>NW_021620921.1:3226021-3274089 GCF_004785775.1 Grammomys surdaster | reverse complement strand
TCTCTCTCTCTCTCTCTCTCTCTCTCTCTCTCTCTCTCTCTCTCTCTCTCTCTCTCTCTCTTTTAAATAAAATTACCCTATAGATCGACTTCCGATCTGGGCCCAAGCACAGAGCAGATTCCAGGCAGCAGCTCTACACCCAACCTCACAAAACCCAGAGGAAAAGGGCCTCTCAGGGGCTCTAACCTCGGCAGTATCTCAGATAAAAATGAATCACCCATGATGTCTGCTGTTAGAAGTTCTAATCCAGATGCTGGCCTCTGAACTTATACTACTCAGACCTTAGACAGGCCATTGACAAGAACATCAAACAGCGAGAGATTGATATCACTATTCTGAAGAAATCCCTCATTTTACTGTCTGAAGAGACCTCCAAAAAATTTCAAAGGACTTTATTGGTCTTGATTTATTCTTTTACAATAAAAAAGACTGTGTACAGCTCTTGACTATGTACAGACCTTTAAGAAGAATGTTACCTTTACATAGACAAGACAGGGATGGTTAAAGAGAGCATGAAAAAGGTCAGAGAAGGCCCTGAGAAAAGACAGAGAGAGAAAGAGAATGATGAGAGCTGGTACAAGAATTGGCTTTCAACCTCTCCATGGTTGTCAACCCTACTTCCACCCATCTTGGGACCATTAATTGGGTTATTTTTGCTTATTTCCTTTGGTAATTTGGGCCTTAAATAGGCTGACTAACTTTGTGAAACAACAGATAAATTACTTGGTAGCAAAATCTATTCAAATACATTATCATAAGTTAGCTATGGAGGACCATGAGACTCAAGATGAGGTTATTACTTTATACACGGTTTTCCCAAAATCCATCTCCACCTAAAAGAGGAGACTTCCACTCCTAGACCAATCAGAGAGGGGCCACCCAGAACCCCCTCTCACTGGTGATCTGAATTCTTGCTTAGGCTGTGAGACTAAGCACAGCAAGGGAATATAAATAAAAGTTAAAAATATCTCTCTGGGTTCCCTGAGGAACAAGCCTGACTGCATAGTGGTTGATGTCAAAAGTATCCCCTCTCCAGGAAAAGACATTGGGATGGGTATGGTCCTCATGCCTCACTGGACAACTACAGGGGGACCGGAGCCATTACAAAGTCCCCTTCAATTACTGGAGGTCAAGCCTCTATCCCCGCCTTCACATGATTAGAATCACCACAGCCCTTCTATACTTAGAGAAGGGAGGAGATGTCAGGGGCAGCCCTGCTTATACACTGAAGGCCTAAAAATCACCCATAGGCCTAAATCAGCAATAGGCCTGTCATACATGTACACTAACACCAAGTCTTGAGTCTCCGTGGAAAAAAACATTGAAACAGATGGCTATAAGCTATTGTAAACAGACAGCTTTTGTGGAAATTTACCAGCTATTGTAAACAGACAGCTTTTGTGGAAATTTACCAGCCTGAGTAGTCATAGACCTTGTAAATAGGTAGCCTTGGCATATAATACCAACTTAGATAAGGACAAGTGAATCATAGACAGAGTCATAGTGACCTGTCCCCTGAACCTTCATCAAGCTGATACCCTGTTCTGAAAGATATCTGTACTCACCCTGAATACCCACTCTCCAGTGCCATCCCCTTCCCCATGTCCTGCCTTTTTGAGTTTATAGCCCCTGTGTGAATAAGTAAAAATTATGATTTGGTTTTAAAAAATAAATAAAAATATAAAAAAATTACCCTATATACTCATAAATAGAATTCCACATATTTAAATTAAAGTAGCCACTCAAACATTTCTCCAGTCTTAGACATAACACATCTCTGTGAATTTCTATACAGTAAGAATAGCCATTCTGAATCTATGAAGCTCCATTTAGTGTTTATATTTTCAATATCAATTACTTTTATTTATAATTATTGTCCTAGTTTGTTTCTCTGTTGCTATGATTAAACACTGAAAAACAATCTTGGGAAAGAAAAGAGTTTCTTTGGTTACAGGTTATAACACATCATTCAAGGATGTCAACATGAACTCAAGAGGGGAACCTGAAGGCAGAAAAGTGAGGCAGAGACAATGGAGGAATGCTGCACACTGGCTTGCCCTCCATGACTTGCTCAGTTTGCTTTTCTTATAGAAGAAAGGACCTCCCTTAGGTTGGTACCATCCACAGTAGGCTGGAACCTACAACATTAATCACTATTCAAGAAAATGTCTCAAAGATTTTCTCACAAGTAATTTAATGGTAGCAGTTTCAATGTTTTCTCTTCCCAGATGACAAGTTGAAAATCACTAAGCAGAACACTTACCCATCACAAACAAGAAAAGAAAATCTATGACAAAGCTGAAACTAGGAAATCAATTATAGCTCTTTATCTTCTTTCATGATGCATGTATCTCATAGCTTGAATTCTATCCTTCTTTCTCACTTAATATCATCCTGTTGTTGTCATTTTTTGTCTGTTCCCACACAGTTTTACATATATGAGTATATATTCTATAGACTAGAATCTTCAAATGAGGCAATATATATATATATATATATATATATATATATATATATATATATGTATGTATGTATGTTTGTGTTGTGTCATATTTACATTGTCTAATTATGAGCTTAAGAAATTTATATCGGATCCACTGTGTTTAAACAAATAAACAATAATCATGAATATGCAAATACCTCTATGGTAGTATATGTCATTTTCTGAGTATATCTAAGAAGTGAAATAGCTGAGTCACAGGGTAGTTCTTTTAATTTTTTAAGGTACGTCAAAATTGATTTCCATGGTGTCTATATTAGTTTGTTCTCCCACCAGCAGATGATAGAGTTTTTCTTTTCCCACACTCTCTACAGCTGGTGTTAGATTTCTTGATGATGGCCTTTTGACCATAGTAGAGTAGAATCTCAAGGTACTTCTAATTAGAATGTCCTTTATGTCTAAGAATCCTGAACACTTTCTAAAACTAGTTATTGGGCATTTATAATTCTTCTTTGAAAGTTGTTCATTTCCGTAACCTTTTTATCAATTACCAGTTTTATTTCCTTGGTATTTAACTTCTGCAGTTCTTGGTACATTCTGGTTATTACCTCCCTGCATGAGTAATAGCTGGTAAAGAGATATTCCCATTGAAGATCAGTTAAGTCTTCACATGTGATTGAGCTGAAATCCTGCAGCTTATACTCATTTCAACTCAGAAACCTACAGGTTAATATTCCCAGTGATATAACTGGTTCCATAAAGTCAGTGAATGAGAAGTAGCAATACCCAAGGGAAATAGTGGGAGAGTGGAGAGTGGAAGACTGTCTGGATTTGCTCATGCTTCCTTTATGGTAATGAGACCCAAGAAGAGATCTCATGTAAGCCACAGTTATTATCACCTACACTGCCTCTACAAATGTTCAGGAAGTGAGTGATTCTGAGGATTCTTTGAAAAGAACAGGCTAAATTCAGCCCTTTAATACCTAGTTGAATTTGCTTTTACCTCACTTTGCATGAGGTAAAATCCCATCACTAACTTCTCTGGAACCATCACTCGAAACAAAGGAGAGCTAACTAATAAATCACATATTGTGGTGCCTCTGCTTTGTTTTTGTTTTTTTTTTTTTTATTGGATGTTTTATTTACATTTCCTATGTTGTCCCCTTACCCCATCCCCCACCCACCCCAGAACCCCCAATCCCCTCACCCCTCCTCCTTCTTCTCTGTGGATGTAACCTCTATCTACTCCCCCCCACTCCCACCTCCCCACCCTCAAAATTCCCACCCCCTGGGGCATCCAGCCTTCATGAGGTCAAGGTTCTCTTCTTCCACCTATGCCCAGCAGGGCCCTCCACTCATACATATTCAGCTGAAGCCCTGGATCTCCCCCCCCCCCCCAAGTGCTCCCAGGCTTGTGGTTTAGACCCTGGGAGCTGTGGTTGGTTGGTATTATTGTTCTCCTCATGGTGCCGCAAATCCTTTCAGCTCCTTCAGTCTTCAATGTAACTCCTCTATTGAGAAACCCATGATCAGTTCAATGGCTAGTTGTGAGCATCTGCCTCTGAATATGTCAGACTCTTGAAGACCTCTGAGGAGACATCCATATCAGGCTCTTATCAGCATGCACTTCCTGACTTCCACATCAGCATCTACCTTTGGTGACTGCACATGGGATGGATACTCAGGTGGAAAGGTCTTCAGACGGCCCCTCCTTCAGTTTTTGTCCCTCGCTTTGTCTCCATATTTGCTCCCTTGAGTATTTTGTTGCTCCTTCTAAGAAGGACCGAATCACCCCCACTTGGTCTTCCTTCTTTATGGGCTTCATGTGGCCTGTGAGTTGCATCTTGGGCATTTCAAGGTTCTGGGCTAATATCCAATAATCAGTGAGTGAATACCATGTGTGTTCTTTTGTGATTGGCTTACCTCACTCAGGATGATAATTTCTAGTTCCATCCAGTGACAAAGCATGCTGTTGTAGACAGTCCAGAAGGTAGCAGGTGATTGTTCACAGTTTATCAATTGTTAATTCCTTTTCATTTGATATTACTATTTTGATTTTATTTTCTATTTCTTTTGAGTCAATTCTGACACATTTTAAGTCTTTCAAGGGACTTGTGAGCTTTTTCTTTTATTTTTTAATTGGTTATTTTATTTATTTGCATTTCAAATATTACTCCCTTCTGGGTTTCCCCTATGCAAACCCCCTATCCCATCTACCCTTTCCCCTGCTTCTATGCTAGTGCTCTCCCACCCACCCACCCACCCACCCACCCACCCACTCCTGCCTCACCAACCCAGCATTCCTCAATGCTGGGGCACCAAGCCTTCACAGGACCAAGGGGCTCCCTTCCCATTGATGCCAGAGAAGGCAATCCTCTGCTACATATGCATCTGCAGCCATTGGTCCCTCCATGTGTACACTTTAGTTGGTGGTTTAGTCCCTGGAAGCTGTGGGGAGGTCTGGTTGGTTGATTTTGTTGTTCTTCCTATGGGATTGTAAACCCCTTCAGCTCCTTCAGTCCTTCCCCTAAATCGTCCTTTGGGGTCCCTGTGCTCAATGTGATGGTTGCCTGTGAGGATCCACATCTATATTGGTCAGACTCTGGCAGAGCCTCTCAGGGGACAGCTATACCAGGCTCCTATCAGCAAGCGCCTCTTGGCATCAGCAATAGTGTCTAGGTTTGGTATCTGCAGATAGGATGGATCCCTAGGTGGGGCATTCTCTGGAAACTTGTGTTTTATGTGTGTACAATCTCTACATGAACATTTGCCTTGTGTATGTGCAATATATCTGCTATATCAACTCATACCATTCTTTCTATACTTAAATTTTAGCAGAGAAAAGACATTCCTATCCATTTGTCCAAAAAGGGTTCAGTCTTATCCTTACCCCAAATGTAAAGATCAAGACTCATCATCTATGCTAACATTATAGTGATATATTTACAGCACTAAACTCTGAAAAGGAAAAAAAAAAGAAAGGGAAAAAAACACTGCAAAAGTCAGGATACAACATTTTGAACTACATTTTAATATATTTACAAAAATTTGCTAAAGTTATATTTATGCACTTCTAGATAAATGTTCCCACTCCTAACTCATCATCCTCCCATTTCCTTTCTTAAAGTTTATAATTTATCTATTTGTTCTTTTGGAAACTACCAATCTTTTTGGAGCTCTGCTCACTGGTTTTTTTATTCCTGTCTTTGAGAAACAGGCTTCTTCCCAGTGGAAGTTTCAAAAGGGTTTTTCCCAAAGGGACCACACCACAATGAACTGACAGCTTGGGCAATCATTCTAGAAAGCATTTCCCTGTAAGTTGGCCAGACAGGATGAAATTAGACAACTTTCTTTGAAATGCTACAGAGAGGAATGAGAGACACAGGAACAAAGAGGCTTTAGGTGCCAAAATGACCTTCTGCACACTGAATAAAGTAGTTAAGCACCAAGATGGAACCTACAAGGGTCACTGATGTCTTTGCTCTTTTTTTTTTGTCTCTCAAAATTACTTTTGAAATTACAGAGTTCATTATCAGGCTAAATAAAATTAACAAAAACAATAAATAAATGAAGGCCCTTCCATATGATGTGGGGCCAGGAATGTCTCAGTACATGTGTTGATACAATCAGAGTCATGCAGTATCAGAATCTATTGTTCTGCTTTTATGTCCCTTGATCCCTGTACTGTCTCATTATTCTAATTATATGATCACTACCAAGTATTCTGTTAAGTATGATATAGATGTAATAATGGTGTATGCAGTTGTAATTTTTAAACCATTTTTGTGTGAAAATGAGGTATGAATTTATAAACTATAAAGTTTGTCTTTTTTATATAATTAAATTTGACAATTTTAGTTTTCTATAAGCAAGTTTTGACAAGTCAGTGCATTCTCTCTCCATATTTACATATATGGATATAAATAGATGATGAATAGATACATAGCTGTAGATATAATAACATTTCACAAATCTAATTTTGCATAAGTTTTATATACAAAGGAAGTTTATAATGATTTCAGACACATTTAAAAAGTATTAACCTTTTGTGCCCAACCCTTTTCACCACCCACTCATCACTAATGTGTGCCCTGGGTAACTTTGTTTTAGTGTCTACATGCAGTGGAGACTATATGGCTGGTACTTGGGGCTATCTTTTGGTGTCAATTTTTATCATCATCTAAAATACTACTCTTTATTTCTGGCATTGTGCTACATATGTAAGGATTTCTTTCTTGTTTATTGATAATATTCAATTATAAATATATACAGGTTTTACATAATCCATTTCATGGGTATATGAGTTAGCTTGAACATATTATCATTTGTATAACATACCATGATAAATATGCATATGCTGGTATATCTTTGATAAACTGATTTTATTTTATTTTATTTTTATCTGTTCAAATGTTGAAGCTAAATCCTCTAACTAAGCTACTTGGTCTTAAATGCCTAACATAAAAGAGTAACCAAAAGGAGAGCAAGTGCTAATACAAAACAATGAATGCTGGAGTGGATCTAAGAAGGGAGGGCAAGCCTTCCACCAGCTGCCTTAGGACAGATTCAAGAAGAGGCATCAATAACCGCAATGTGAATCCAAAGCTGTCCTGTCCAAGTGTATTTGGCTTCAAACTCTATTAAGTCCTCCCATTTTGTTGTTTATTTGTAGTGCATGCCTATTTGATTTCTTGCTTAAATTTATGTCTTCCAGATATTACAATTTTATGTAAAACTGATGGTCACATGTAACTTGTAGCCAGTTGACATCTGAAACCAATATCTTCTACCACGGCTCCAGATCAGGAATCTGGGGTTTCTAGTTCATCAGTAGGTAAAGCCTAAAGCCTTGACAGCTCAAGCAGCTCCACAAAATGGTCCATGTTCCTTCACATCACCTAAGTTTAAAGAAGATGGTAATTCTTAGAGAATAAGGTATGAGCATTAGAATTATTGATAAAAACTGCATGATATTGGTACAATGACAGGTAGGTAGATGAATGGAATAGAATTGAAGACTCAGAAATGAACCCACACACCTATGATCACTTGATCTTTGACAAAGGAGTTAAAACCATCCAGTTGAAAACAAACAGCATTTTCAACAAATGGTGCTGGTTAAACTGGTGGTCAGCATGTAGAAGAATGCAAATTGACCCATTTTATCTCCTTGTACAAAGCTCAAGTACAAATCAAGGACCTCCACATAAAAACACATACATTGAAATTAATAGAGGAGAAAGTGGGGAAGAGCCTTGAACACATGGGCACAGGGAATTTTTTCCTGAACAGGACACCAATGGCTTATGCTCTGAGATCACGAATCGACAAATGGGACCTCATAAAATTGCAAAGCTTCTGTAAGGCAAAGGACACTGTCAATAGGACAAAACAGTAACAAACAGACTGGGAAAAGATCTTAACCAATCCTACATCCAATAGAGGGCTAATATACAATATATACAAAGAACTCAAGAAGTTAGACTCCAGACAACAAAACAACCCTATTAAAAAATAGGGTACAGAGCTAAACAAAGAAGTTTCAACTGAGGAATATCAAATAGCTGAGAGGCACCTAAAGAAATGTTCAATATCCTTAGTCATCAGGGAAATATAAATCAAAACAAGTCTGAGATTCCACCTCACACCAGTCAGAATGGCTAAGATCAAAAACTCAGGTGACAGCAGATAGTAGCGAGGGTGTAGAGAAAGAAAACTCCTCAATTGTGGGTGGAATTGTAAGCTAGTACAACCACTATAGAAATCAGTCTGGCAGTTCCTCAGAAACTTGGACATATATTATTACCCAAGGACCCAGCTATACCACTCCTGGGCATATACCTAAAAGATTCTCCAACATATAACAAGGACACATGTTCCACTATGTTCATAGAAGCCTTATATATAATAGCCAGAACCTGGAAAGAACCCAAATGTCCCTCAATAGAGGAATACAGAAAATGTGGTACATTTACACAATGGAATACTACTCAGCTATTAAAAACCATGAATTCATGAAATTCTTAGGCAAATGGATGGAACTAGAAAATATCATCCTGAGTGAGGTAACCCAATCACAAAAGAACACACATGGCATGCGCTCATTGATAAGTGGATATTAGCCCAAATGCTTGGAACACCCAAGATACAACTCTCAAACCACATGAAGCTCAAGAAAGAAGACCAAAGTGTGGGTGCTTTCATCCTTCTTAGAAAGTGGAACAAAATAGTCACGGGAGCAAATATGGACACAAAGTGTGGAGCAGAGACTGAAGGAAAGGCCATCTAAAGACTGCCCTACCTGGGGATCCATCCCATATACAGTCACCAAACCTGGACACTATTGTGGATACCAAGAAGTGCACGCTGACAGGAGGATGATTTAGCTGTCTCCTGAGAGACTCTGTCAGAGCCTGACAAATACAGAGGAAGATGCTTGCAGCCAACCAGTGGACTGAGCATGGGGTGCCCAATGGGTTCCCCAATGGAGGAGTTAGAGAAAGGACTGAAGGAGCTTAAGGGATTTGCAACCCCATAAGAAGAACAACAATATTGACCAACCAAACCCCAGAAAGCTCCTAGGAACTAAACCACCAATCAAGGAGTACACATGGAAGGACTCAAGACTCCAGCTAAATATATATGGCAAAGGATACCTTGTTGGGCCTCAATGGGAGGAGAGGCCATTGGTCCTGTGAAGACTCAATGTCCCAGTGTAAAGGAATTCAAGGATGGGGAGGCGAGAGTGGGTGGGTGGGGGTAACACCCTCATAGAAGCAGGGGGAGGGGGGATGAGATAGGGTGTTTCGGGGGGAACTTGGAAAGATGATAACATTTGAAATATAAAGAAAATATCCAATAAAAAAGGAAGTGAAAATAAATAGATAAAATATCCAATTTAAAAATGTCTAGCAAATAAAATATTTATATATATAAAAAAATAAGACTTAGGAGAAAACAGGCAGGCTGCTGCGGCACCTATGACAACATTCAAACATACCTCTAATAATGAACAGAGTACCACGGAGCTAAAGGCAAGCTGATGAAGACAAATGACAACCAGGATGGCATCACACATCATCAAGTACTGACCCTGGGACACTACAATGAATCAATGAAGTAAATTCCCACCCAGTGGTGCAGGTTGTAAGCTACATGTGACACTAGAAGTTCTCTCTTTCCTATAAGTGCATAAACGATACAGTGCTTCCCCATAAAGTGAAATACCCAACCCTGTTTAGACTGCTTTGCATATGGGGTAGAATTCCTTGCTTTTCAGAAATATACTTTCACTTTTCTCCTACTTGAAAACTTTGGCTCATATTGAATGCATAAGTATGTTTCAATTTTATATTGTTTATGGTGATATAAAAGCTATTTTACCTGCTACGAAATATAAAGCAAACTGATTCTCAAAATTCATCTTAACAAATTCAGATTCATGATTATATAAGTCACTAAGCATAAAATTAATTTTTGATCATATAATGCACATTAATAAAACACTTGGCTTGGGCAGCAGATTTTAACTACTAAAGTTTTTCTAAAATTAATACTACTTCCAAGAAAGCATAAATGGCACAGAACTTTGGAATACTTTTGGCATAAAGTAGAGGTCTGAATTCTTGATTGAAAAGAAGAAACTGTACTGATGTTAACCTCGGTGACACAGAACTCCAAGAGGATCAGACTTGATTAGAAATGGTACATGCAAACATCTTTCATAGTTACTAATGAAAGACATAGTGTATTTATATAAACATGGTCAAAAGAGTGGCCTAAAACTTTAGATATGCAGCAAATGAAAAATTTCCCTGAAAATGATAAACATTTGAATAACATCCCAAAAGTTGCTGAGTAAGAAACTGGAAGTTAAAATTAAAGTGACCAGTGAGGAAATCTGAAGGCTGGTCATATGGGGCAACAGAATAGATCCATGGTCTGCAGTCGAGTTGCTTCATGTCCAGTCGGTGTCTAGGCAGAAACATAAATGTAAGCTCTATGTTCACCATGGCCAGCTAGTCCTCTGGGAGTTCTGACAACACAAGCATACATGCAGCTTGTCTGGATGCACACTTTTTCTTTTCCCTCTTTCTATACTTTCTATTTCAATGTTGTCCTTCTACCTGAATGATGTAAATTTCCAGTAATGCCCAGTTATTCTAGTTGGAATTGATTTCAACTGAAGCGTCAGCCATGAATGCCATTTTCAGGCAACAGATATTGCCTACTTTTGTGACAGTAATACTAACAGTTACATCCTGAACCTAAATAATACTTGATTGTGGTACTGGAGAAGCCTCTGCTCAGAAGCCTTCCAGTCACTTTAAATCCCTCCTTACCCCCGAAGTCCCATTTCCCCTTGACCTATTGAAGTACTTCTGTGTTTTACTGTCTTCTTATACAGTATGTCTTTGTAATCCCATCATGTTACCATAAAGCAATCTGTTGGTTAATTTCCTAAACACAGACAGCTGCCTCCCTAAGAGGCGCTCTTGGATCATGACTAAAATAACAAACATCTCCTTAGCAACATATGTGAAGCAATTGGGTAATTCTTATAACACTGACCAGCAGCAGCAGTAATAGAGGGCTCACTTTTATCCTGTCAGCCAATGTATGTTATCTCTCTTTTTCAGAGTTAGTGTGAGAATTAGCTGATAATGAATGTGAACTCTGTTATAGTCTAGGACAATGTTCACTGTTTAATAAATAGCCATACATATCTACCTATCCCATAGTAAGCCTTACTCTGATTTGACAGCCATTGTCCTAGAACTTTCATATGTCAGAGACATAATTTTAAAAACCAGCCAACAAAAAGACACCAACAAGTATCCCTTTAAAAAACACATTTGAACGAAGTCATCCTGAGACCATTGGGAAAGACAGACAGTATGGCAACAAAGTGAAGGAAAGAAAACACACAAAGAGTTCACACTTGGACACAGAGCTTGATAAATTAACAGGAGTAGCTTTGGAACATTTTCCAGAGCAGGATAATAATTTTGGGCTTTATTAAATAAATTTAAGAGAAAAACACTTAGCCAAAATGGTTTGACTGAGTAACAAATATTTTGATTCCATAATAACTTGAGAGAACTCTCCTCCTGGAATATGGAATCTGTGTTTTCTGTTCCTGTCAAGCAACGCATGCTACATCCTGAACTCCAGCTTATTTGAATGAGTGTAAGCAAGGCTAGCAATGTGACATGTGGTAAATGGCAAAGGGGATAAGGGTTGTCTTGACTGCAGAATAATGACTTTAAAGAACTGATATGCTGGACTGTAACGTTACTGAGAACAAGGATTAGCACTTTTGACCTTTGAGTCCTTGCTGCTTGCCTATGATTGGTGCTAAATAAAGGTCTGTTGAATGAATGAATGGATGAATAATTGAATGGCCAGCTGTCATGCAGAGCAGAACGGAAGTTTGTTCTTTGTATAGAGATGGTGACTGAGATAAAGAGAGAAACTCAACATAAAGGAGATATTAACCTGTGAAAACTCCACCAACAACAAAAGGAATAACTACCAGAGAGGATCACATTGCCATGAAGAGGGCAAGCATGCTCCTCTGCACGATAGATGGGCATCCTTGTGTTCTGTCACCATTCAGTTCAATCAGTATCTGATGTCCTAGTACATTAGTTCAGTGACTAGTATTTCATTAATATTACTTACACGTGCATAAAAATTACCTCCTTAAAACTTTATTTTTTTATTCTATTTAATCATTTTTTACACTCTTGATTTTATCCCCCTCCAGGTCCACTCTCTAGTCCCCATCCAATACCTCCTCCCCACCCTGTCTCCAGGAGAATGTCTTCAACCCCCACCTACAGCCCTCCACCCCCTGTCAGACCTCTCCAATCCCTGGGGCCTCTAGTCTCATGAGAGTTAGGTGCATCTTCTCTGAGTGAACCAAGACTTGATGGTCTTCTGCTGTTTATGTGTTGGGGGACTCATATAAGCCAGTGTATGCTTCCTGGTTGGTAGTCCATGTCTGAGAGATTTCAGGGATCCAGTTTAATTGAGAGTGCTGGTCCTCCTAAAGGGTTGCCCTTCTCCTGGACTTCTTCCAGACTTTCCCTAATTCAACCACAGGGGACAGCAGCTTCTGTCCATTGATTGGGTGTAAATATCTATATCTGAGTCTTTCAACTGCTTGTTGGGTCTTTCAGAGGGCAGTCATGATAGGTCTCTTTTTGTGAGAACAGCCTCAGTAATAGTGTCAAGCCTTGGGGCCTCCTCTTGAGGTGGATCCCAGTGTGGGCCTGTCCCTGAACCTCCTTTCCCTCAGGTTCTTCTCCATTTTTGTCCCTGTTCATTCAGACAGGAACAATTCTGGGTCAGAGTTTTGGACTGTGGGATGGCAACCCCATCCCTCACTTGATGCCCTGTCTTTCTGCTGGAGGTAGATTCTACAAGTTTCCTGTCCCCTAAAACTTTCATGTTGCCTTTTATTGTTCTTAATTATTTTAGAGATGGTATTTTAATTATAACATTTCTCACTTTCTTTCTTCCCTCCAAACTCTCCCATAAACCCCTCTTTGCTCTCTTTCAAATTCATGACCTCTTGTTTCATCAATTGTTATTCATATACATATACATATACATATATATATATATTCTTAAATATAATAACTCTATATAACATTACATGTACGTAGGTTCCCAGGGCTGACATTTGGCATTGTACAACCAATTGGTGTGCTTTTTCCATGTGAATATACTTTCTGGAAAGACAGGGCCACCTCGCCCCCTCCCAGCTTTACTGAGCTGCCTGTAGTTATTTGTGTAGAGTTTAGACCTCCTGGGATTTTCCTGGCACAGAGTTATAGAGTCCAGTCCCAATGAATAGAGTGACAAAAAACTCCCACACCTACAGCTCAGGGAACATTGCAGAAGAATGGCCAGAAAGATTTTAAAGGCCAGAGGATCAGGGAATTTGCTGTGAGATTGTTTCTTAGTAACATCAGACTATACACCCAGATAGTGTCACCGACATGACTGAGCTGAGCAAGGAGGAATCTAGCAAACATCCTGTTGCTTTTGGCTATGTCTCATGAGTCAAGCATTTTTCAGAAAGGACAGCACATATGTACACACAGAGGTAAATCCTTCTGCCTGCCACACAGCTGTCAGATAAAGCTCCCAACATATTCAAACGAGAAAACTAAGTTTGGTCTTAAATGAAGTAGAGACTGGCAAAGAAAGATGTGGCATCTTAGCACATGTTCCTTCTTTTCTTAGTCCCTACTTCTGAAGGGTGAAGGTGACATTCTCTTGGAACTTGTGACAAGACTGTACTATACTTTGCTGAACTGAAGCAGAAACCCAGACGAACTTGTTTATCCCCAGCTGTACTTCTTTGCCCTCTATGACCAGTGTCCCACCATATTCTTGAACTCAATTTAGCCTCAGAAAAATATTCTAACTGGATGTTCTTTAGAAAAACTTCACTACCTAAGTTTGGGTGACTACTACTTCTGCCCTGGCTACCCCATGATTCCTCCAACATAGATATTTCCCACAATTATAAAACTAACCCAATGCCCGTGATTTTCTGCAGAAATTATCTGTTTTGAACACAATATTGTCTAGTAATTTATTAGCTATTTTCTTTGCTAGCTCCTGGGACTTATAAACAAAAGAAAACTTAGCATTTTATGTAAGACTAGATAAAGAAATTCTAAGAAAAAAATCTAAGTTTAACAAAAAAATAATAAAATATCAGGAAACAAATAGCCAAGAGTTTCAATTTTAATCAAGAAACCAAGGTGTATATTTGACAATATCTTGGAGTTCTGGAAAAGATTCTTACTTGAAACAAAATACAGTGTGGTTCATAATCCTTGTTCTAGGCCCACCTGTACTTTCACATAAAACTACATGATTCTAGAAATGAGTTTTGCTTTAGTGAATTTATCAAGGATCTCAGTCAATATCTAACCACTGACAAGTTAGTTTCTTTCTCCCCCACTGTGCCTACTGTGATGTCTCCTCTTTCTAGTCTGTTTTCAGGAAAAAAAAAAAAAAAGCAGGGGAGGTCTGTTTTTCCAGAGTCCCCTTAACTGCTGTTTCCTTTTAGTGTCTTTCATCTATCGATTGTTTGCACAGCGTTGAGTCAAATACCTTATCACTGCCAAAGCCCTTGCTGCTACCCCTGCACCTGCCATAACAATCACCTAGTCACTGCCTAATAGGCAGTAAATAGTTTATAATTTGTCTTTAATTGCTAATACAAGTGTATGTGTGTGTGTGTGTGTGTGTGTGTGTTTGTGTGTGTGAAAATATGCCTAATAACAATGGTCTTCCAACAGATTATCAGAAGAAACATCACATCATTATTTCAAAAGATGAAATGTATAGCAATGCCAGTGGTTATCTCTGGACATTCTAAACAATAACAGGTGAGTGTAACTGAACCCTAACAGAGTTATAGACAAGATCAGAAACTGGAACCTTTGAGTACTTACTAAGAAGATCCATGCAGGAGATTTAAAGTATCAAAATAAAAACATTTTGAATAAAACATTAATATTCTAGGTCATATTAATTTTCATACTTGCCACAATGGCTTAAAATTTTAAGAACTAAATCTCAGTATAATGCAGGATAAAATTATAGTTTCACAGCCCCTAAATTCTCATTCATTCATTCATTCATTCATTCATACCTCTCTCTCTCTCTCTGTGTGTGTGTGTGTGTGTGTGTGTCTCTCTCTTGTCTCTGCCTTTCATGTGTGTTTGCTATTTGTTAAATATTTGCTTTTATTTTTAAGTTAGCTTACAAAACAAGAGTCCTCCCCTTCACAGACTATTCCACCTGACAGTCTCCAGTCCCATCTGTCTCCCTTTCTCATCTCTCTATGCTTCGTCATGGTTCTCTTTCACCACAGCATCATTTTCCCCAAAGAATACATTCTGGACAATTGACAAATGGGTTTTCATTGACATTAAAGGGCTTCTAAAAATCAGAAGTCACTGTCAAAATAAGGAAAACAGAGCCTCAAGAATGAGAGTCTTTTGCTGCCATGCTATAATTTTAGGCAATCTGGAGGAGCTTTAACAGAACCCTATTATGTTAAATCAAAATATGTGTGTCAAGGAACATTAAGATCACAGATGCAAGCATTTGTCATGATCTAACATCAAACAAACAAAAAGTTTGTCATGGATGGATGATCCCTACACTATGCCTCAGCTTACCTTTCTTTTTCAATAAACTTCTTCAGACATTTGAATTTTCTAGTAAGAGGACACAAGCTACACCTTTCTGGCAGAACCGTACACATAATTTCTCTACTCTCTTTAATTAGAAAACATTTTCCTGAAGTAATACCTTGCCAAAGCTTTCAAAAAATCCTTATCCAGGTGATGAGAGTCTTAAAGCATATGTGAAGCCCCCAACACAGTGCATCATTCAAAGCAGGTATTCAGTGAAAGGCGTGGTCTCTGCATCAGCAGTGATGGAGCCAGTGCTGTATCACTGGCCAAGTGGTAGATTCATGATGGCTAACCAACATCCAAAAACCTACAAAGTGTTTCTTGAAACAGGAAATGAGAAAAAGAGGGGAGCTAGCACGTTTTTAGTACTACATCATGTTAAACATACAAATTTATCATTGTTTGATTATTATCTGCAGTAGTAATCATACTTACTAAATAAACTCACAGGGGTAGGCTTATTATGTGAGTTTTCGTGTGTTTGTGTATATTCCATGGAAGTGTGTATTGGTGCAATATACATTTGTGAGGATTCCCTTGAATGTGTGTATTATGGACATGCATGTAAAAGACAGGGGTCAAATTTGGCTGTCATTCCTCAGGAGCGATCTACGTTATTTTGAGGAGTCTGTCATTGATCTGAAGCTCACTGATTGGTTAGGCTGAATGGTCAGTTAGCATTAGGGTTCTTGGGTCTCAACCTTCTAGCACTGGAATTTCAGTGAGGAACGGAAGCAACCTTTGTTGCATGGATGCTAGAAAGGCAACTGTTGGATCTTGTGAACTACAGGAATTAACCAGAATCCTTGACATGTCCAGTGTGAAAAGAGAAGGAAGAGGTCTAAACCAAGCAGGTGGAAATGAGGTGAATAAAATACTAGATTTCATTCCCAAATGAGTATCAGTGCATCTTGCTAATGTACTCAATGTTGAGGTATTTGTTTGGTTTGCTATTAAGAAAAAATTTGATGAAACCATGATGTTGTACATTAAAGAATACAGGAACTTAAAGAATACCTGAACTTGAAGGGAAGACATAGAAAGGAAAACTCCCAGAATTTCATTATATTAAGCAAAGAACCTGAGCTACATCCAAGGAGAAATATCAGGCACACATCTGGTTATGAGTGCAAGGACCTCAGCAGAGAAGTGGATGAGTCCTTTGAAAATATGGGAGTCATCAGCCGGGGTGAGCTCATCTAGAACAAAAATGAGATGGAAAAAATGACAGCCTGAGACCAATCCTGAGTTGCCAAATGAGAAGGGGGGAATAAAGAGGGTGTCTGAAAAAAACAACAAAAGAGTAAGGATGGACCGGAGAAGTGGGGAGGCTGGGAGAAAGCTGTGCTCTAAAGAGTAAAGAGTAAAGCCCTCCAGAGACAGAGGTGATGCAAACCTGAGTGTTTAACAGGATACTTGGAGATGTATCCCTGACACCTAGGTTAGGATGCAGAAGACACCATGATGTGTTGCCTATGAAAGAGGATGCGCTATCACAGCATGTGGACACATGCATGTGTTGGCTAGTAGAGAAGATGAGGGGGTTTATTTCTGATGGCAATGACTTTGCTGCAACTACGATGATGTAAATCTCAAAACAAATCTCAGAATCGGTGAGTGATTTGAAGTAATTTGGAATTGATCTTCCTTTTTGTTTATCAGGAGTTTAAATGAAATTTTAGAGATAGCCCCTGAAGGCCAGGAACACCTGGTTAGAATTTGCCTATCAAAGCTACTCAAATCTTACAATCATCTCCTTCTTCTGGAAAGCTCGGCATTCAGGCCAGAGATAAATGTGAAGAGGCCATCTTTCGGGGATGAAAACACTAGTTTCCACTATACGCCTTTTAAAACGATAAAAAAACAATCCAAAAAACCCAGAAAAACACCATCAAATGCTGCCATGGATATGAAGCAAAAAGTACTCTTGAGTCACTTGAGTTTAACTTTAATCAAAGTTTACATATTACTGTGTGTGTGTATGTCTATGTGCTTACGTGTATGTATCTGTGTAGGGGGCTGGTATGAGTGAGTGCAGGTTAGCACATGTGTACAGAGGTCACGGGACACTCTTCCAGAATTTGTTCTCATCTTCATTTTGTAGTAACATAATATCTTTCTGTTTCTACTATTGTTCTAAGGACTCTAGGCTACTTGGCTCACTGGCTCTGGGCAGTTTTTGTTTTTCCTTCCATCTTTCTGTAGGAGCACTGTGATTACAAATAAGTGCTGTCCCATGTATCTCTTAGATGAGTTCAAAGTTTTAGACTCAGATGGTTAAGTTTGCATGGCGAGTACTATTTTTTTTTCTTTTAGCCAATGGGCCACCTTGCTGCTGGAGGACATCTACTTTGGAAGAAAGTTTGTTAATTTCTTTCTTTCCCCTGTATTTCCTCATCTCCTGATCCACTTCCTTCCTTCTTCCTTCCTTCCTTTCTACGAGCTAAGAATTGAACCTACAGCCTCACATGTGCTAGGGAAGTACTGCACTACTAAACTGTTGTCCTAACTCTACTCAAACAATTCTTACCACACTGAACATACTCTTGTCACATGACTCAACAGCAAACACACTCTTGTATTTACACAAACAGATGAAAAGTTAGAACCTCACATTGGATATTTTATAAGCTTTATAGTTAAATGGCAAACCTAGGAAGCAACCAAGATGTCCATTATTTTATGAATGCTCAAATAAAATACTGTGCACTCATAAAATACTGTCCCATACAGTGCTAAAGAAATATCTTATCAAGTCATCAAAGTTATGGAGGATCCTGAAATATATACATATAAACCGAAGGAAAATACAGAAAAGTACATTCTGTATGATTCTGCATATCTGACCTGGGAAAACCCAAACCCATGGAGATAAGAAGAAGACCAGTTAATTTTAGAAGTCGGAAAGAAAAGACAGATAAGTAGACAAATCACAGGATGCTTTGGATAGTGAAATTGGCATAGAACACTACAGTGATAGATGCACAGCATCCTTCATTTGTCCAAACCCACAGAATGTGCAGCATGTTGTGTGAGTCCTGATGTAAAACTATGGACAGTTTGTCAGTGTGGTGCATTGGATCCTTGGATATATCAAACGTTCCCTGTGCTGGAGACTTCTGGTAGAGACAGAGGCTGGGGGTGTGTAGGATAGAAGGCTCTAGAAATATGCTTTCTACTCAATTTTTATTTCCATCTTCTCAAAAATACAGGGTTTAAAACTAGTTGAAAGCCATCGTGTGTGTGTGTGTGTGTGTGTGTGTGTGTGTGTGTGTGTGTGTGTACATGTATATTCATTTACTTAAATATGAGCACAGATGTACCACAGCATACTGGCAGATATAAGAAGACAATTTTGTTTGAAACAGTGTATACCTAGCTAGCTGAACCATAAGTTTCCAGAGGCTCCCTGTCTCTATCTCTTGTCTTACCTCAGGAACACTACAATTACAGATGTGTGCTACCCTGCTGAGCTTCAAGTGGATTTGGAAAATTCAAACTCAGGTCCACACACTCAGTGGCAATTCCCTCAGACCAAAAAACTATCTTTTCAATAAATATTAAGCAGATTACATGAAAACCACATATTCCATTTATGTAGGGCTTGCTATGGCCACTCCAAGAAACCTTCCAGCTTGGGTTTCTTTTTAGCTAAGGAAGAGAAAATTATTAAGTTGTATTAACTCCCCCTGGAGCCTCTAGGCTTCCTCACTGCTATTAACTCCAGTTCAAACAGAACTGAACACATCCTTGCTTACTTCTACAGTAACTTGTACTCAGGGAAGTATGGCATTTGTAGTTAATTAGTCCTATGTTCTTGAAATCTGTAATATATATATATATTCATATATGTATATATGTTTGTATTTATGTATATGTATGTATATATGTTTGTATATACTGTGTATATATGCATATATATGAAAAACTTCAATAAAGCCAGAGTTGAGGGTGATTTTTCAGTTTATTATTTAAGCCTGCCTTTATTTTGGGAGAGTGACTTCAACAGGTCATGGTGGGCCTGAGGTCAGACAGAATAAGCCCAAATTCCATCTCTCAGTGCCATGATAAACAAGAAGAAACACATAAAACTGTCAGGCTATTTCACTAAAAGGTCTGTATTGGGGCTGAGAAAAAAAAAGTAACATTTCCAGTAGTAGTCTGGAAGATTTTATTTCATTTGTTTGCCTTATAAAAGTCGTGCTTGGTCATCTTATTAAAAGACAGCCTTGCTATAGAAAACACAAGACTGCTCCACAAAATTATGCATCAACAAATATTGATTTGCTCCAGATTGGACTCTAGTTGCAGGAATGCAAAACTCTGACCCAAATGGCCCCATTGATTCAGGACAGAAGAGCTGTGTCTCTGTCTGTTTTGACTCTCCAGGATTTCCTTAACCTTCTCCTCACCAAAAATCTATCAGTCTGTAGACTGAGGTGTTGAATGAATGTACCAGGAGGTATGAAGCACTGGGCAGCAGCACTGGGGAGCTCCCTGTGATTCCCTGTCAAGTCCTGCCCACAGCTGCCAGCCTCACCTCTCCTTAAGCCTCTGCGCTGGCTGCATGGTAATGAAATGACTTTTCTAGGACTTCTCTGAAAGGCCATTTCACCATGTACCAGAGTCAGACAAAACCAGCCCTTCATTCTCCCTCACAGGGGAGAAGCTAGGCACATATGGAGAAATATGAGCACACGTTGAAAGTATGCCGAATTTAACCATGTGTTTATAGCTCATTATCTTTTTCATCTTTCTGCCATTAGGAATGTGTATAGGGAGTATCATGGAGGTGTGGTGCTGTATAGAGAGTGCCTCTGAGGCAGCATAGAATACTTGTACTATAACTGCAAGCTCAACTACTCTGAATAAAATATCCTCAGCTAATAATGAAATGATCAGGAAAATGTTTCCTGAAAACTGATGGCTAACTAGAGTGGAAAGGTCATACATATGTATGTGAGTATTAGGTTTCTTAGTATAGTAAATATTTATATTTCCATCCATGTGTATCACTGTACTTGGCTCAGATTTAACCACAGCTGTTGTTCTCACTGATTCCCTCATCTCCATTTTCTCCACCTGTACTCATCTCCTTCCGCCCTTCAGATAGTGAAATGGTGTGCTCTTCTCCCTCTCTTTCTCTCTCTCTCCCTCTCTCTCTCTTTCTCGCACAGTCTCTCTTTCTCTCTCTCTGTCTGTCTGTCTCTGTCTTTCTCTCACACACACACGCACACACACACAAACACACACAAACACACAGTTGAATCTAGATTCTTTATACTTGAAAACATTGTGGTATTTATCTTCCTTAGTCAGGTTTAGTTCACTGAACATGATGATCCCCATTTAGATCCATTTTACCTGCAAATCTCATAATTTTATTCCTCATTATGACTGAATAAGACTTCACCATGGGTCTAGTGTGAAGTCTGATTGATTAAAAGTGCTTTCCAGAAAAGGCTGATGTTCTGAGCTTGACTCTTGCAACTAATGTAAGATCAAGAAAAATAAGAAACTCTACAAAATTATCCTCTGACCTCCATACATGCAGGTTACTAGACATATAACTCACAGCATACACATATGTGCACAACTATGATAAGTAAAATTAAACTTTTAAAATTATACAATTTTAGTAGGCTTAAAGACCCAAATCTCATAAGCATATTAATAGATTTGGAAAAGCCATATTACAAAGTCCAACACTCCTTTATGCTAGATCTCCTAAAGAAATTAGGAAGAGCCAGAAAATATCACAACATAAAGAAAAGCTATGTACCACAAAGCTGTGGCTAAGGTTATATTAAACAGGAAAGTAAAATGTAGAATGCGATGAAGGTGCCCACTCTCTCCATATTTTTTCATACAGTGCTCAAAATTTTAGCCAGAATAAGTCAAAAGAAAGTTATAAATTAGGATAAAGAGTAGAAAAGAAGTCAAATTATTCTCTATTGACAACGACATGATTTTTTTCTATTAAAAAAAAAGCAAACAAAATCTCATTGATGGGCCAGATAGATGGTTCAGTGGTTAAGAACACTAGATGATCTTCCCAGTATCTACCTGACACCTTAAGACTGTATCTCCAGTTCGAAAGGATCTGATGCCCTTTGCTGATCTCCAAAAGCACTGCGCACACATGGTATATATACAAAATATCCATCTGCATTTTAAAAAAATAGACTCTAAATAAAATTTCATCTGAAAAACAAAACTTTCAATAAACATCAAGATACAAAATTAACACAAAAGTCAAATTTTGATAAATTATAAACCTTTTTCTTTTTATTGGATATTTTATTCATTTATATTTCAGATGCCACTCCCTTTCCCCATTTCCCCTCCCTAGAAACGCCCTATACCATCCTCCCTCCTCCTTTTTGCTTTTATACCATTTTGTTCATGGAATTTTGTTTATTGCCTTGCTTGTTCTTGAACTATTTGCATCTATTATATGGCTAGTTCCTCAACCTAGAACTGACCTTAATACGTGCATGTAATTAAAGTGATATAAACATTAAATTCTTGTATTTTTAACTATGTATATGGCTTTGTGTCTGTGTCTGTCTCTGGGTGGGTTTGTATACATGAGTGTAGTTACCTACAGTGGCCAGAGGAGAACACCAGATACCCTGGAACTGAAGTTATATGTATCTGTGAACCATTTGATGCAGATGCTGATAATCAAACTTAGATCCTCAAAAGAGCAACAAGTGCCAAGCCAGACTCTCATCAGTTATACCGTGGTAAAGAAATTAAGATCTCCCACATAGAATACAAAACACAAACAGTAACCTCTAATGTAAACCATAATAATGTATTAATGGTGACTCATCACTTGTAACAAATTACACACACTTTAGTCAGAGGTGCATGTACCAGAAGAATTATTGGTGGAGTGGTGAAAGGGGATATAGGAACTGAGTGGCATTTGTTTGGCTTTTTGTTGGGTTTATTTTTGTTCGATTGGTTTTGCTTAGTTTTCTGCAAATCTAATCTCTTCTTAAAAATCTGTGAGTTAAAAATAGTACAGCATAATTTATTATTTTTTAAAGGATAGAGAGAACTAGAGATTTTTCCAAATGCATGGGCCACTGCAAGCTGCTCTCTAATTAGCAGGAATCCTTGATTCTGATAGAATTTAACCAATCATCTTTCAACAATGCTCACAATGTTTTAATGAAGACTGAACATTGTGGGTGCAAGAAATACCATAATCACCTAATTATATGGGCAAAGGAGATGGGGACAGACCAGTCAATGTAGGATACTAGAGGGATAAATGATTCTAAATGCTTTATGACCTTATATTATTGAAAAAATAGTTTAGATCCATCCCAACTATAATAGGGAAGAAACCATTGGATAGTGTGATGGCTATTCCTGGTTGTCAACTTGACCATATCTCGAATGAACTACAATCCAGAATTGAAGGGTTCACCTGTGATTCAGATCTTGAGGCTGGAAGATACAAGTTTCTTACCTGGATATTGAGTTCCTGGTATAGAGTTCTTGAGGAATAGTAGCCATGAAAAGCTTAGTCCCAGACAAGGTAGTATACAACTTTAATCCCTAGAGATCTCTGAGTTCAATGTCAGCCTGTCCCAGATCCAGGGTTGGTAGTACACATCTTTAATCTGGGCAACACTTTCTGTTGGATACCTACATAAGGACATTGGTAGAAGGAAGAGTCATTCTTCTTCAACTGCTTGCATTTACTTGCCAGTACCTCTATTGAAATCTACTTCTTCCAAAGACCAGTTGAAACAAGTAGCCTCATGAGACTGAGAAACTACTAGATTCTTGGACTTCTCATTCACAGTTGACAATTATTGACGTAGTTGGACTTACTATTGTAAGTCATCACAATAAATTTCCTCAATACAGAGAGACATCCTGACTAAAACAGATAGTTTCAATTAGTACCCTGATCTAATATCATTTCCTTTGGTAAAAATGTCTTTGACTTCTAGATAGAGAAGAGACTATAAGAGAATGAGATAAAATAAAGCAACAAATAGGAATTTCTAGTTAAAATGTAAGAGATGATAGTTTCTAAACTAGAGATGGATAGCTATACTTCTCTAGAACATGAGAATTATTTAAAGCTCTGGATTTATTAGGGTCTCCAAAAGAATACATAGTTAAAATGTCAGACTGCAGAGAGGGAGAAAGAAATAGGAAGAGAGATTCATCACAGCTAGTTACCAAGGAAGAAAGAAGGCATAGAAGTCAGAGATGCATCAAGAAGGTCACCACAAGAAGACGCAGAGTCACCTAACCTGGGACTACGGGGACTCACAGAACCTGGGCCACCAACCAGGGAGCATGCAGGAGCTGGACCTATATCCTCTACACATTTATAGCTAATATACATCTTGTTCTTTATGTGGCTTCCCTAACAAGTGGAACTGGGGTTGTCTAGGTCTCTGCCCCCTGGCATTGGATCCCCTTCTCCCTACCTGGAATGCCTGGTTGGTCTCAGTGAGAGAGGATGTGCTTAAGCCTGCTAGGAGGAGATGTCTCAGGGTGGGGTGATACCCAAAACGGAGGTTGCCTCTTCTTAAAAGAAGCAAAGGAGGAAATTGTGGGAGGGATTTGTAAGAGTAGGACTGGGAAGAGAGGAGGGAGGCAGGCTGTGAATTGGATGTAATATGAATAAAAACAAGTTTTGTCAATGAGAAGAAAAGATAACACACACACACACACACACAAAAAGAACTCACACACACATATATACACACAAAGAAGCAAGTAAAGAGACATTTGCAGAGTCACCAGGTGTCCATCTTAGACTAGGACTGTATCATGAGCCACCTCTTTGGTGGCAATGTGATTAAGCTGTTTCCACTGCGGTTGCCCTATGGAAGGGAAAGCAACCTTGGGATATAGATTGAGATTTCAACAATGAAAGAATATATAGAGCCGGGCGGTGGTGGAGCACGCCTTTAATCCCAGCACTTGGAAGGCAGAGGCAGGCGTATTTCTGAGTTCGAGATTTTGAGGCTAGCTTGGTTTACAGAGTGAGTTCCAGGACAGCCAGGGCTACACAGAGAAACCCTGTCTCGAAAACAAAACGATAGATAGATAGATAGATAGATAGATAGATAGATAGATAGATAGATAGAGAAAGAGAGAGATAACTCATTACAAATGTTGTGTGAGGAGAAGGAGAGAAATATGTATTGCTGGAGAAGAACGGAAGCTGTAGAGGAGCATTCCATGTTTAATACCTGAAGCAGGAGAAGCTCAGGGATGAGATGAACAAGTACAAGGCAGGGGTTTAGATGTGGTGGAAATTGTTTATGAAGTTTCCCTTAAGAATAGAGACCTCTATTTGAGCAGATTTGCTGTATAACGTCTGTAAAGCAGGATATCTCTGTCTCCTTACCCAGGCATTTGTGATGATATGTAGTTAGTCTTTTAACAACAACAACAATAATGCTCAAATTATAATCTTTTTGAATCAGCAACAATTACCTTCTTTGCAAAAGTAAAAGCATAACAAACAAAGAGTAAAGTTCAATGAATTTGCTACCTCAAATATAATGGATCATATCCACTCAGACATCCCAGGAATCTCTTAAGCATCCACCAGACATATCCACTTCTTATGTCCACTTGTTGATGATTCTCTACTTGACTGGGATATTGAACCACAGAAGCACTTATTGTAAAGTGAACAACAGATTGGAGAACTTTACAAAAAGTCTTAGCTTGAAACTACAACCTGTGTGGGCGTCATCTCTACCTGGAATCTGAGTGGCAGCACTGTGTGGGCAGCACTCCACAAGGAAGTGTGGACTATTCAGTTTTTATCCTCTCACTGTACAGTAGATTATTAACTATTGTCACCATGATAGAGTCTATGTCACGATGGCTTACTTTTCCACCTACCTGAAACTTTATACTTTTTGAACATTATTACTTTTTCTTTCTGTGCTCCTTACTCTCCAGTAGCCACCATCTTACTGTCTGTTTTTATGAGTTTGGCTTTTGTAGAGCCTCATGAAAGTGACATCCGGAAGGATTATCTTTCCACAACTGGCCGCTGTCACTTAACATTTTGTTGCCCAAGTTTATCCACGGTGTTACAAAAATAATGCTTCCTTCTTAACAAAGACTAAATAGTTCCATATTGGCATGCTTATCATACTTTCTTTATCTATTATTTCATTATTATATGGCAAGGATTATTCTATATTTTGACTATTCTGGATATTGTTACAGTGAATGTGGAAAATCATATATACTTTTAACATACTGCTATAATTTCTTTAGGGTATATGTAGCCAATAATGGGGTTACTTAATCATAAAGTATTTTTATATCCAATTTTTAGGGTGCCTCTATACAGCTTTCCATAATTACTGGACCGCTTTACATTCCCAGCAAGAGTATATAGTATTGCTTATTCTACACATCCTATTAATCATCCTTTTGTCTTTTTAAATTAAATTTTTAGAAATTAAAATTATTTTCCTTTTCACCCTCCCCTATCCTTCCTTCAGCCCTTCCATATCTCCGCCCCCCCCCACTGGCTCTCAATTGATGACTTATTTATTTTTTTATTATTATTGATATATTTCATAGATAGAGATAGATAGATAGATAGATAGATAGATAGATAGATGATAGAGATATTGATAGCATATATGTATGTGAAAGTACAAGCTGTCAAGTCTATTTAATTTCACTTGTGTACATATGATTTAAGGACTGATAATTTTATATTGGATCTTATTCATTCTAACATATATAAAACAATATTTTCCATTGCCCTAATATCTAGTAGTCTTGAGTTTTTTTCAAATAAAATTGGGCATTTAACAAGCATTTTCTTTAAATAAATAAATCAAGAATACAGGAGATTTCTCAGTTTATGACATCAATTTCTTCTTATAGTGGGCCAAGTTACATACAAAGAAAGGGCAACTTAGAATAACATCTGATATTACAATAGAGACTCTGAAAGCAGGAAGGGTATAGAGGAGATTTTACAAGCTCTTAGAGACCATAGATGCCAGCACAAATCAACATATCCAGCAAAATTATCAATTATAATCAATAAAGAAAAAGTTCCATGACAAAAACAAATTTAGGTCATTTATATCTACAGAAAGTACTAGAAGTAAATCTTCGGTGTGAAGAGAAGATTGATTTCATCCAATATTACATAAGGGGAAACCCATAATACCATATGAAATAATGAGAATTAATAAATACTGCTTACTAATAACTTTCTATATTGTCTCAATTTACTAATAAAAATACATAGACTGACAGATTGAAAGTTAAGAAATAGGATTCACCTTTCTGATGCAACTAATAAACACATCTCACCACCAAGATCAGAAATCACCTTAGAATAAAAGGATGAAAAAAGTTATTTCAAACAAATGGAACCAAAAAGAAAACACGTGTGGGCGTTTTAATATCTGACAAAACAAACTTCAGACCAAAAGTAACCAGGAAAAAATAAGAAAGAACATGGTGGCGCATGCCTTTAATCCCAGCACTTGGGAGGCAGAGGCAGGTGGATTTCTGAGTTCGAGGCCAGCCTGGTCTACAGAGGGAGTTCCAGGACAGCCAGGGCTACACAGAGAAACCCTGTCTCGAAAAACCAAAAAAAAAAAAAAAAAAAAAAAAAAAGAAAGAACATGGCATACTATTTAAGAGAAAGTCTACCAAGTGAATATTACAATTCTGAACATTTATTCAAGAAACACATAAAAGTTCATAATATAGATAAAAATCACATATTTACTCTAACAAGGTGATAGTGTGTAATATCAATACCAAACTCTCACCAATAGGCTGATGATTCAGAAAAAAAATCTAAATAGTGAAAATCTGAAGTTAACAATGTCATAAATCAAATGGACTTAATAGACAGACAGACATCTGCAGAACATTGTAGCCAAATACTAAATAATATATTTTCTTCTCAGCAACCCATGGAACTTTCTTCAAAAGTAATCAATTATTAGGGTATAAGCAAGTCTCAACAGATAACAAAAAAGTGAAATAACAGCATTCATCCTATCTGATAACCATGGACTGAAGATGTATATCATCAACAATAGGAATGGCAAAAAGAATACAAACTCATAGAAACTAATCAACTCACTACTGAATGAAAACTGTGTCAAGACAAGAATAAAGAACAAATCAAAAAGTGAAAACAGTAGTCAAAATAAAGACTTCATTCTGTGAGAAAATCAACAAGATTGACAAACTAGTCACCAAAATAACCACAAAAAGAAAAATTCCAAATTAATAAAATTAAACATGAAAAGGAAGATATCACTATAGACTCTGAAAAAAGTTCACAGACTCATAAAGATACATGAATACTTGAATAAACTGTATTCAACCACATTGGAAAACTTGAGAGAAATAGATTGATTTCTTGATATATACAACAGACAAAACTTAAGTCAAAAGTCAAAATATAGTAAACAATTTAAATAGACCCACGATCCTCAGTAACAGAGTAGTAATAAAGAGTCTCTCAACCAAAATAAGCCTAGAACCAAATGAACTCAATGCAGAATTCTACCAAACCTTTAGAGAAAAGCTAACAACAACACTCCTCTTATTATTCTACAAAAATGAAAGAACATTTGCAAATTATTTCCATGATGCACTATAAACCTGAACTAGGCAAAGAACTATGCAAAAATCATAAGCCAATGTATCTTATCAACATAAATGCAGAAAGTCTCAATAAAATACTTAGAAACCAAATTCAAGAACAAATAGAAAAGATTATCCAAGGTTGGGAGCCGACTCTTAGCCTAAAGCGGCTATCATCTTTACAGCCATCTCAAGCCATATACCCTGACAAGAGACTTGTTTTCAACAGCCCACAACACCTGAGCACACTCTGATAAACATCTTGTTTTGCTGTTTAGTGCCGCCAGCAGCTAGTAGCATGTGCTCTCCACACTGCTAGGCACATGATGTAGTGTCTTTAGCTGTGCTTGTCCATGAGGGCAAGGTACGTAGTAAAGGGTATAAATACCCAGGATTTCATTTCAATAAAAGAGACTTGATCAGACTCTGTCTTGTCTCCATTTTTCGAGTCTCTCGCTTCTCCATCCCCACTCTCACACTTGTTAGACCCTGACCTGTGGACCGGAGCAGCAGAACGGGCTGTTACAAAGTAGCAGAACAAGCCGTTACAATCCACCAGAATCCAATTGATTTCATCATAGAGATTAGATAGATAGACAGACAGATATGATATGATATGATATGAATAAAGATATAGAAATAAGTCATTGCAAATGCTAGGGATATAAGAAACATACCTTTACATAATCCTACATCCAACATCACGCAAAAAAGAGAGAAACTCAAATTATATTCACTAAAACATGGAACAAGACAAGGGTGTCCATGATCTCCATACCTATTCAGCATAATTCTTGGTATTTAACTCGAGCAATAGCACAACTGAGACAAAGAATATTCAAATAGAAAATGAAAAAGTCAAAATATCACTATTGCACATGATATGATTTTATATTCATAAAAGAGTATAAAGAAATTTCTTAGAAATGCCTTGGAGTGACTGGAGCCAAGCAAGTTGAAGACTTGTATAATAAAATACTTGAGACTTTGAAGAAAAAAGTTGAAGACATCACAAGATGGAAAGATCTTTCCTGCTCATGTATCAGTAGGATTAATGTTGTGAAAACAGGAAATGATTATCCTACCAAAAACAATCTATAGTTTCAATGAAATTCCCATCAAAATTTCCCCCAAAATATATAGAATCACGCACACACACACACACACACACACACACACACAAAAGCAGGATAGCTAAAACAATCTTGACTTAACAAAAAAAAACTGCTAGAAGTATCAGCATACCATATTTCAAGTTGTATAACAGTGCTATAGCAATAAAAAGAGTGTGATATTGATGTAAAAACTCACATGTTGACCAATGAATAGAATTAAAGGCCCATACATAATTTCAACACACCTATGGACACCTGATCTTTTACAAAGAACAACAGAAAATACACACTGGAGCAAATACAGCTTCTTTAACAGATACTGCATATCAAACTGGATAGGTGCATGTAGTAGAAGGAAAATGAGCCTATATCTATCACTCTACACAAAACTCAACTACAAACATATCAAAAACATGTGAAACCAGACACCCTGTATCTAATAGAAGAGAAAATAGGGCATAGGCTTGAACTCATTGGCTCAGTAAAAATTTTTCTGAACAGAACAGCAGCAGCACAGGCATTAAGACAAACAATTAATAAATGAAGGTAAAAAATGACACAATCAGGTTGAAAGCAACCTGAATATCATTGAACTGAAACAAAAGATAATACTCTAGTACCAAAGACACCAAACGTTTCAGATGTAGAATACTTGGAGGAATTGGGTTGAAACTGACCAGAACTCCTCCTCCCTGAGGACAAATCCTCAAGCATTTGACAGTGTTATGAGACAGAGATCATTTCAGAGTGCCATAACTTGTCAAAATGCAAAGAATGACTGACAATGGAGTGTCTGTGCCCAACTGATTCCTCTACAACAGAGCTCCTACATCTAAGACTCAAAGAACATCACAAAAGAGTAAACAGAAACGTTGTCAAAGCCAGAGTATCAAGATGTTTCCTGTGACATAATATCTTCTGTATATGTCAGGGAGCTGTCTATAACCATGACATCTTACCAATATGGTTAATATCTAACCAAAGACAACACTAGTAAATGCCCCAATGTAGGTAAAAGAAATTCTACAAGACTATATCCCCAGCTACAGATGAGTTAATGACTGCTAAGAGATGAAAAATGAGTCTTTTCTGAGTATAAACTCCCAGATAGGCTAATCCAATCCCTAAATACATCTCTAAACACAAAACCATAGAGCAACTCTAAATAGACTCAGTAGGTTGCACTTACATATGCACATACATACATAAATAAAAATTAAGAAGTCATGAACCTAAAAGGGGGAGGAAGGACATGGGGAAAGTAGTTGGAAAGATAGCTGAATGGAAATGATGTAAATATGATATTCATGTACAAAATTTCCAAAAAATAAAATAAATGTTGAAAAACAAACCAAAAAAATGACACCATCATTCATGCAAAGAGGCAGACGACAGGATGGGAAAAAATAACGTTGCCAATTATACAACTGATGGGAGTAGTATCTATAATATATAAAGAACTAAAAATATAGAAAAAAAACCCTGAACATCAAGAGAACAACACAATTAAAAATGGGGTATGAACAGAAAGTTCTCAAAAGATGAACACCAATGGCTGAGAAATAATATTAACATGTTCAATATATATAGCCACCATGGAAATACATATTTAAAGCACTTATGTGTTTTATGTCCAGTCAGAAAGGTCAATGTCAATGAAACAAATTGCAGTACATATTGGTAAAGATTCAAAAAAAATAGAAAGACATATTGTTTGTTGATAAGAGTACAAACTGGCACAATATCTATTGAAATTAGTGTGGGGGTTCCTTTAAAAAGCTAGGAATTGATTTATTACAAGATATAGGTAGACCAATCTGTGGCATATACCCAAAGGATTCTGCAAACTACTGCAGAGATATCTGCTCATCTACGGTCATTGCTACTCTATAAGAGCAAGGATTTGGAAACAGCCTAGGTGTACATTGCCTGATAAATGGATACTGAAAGTGTGACACAATATACACTGTAATTGTTGTTCAGCTGTTAAGAAAATTTAATTTGAAGGTATATAGATGGATCGAGCAATGATAATAATTGCTGAGATAGTGAAGAGCCAAAAAGACAATACTACATGCTTTCTAATTTACATAGATGATAGCTTTTAAACTTTAGGTACTTTTACTTCAATCAGAATAATCACAGAAAGTAAGGGCACAGAGAGAAGGAGGGATGTTCCAATGAGGATATACAAGCATAATGTTACAAGGAGAAACAAGAAAAACTAGAAACAGTAGGATCAAATGATGAGATGTGAGGCCAGGTTAAAGTAGGAAAAATAGAGATGAACAGCCTTTGAAAAAGTCGTATAGAAATCTCTATAGCAAAAAGTCTTCTAAAATATTTCCATATATGAAAGGTGGTTACATGGAGTTAACATACAATTAGGGTGAAAATGCTCCAAGTAAAACCTCGAGGGCCAGAAATTGGTAATGTGTTTTTGAGTCATTGGCCAAAGATTCTCCTAAACAACAATTATCACATGCTATTGTCAAGACTACCGGTTGCTTTTCATAACCTGATGGCAAGGTCCTATTGCTGAAGATACAACTTCCATGTCACTGAACATAGAAAAGGGCTAGTACCCAACTAGAAGCTTCGACACTATTAACTAGTATCAATAGTGCTGGAAGAAACTTTAAACTCTACCAGAGAAATAAAGTAATTATCAATTTCACTCATCTGTAAACACTGTGTCCTGCAACAGAGACATACATGCAAAATATCCTGGTACAATAGAAGCATAAATGTTATTGAAGTAAACAACTTAAGGCCCATATTCTGAGAAGGGCCCATATATGATACTGGAGTCCATCAAATTCATGATGGTCTCCAGTAGTGATCCTTTTAACATGCTACAGACTTCTCCTTGTAATCTATCTCTATAAACCATGAATTACTGAGGAGATTTCTATTTATTCCATTCCTTCCCCCAACAATCCCTAAATATTATCACTTCATCCAGGAGAACTCACAGACACCAAGCCTCTAAGCTGCTATTCTCAGTTCAGCTTTGGAGTAACAATGTGCAACAAAGAGTACAATTAGAAATGATCAATTTTGAGATTTACAAAGTTCTCATTGTTGTGATACATAGGATTAAGAAACTGGCTCTGTTTTGAGGAGTTAACAAGTGCTTGTGTCTTTAATACTGTACTTTAGATCATTAGAGAAATCTGATCGAAATTATATTTGAATACATTTCTTCCTTACTTCCTGAGACAGAAATATGTTTTAATGGATGAGCAAACTCTACCAAACACCAAATCTATCTCACCCAAGGTGGAAGTGTACTTACTCTGAAAGCTTTGACATTTCATAAGTTATTCCAGAGCACATTCCTACAAATGAAGGCAGTGATTTCTCCTAACAGATAGAAATACTCTACCAACAAGAAGACAAGAACAGAAACCTCAAAGAATAAGCATTGGTACTGTGTGTATATCTGATACAGTCTTAACGTATTGGTCAGAAAGAATCAGTGAAAATTTATATTATTTGTCTATAAAATTGAAATTTTGTAAAATGTGACTATATTATAAATATGAGAAACAACTTCTACTGTATCAACATTAGAAGCAGCAAGAAAAAATGAAGCAATCATATTTCTGAAAAAGTTTACTTTAAACACGTGTATTTTGTGGAAATAGGTTTATTAAAAAGTTGCATTTTCATTTAAAGTAAGATATAAAACCATCTCTAATACAAAAATGCTACAGTTAAAAGCAACATGCATTTTATTTCACTAAAATACAGGACATTAAGCAAAGGTTTGGTTACCTTGGTGACAAATTGACATAAGGATGCACATCACACCAAAAGGAAGTAATAAGATGTTTTCAGCAGACTACATGTAGCATAGAGACAGAGAAAAGTTAAAATAAAATAGAGCAAATTCCATTTTGTAGTGCTTAGAGCTTGCTATTTTATTTTGAGGGAAGTGTCCTTTGTATTACTTCACATTTCCTGAGGAACTAAAAGCCTTCCTGAAGTGTTTTGATATTTACTGACACTCACAAGAGTTTTGAAAAATTTTTTCAGTGATTTTTAAATGTTCTTTTTCTTAACTGAGTGCCCTATTGTCATGTCTTGATTATCTAAATGAGTCACTCAAAAATCTAAGTGTCATCAGCATGTGCGTTATTATCTTCTGCAGTAAACAACAGCATTACTCCCCAACTCACAGTAAGCTGTGTCTCTTTTAGTTTACCAAAGTGCATTTAATCCAAAGGATAAATAGAAGGCCAGCCAGTCTTCTAAAGCACAGGCTCTTTAAATCAATTGATAAGTATTTTACTAAATAGGGATCTTTTATGAGGAAGTGTGTGTCGATTCTCATCCAAATTGATACCATAGACAAGGGAGAATATTTGAGATGGAAAGAGCTTTCATCTGTGGACACTTGAAGAAAAGATTAAGGATTAAATATGAAAGTCCCCATGTTTAGCTCAAACTTGTTTAATCCTCATTGTTAGTCATTTTATTTATTTAAAATAAAAATAATGTTTAATAAATTTTAAGTACATCTTGAAGGAAACTGCTTTGAATAGTTTAGTGTATTTACTTCCAATTATTATGAATTTTTACATGAGTAGAAAACTCTGTGCTCATTTGATTCCCATTTTTCTCTGATACATTTTTTCTAATAATTTATGAGCATCAGATATACACATGATTAAGGCTATACGACTTGTTTCATATGCTGAAAATATTATGCTTGACTTTTCAATACTACGTCCTAGAATCTTTATGTCTTTTAAGTTGGTATCATTCATGAACCTTCTATTTTATTTGCCATGTATTGAGGGTAGGGGCGTGGCCAGATAAAAACCTATTTCTAAAAAATATGAAAATACTAAACAAAAAAGAAATCCCATCTTAAGGGATATTTGTGTGGAGATCTTTTATCCATTCATGCATTGCATAAAGAAATCTCATTAAGATGAGCTCTGTATGATATGGAGGCCTATCAGGTCAGGATGAAGATCAAATGTTTCCATTAGATAATAAGAGTATGTGCAAAGAAGAAGTCAGAGAAGGAGAAACACTGAAGAGAACAATAACATCAAGAAGATTCACAGTGAAGGGCTTAGAAGGTTTGAAGACTTCTCAAAACTCTGAGGTACAAAAGCATTAACCTGAAAAGTTTTATTACTAGAGAGAAGGGTTCATGGGACCTCACCTGTTTGCAAAGCTAGGTGTGATGAATATATAGCAACCCAAGCACTCCAACAACCATAAGCCTCTGGAGAATATGCTTCCTCAGGAACAGAATCAGGGTGTCCTTCAAGAGGGGTTCCATCAAATGCACTGTTATCATAGCTGATGGCAGCTCCCATACTGTTCATGTCATTGCTCCTTATCCTTGTTGGTTTGGTTTGGATTTATTCATTTATTCACTTATTTATTGTCCACCTGATGTAAGTTAGAATTATCCAGAAAGAGAAACCACAATTCAGAAAATACTTCCATCCACATTGCTAGTGTACAAGTCTACAGGATATTTTCTTGATTATTGATCGATGTGGGTAAAGGGTGCCATCCTTTGTTATTGCTGTCACTCCATGAATAAATTGTCCTAAATTTTATGATATAGCTAAGCAAGGCATGAAGTGGAAATTTCTGGTTTCTTTGGAGACTCAATTTTGTCATGTGATGTTTTACTGAAAACTGTCATATGAGGTGGTGTTTTTGCTAAAGCAGACACATGGGAGGATATTTTGTTAAGAAAAGACACATGATATTTTCTTCTGGAGGCAGCCTGAAAAAAAGGACATATGATGTTTTGCTAGAAGATGCTTGAGAGAACACGTGATGTTTAGAATATATAGAATATATAAATATAGCCTAACAGACAATGGACAATGCTGGATGGTATTGGTACACCTTGCCATTCTTTGCTGATCACTGTTGGTTGTGACTTCATAAGAGAAGTGCACCAATAATCTTCTGGTGATTTTCAGCTGGTTTCTTTCCCCTTCCTCAGACTCAGTCCAATTGACAGAGCCTTACAGTTTCTTCTGGACGAAACTGCCATTGCTGATTCATGAGTGATGTTTGCAAGTGGATTGAGCTGTTGCTACTGATTCATGTAAACTCCTGATATCCCAACAGTACAGATTGGATCCCCAGAAAAAAAAAAGAAAATATAGGCATGATTGAAGTCAACTGTTATAGTTTAAAAATTCCCCATCTACATTTATATTTTTTAATTGAGGAAAATACAGAATAAAGTTGAATATTAGTGGCATGAGTAAGTTCTCATTTATTTTATTTTCTCTATCAGTTCATAATAAATCCAATTTTGTTTTATAACAGAAAAACATTTTCTTTTCTATTAAAAATGCTTTTAAAAGTACATGTTTTTGATTCCTGCCTGTCACACCTGAGCCACGAACATAAATAAACTCTTTGATCTCTCTAATCTTGGTTCTCAGCACCTGGGAAGATGATGAGCAGTATGTATTCTGCTTGCCTAATACATTTTTTGTAATAATTAAATTAAAATGTTTGTGAGCATACTATAGAAATCATAACATTCCATAAATATACATATCATTATTACCAAAGATGTAACTATATGGCTAAGTAAAGAGATGGGAGAAAAGATAAGTGGTTGTTTCCACTCTTCAGCAGATACACACCCAAGTATAATTTAGCAAGCTACACTCAAAGGATGCCGAGGACAGCAAAACAGAACAAGGGTGGGGTGAGGAAAGGGAGCTACAGAAGGCAAAATTACAAAACCTGCTTACAAATTTTATATAATTATCACTGCAGCCAAAAGTAAAATTCCCTCACTTAAAATCTACTGTGATCAGTGACTAAGAACACCCAGATAGCTGGATATGCCTTCTTTCTGATTACATGATGGCAAAAGAGAGATGTTCAGGGTTTCCCCAATGTAGCCACATCTTTTTTTCAGTGCAGGACTATGTGAGCATTTTGCTAAACTGGTTAGATACTACCAATGACATAATTCATCTACTTCAAAATATACATTAAGTACAAGAGAGATGGCTTAAGAGTTAGAGCTCTTGAAAAGGACCCGAGTTCAGCTCCAGCATGCACACGGTGACCCATAGCTCTCTATAACACAACATCCAGGGGATCTGCTGCTTGTTCTGAGCTTCACGAGTTCTTAGATGCACATGGCATATGTACAGACGTACATACATTCAGGAACACACACATGCATATGAAATAAAATAAATACATATTTTAAAAGGCATATATATACATATATCATCTGAAAAAGAGTATTTCCTAAGAGCTTAATATGATCAGAAAATGAATTATTTTTATTTATGGTACAATCTCAACATATTTAAATATGTTACTATTCTGCTATCTCAAAGATCACTTTCTATAAAAAAAAAAATTAACCCAAAGCACATTACCTTTACCAATGAAGAAAATAGTTTTATGGTATGTCAATAGGAGCCAAATCATATTAACAAATCCCACTTTGATTTAAAGTTAAACTACTGAAATTCTCAAAGTCTTCAACATTCTACTTCAAATTGGTTTTCATTACATCCCATCTCTTCTCCAAATTCAACTGTTTTGAATTGTTTCAGCACCTGCCAATTATTTTCCAGCCCTTCGTCCCCATCTCCTTCTTCTTTCATCCCTCCCTCCATACTCACCTTCTTTCTTTCTTCCCCTCTTTCTTTCTCCCTCTTTTTCTTTCTTTCCTTCTTTCTTCTCTCTCCTGTTTCTGTCTCTCTTTCTCTGTGTTTCTCTCTTCCTCTAGCACTTCCTCTTTTCCCGCTCCTTCCCTCTCCCTCTCTCTCCCTTCCCCAAGCTCTCCACCTTCCCCTTTCCCTCTCCTTTCCTCTATTTATTTCTCTCTTTCATGAAGACTCCCTTTGATTTTTCTGAAATGTTACCTAATGTTCCCAAGGATTGTGTTTTCTACAGAAAATCCATCTCTAGTCAGACTCCCTCCGTCTAAGCCCTAATTATGGTGAACATTGAAAGCTGAGATTGCATGTGCTCACGAACTCACAGTGAGAGCTATAATCATCCCTGGTGCCTTTTCATTCCCAGCTCATCAGGCAGCAAGATTTCTATACTCAGTTTCCCCAATTATATTCTAGAGCCCACTGATTTAACCTGATGCTAGTTTAAAAAAATGACAGGAATTAGGTAGGATTGAACATAGTTAACAACACCAACCTGAAAAATGCTGTATCCTTTTATCTTAGCCAGTGTTCTATTACTATGAAAAGACATCATGACCACAGCAACTCTTACAAAATAAAGCATTTAATCAACACTTGCTTAGAATCTCAAAGGTTTAGTCCATTCCCATCTTGGCTAGAAGCGTGGTAACATGCAGGCAGATGTACTGCTAGAGAAGTAGCTGAGAATTCTACATCAGATCCATAGGCAATAGGAAGTAAGATCCTGAGACTGGCTTAGGCTTTTTGAAACCGCAGAGCTCACCCCTCACCCCAGTGATACATTTTATCAAACAAGGCCACAACTGCTCTTACAAGATCATACCACCTAGTCCTACTCAAGTACTACTCATACCTGATGACCAAACATTCAGTTATATGAGCTTTTGGAGCGGGGATTCTAATTCAAACTACCACATCTGTATTCTTTTCATGAAATCTAGCATATATTAGTCCTCATGTACAGTTCAATCTTGTCAATCCATGGTCATATTTTCTTAGGTAAATCTATTGATGTTTCTAAGACAGTCTCTCTTATATATGAAATTAAAATGCTAGTGTTTATCATTTACACGATATGAAGATTAAAGATGTTATACCAAAGTGCCTGGCACAGTAAGTATACAGCCAAAAGCAGTTATTATTTTAAAATCCTTTATTTCACATACAGCTTTGTGTTGCGGGAAATGAAAAAAACAAAAACAAAACAAAACAAAAACAAACAAACAAACAAAAAAACAAAAAAACATGGCAAGTTCCTGTGCTACGCTGGGCACTGACAGGCCACCACATGACACCAGAGCTCCAAAATCTCTCCACCCAGCTTGCTCCCATTGGTGGATTGCTGCCACACAAGTCCCATGTTTCCAAAACCCCAGGGCCTTTGGGGTGTACATCAGGCAAACCCACGCCTTGCCTCTGTACATTTCTCTCTGGAATCCAGTCGAGTCACCGCAAGGAGAAAAACACCACACAAAGTTAGTTCAGAAACAATGGTACAATGGTAACTCAATCTCTGGGAGCACCAACTAGAATGCTAATCTTGTAAACCATATTAAATCTAAATCCTCTGGTGGCGAATCTACCAGGATTCGCTACAAGAGGCACTAGTAACTACATTTTGCCCTATCACGATCCTGTCCGAAAAGGACCCTCTATTTCCTCTTCCTCTCTTCCCCTATCAAACCCAGAACCCAGTGATTAGCTCCTTTATTCATTAGGGGACTGGTTTACAAAAAGACACCTGAGTATGTGACTCACTCCTTGTTTGCAGCCCCTCCCAACAGAGCAGAATTAGCATCAAAACTACAAACACCAGGCCCGTCCACAACAGCTTTGAACTAAACATGATGGAAATATAGGTATATCCTAGAGAATGGCTAATATGGATTATAATATGTTTCTGCTCAGCAGAATTTCCTCATGTGAAGATTTCCAACATTCTCACACCATGATGATGTGTCTCTCCTCTCTCTTCTTTCCCAGCATTCTCTGTTCTGATGTAGCACTGATTGCATTACAAAGCCGGTCTCCATGCTTAGCTTATACACATAAACTCCCCTTAATGTACCACAGCAGCATAGGAATGTAAGCCTGTGACAAATGATGAATCTGAAGGAGGATAATCGCAATGGTGAGACTCAAGGTAACCCTAACATGAAGCTCAGCCTGTTTCCCAAGTTTGTGTTATGCCACATCATATACTACAAGCACCTGTACTCAGGCCATCTGATAAAGTGGCTCTCTTCTACAAACAGATGTTCCCAGATGTTTTCCCAAATAGCTTAATACATGGAGTTAAATGGAAGATAAGTTGATTACCTAAACAATTGCTCAGATAGTCCAGAAAATGATTCCAAATTCCACAACCATCCCAATAAAATATCTGTAATCCACACATTAAAACTCACTGTCCTGCTCTTATCTAAACCTGCCAAAGCTTACCTTTAATTTAGTGGGTCTTCTTGTAAATATGGAAGTCATCCTGTAGTTTGCATTGCTGTATATTTTTAAAGAGATATAACATCTTCATTCTAATAAAAAGAAATTCTGCCAACTCAGGTAGTTTGCATATATCAGGTTCATGGTGCATTTCATTATGCATCAGATGTTATATTCCATACTAAACATGATTTTAATGCTTTCTGCCAAAGAGGTTATAGTCTATTGAGACATATTATCAAGGAAGCTGGTCATCAATTAGCACATTCTGCATAGTACAATGGATCTTGGAAGCCAGATTTTTGTTTTTTAATCTAATGCAGAGTTTCAAGAAAGGACTCTAATGGGAAGTGTTGTTTGCGCTACAGTAAGACTGGTCACAAGAATAAAATGAGGTATCCTACAGCAACAAAAGATGGTAAGTTTGTAGGGGAGAAAGGATAACATATTTAGAGAACTAAAGACATTCACTGTGATAGCTTTAGTTAGTATTATGACACAATCAAGAATCACTTGGGAAGACAGTCAAATGAGGAATTATATAGAGATGAGGTTGGTCTGTGAGCATACACGTGAGGGACTTTTTTGGTTATGTTAATTGACATGGAAAGACTCAGCCTAAAAAGTAGGTATAGGAGCTCTCAGAGACTGAGCCACTAACTAAAAAATATACATGATCTGGAACGAGACTTCCCCCCTCCCTCAGAGCACATATGTAGCAGACATTCATCTCAGTCTCCATGAGGGTCTCCCCAACAACAACTGGATTGGGGGCTATCCCTAGAGCTGTAGCCTGACTGTGGTATCCTGTCCCTAACAGGGTTGTTTTGTCTGGCCTCAGTGGGAAAGGATGTATTTAATCCTGTAGAGACTTGATGAGCCAGGGTAGGGGGGATGGTGAGACACTCTGGGAGGGGGAACTGGGAGAGGACAATGTTTGGAATGTAGATAGATAGATAGATAGATAGATAGATAGATAGATAGATAGATAAATTTATGATTCCCTGTGTTTGTGTCCTGTACTGTATAAAATAAGGGAAGGTGGGTTTAGCATACACATACACACACTCTTCTCTGCTGGTGACTGGATACAATTAGCATCTTCAAGTTTGTGCCTTGTCTTCTCTGTAATGATATACTGTTATCTGAAACTGTAAGCCTATAAGCCCCTTGTCCCTTAAAGTTTCCTTGGTTGGGTATTTAAATCTCAGGAAAAAATAAAAAGAAAATAGGGCTTTCAATATATGATAAAGCTGGGATGTGAGGCATACAGTATGTTTAAAAGAGGCTGATAACCTAAGCCTTATATCATGTGGCTGATTCCCATAAAGAGATACTATGCATTTTCAAGATGCTTGGTAGAGGTACTGACCTTGTCTGCTTCATGTAGAGCCAGCTTCATGCCAACTCTTAGCTCCCCACCAGCCTCTACAGCTTTGTATCTTGCCAATTCACCTTTATCACATTATCATTTTACTACCCACTCATCAAGCCTTCTAGCCTTTCTTCCCTTTATAACACACTTTTCTCTCACTCAATCTATGTCCTTAAAGGTCACATGGCTTCACTGAAGCCAGTCTCATTCTAAGTGACCATCCTTCTCAGCTTCTCATTTATTGATTATTCATCACTAAGAAATCAGACTCTGACAAACTCAGATGCACAATGTAGTAACAGGGAATGGTTCAAGAAGAAAATGAAACGCTAAGACATTTATAATATCTATCTCCTTTTCAAAAGGATCTTCACTTTCTCTGATTGTTCATCTAAGAACTAAACCCTTTGCATTTGTCTCTAATTCTTTTTCTTTTCCAATTTTTAGTATGCTGTGTTTTATTGGTAAAGCAGGAGCAGAGTTAAAATCCTAAAAGTAAAAGTATAGAAAACAGAGATATGATTTTTTTTATCCCTGTTTTTGTTAGTATAAATAGAGGATCTTTATGTCAAGGGAATCTTCCTTTAAGTGTGTGGGCACAAAAAAAGAAACAAAACAGCCAAGAACAACTAAATCAAAGAAAATGGTTAACAGCATTCACCTCCCACCTAGTGCTGTGGAGACACATTTTGAATGTAACCCTGGCTGTGGGAACTATCTGAATGTTCTTGGCTGTACCATCCAAAGAAAGAAAAATCACTAATGTCTTAGTTATGAAGACTCTATCTTTGAAATTATTTCCCCATTTGTGAGTGTCAGCAATAACATTAGCAGAAACTCATTTGTTGTAACGTGTTGGCATGGTCTAGTTATTCTGAACATACAGTACTATGTACTGCAGATGTTGGCACAGCCACTGGTTTAGAAAGCCCACTTTCTGTCAAGTGAGTTACTTCTCTGTTTTATTAGATGCAAACCAATGTAATATTTATTTTTTGTTGAGTCAGAAATTTTGTCTGCACATTTCAGGTGTGTGATTTATTTGTTTCCCTAACCAAATCCAAACGAGAAACCAGTTTTGTGTGTAAGTGTCTTAATGCCAGATTTAATTCCAAGGAATTGAAGTGATGGATGGCCAAGGCTACATCACTTTCTCAGATGAGTTAGTAAAAATAAGATCAATTCTCCCCTCCAATTGTGGGTGTGAAAAAGTTGCTTAAAGATGTTCCTGTCATCCACTCAGGAATGTTTCCTACATCCACACAACAATAATGGAAGAGGCTCCCACTGTACTAAAATGTACTCTGAGAAATTGGTGACTAGTTATGAAGACCAGATTATTACTAAAAGTTATTACTGTCAAATGAAATTGTAGAATCATAGGATCTTAGTTGTAGAAAAAGTATTCATTTGTACTAAACTTTACAATTTGACTTTTTTCAAAAATGTCAACAAACTCCAAACACCTGTTAATAAAGGTCTTAAATAGTTGGGTCCTCAGGTAATGCTATGACCAATTTTCTGAGGAACCGCCAGATTTCCAGAGTGGTTGTACCAGCTTGCAATCCCATGAACAATGGAGGAGTGTTCCTCTTTCTCCACATCCTCGCCAGCATCTGCTATCACGTGAGTTTTTTATCTTGGCCATTCTGACTGGTGTGAGGTGGAATCTCAGGGTTGTTTTGATTTGCATTTCCTGATGACTAAAGATATTGAACATTTCTTTAGGTGCTTTTTGCCCATTCGAGTTTCCTCAATTGAGGATTCTTTGTTTAGCTCTGTACCCCATTTTTTAAATCAGATTATTTGGTTGTCTGTAGTCTAATTTCTTCAATTCTTTGTATTGGGTATTAGCCATCTATTGGATGTAGGATTGGTAAAGATCTTTTCCCAATCTGTTGGTTACCATTTTGTCCTATTGACAGCGTCCTTTGCCTTATAGAAGCTTTGCAGTTTTATGAGGTCACATTTGTTAAACCTTGATCTTAGAGCATAAGCCATTGGTGTTATGTTCAGGAACTTTTCCCCTGTGCCTAGGTATTCAAGGGTCTTCCCCACCTTCTCTTGTATTAGTTTTTGTGTATCTGGTTTAATGTGAAGGTCCTTTATCAACTTGGACTTGAGCTTTGTACAAGGAGATAAGAATGGATTGATTTGCATTCTTCTACATGCTGACCTCCAGTTCAACAAGCACCATTTGTTGAAGATGCTATCCTTTTTCCACTGTATGGTTTTAGCTCCTTTGTCAAAGATCAAGTGACCATACGTATGTGGGTTCATTTCTGGATCTTCTATTCTATTCCAGTGATCTTCCTGCCTATCTCTGTACCAATACCATGCAGTTTTTATCACTATTGATCTGTAGTACAGCTTGAAGTCAGGGAGCTGTCTCCTTAGAGGTCTGCCAGAACCTGAAATATACAGAGGTGGATGCTCACAGCTAACCATTGAGATGATCATGGGGTTACCAATGGAGGAGTGAGAGAGAAGACTGAAGGAGCTGAAAGGGTTTTCGGCCCCATGAGGAGAGCAACAATACCAACCAACCAGAGGGAGGGACCCATGGGTCTAGCTGCATATGTAGGGGAGGATGACAGTGTCAGGCGTAGGTGGGTGAGGAAGTCCTTGGTCTAGTGAAGGCTGGACGCCCCTGAATGGGGGAAATCAAGGGTGGGGAAGTGAGAGTGGGAGGGTGAGTGGGGGCATATCCTCATAGAAGCAGGAGGAGTGGGGATGGGATAGGGGGTTCCTGGGTGGGGAGGGGAGGAAGGGGATTACGTCTGAAATGTAAATAAAATATCATATATATATATATATATATATATATATATGTCTTAATAATAAAAAAAGAACCAACCAATACAAGATTTCCTCTTAATACTAATATACAATGAATTCATCTAATTGATGACTATAGCTAATATATAGTAAATGAATCAATAATGTATTCTTTTATTATATATCAGACCTTTTTAAAAATTATCTTTGATATTTTTACAATCCAGTTGCTATCCCCATCCTGATCCAGCCTCTGACAGTTCCTTATCCCATTCTTCATGCCCTCTCTCCATTTCCAAGAGGATGCCCTACCGCCACCCCATCCCACTCAGCCATGCATCTCCAGTCCCTGGGGTGTCAAGTCTCTCTAAGGTTAGGTGCATGCTCTCTCACAGAGGCCAGACTGGGCAGTCCTCTAACATGCATATGTTGGTGGCCTCAGACCAGCTAGTGTCATAATTCTCAATAATGAAATTGAAATTTGAAGGCAGAATTGCTTTAGAATAACCTCACTTTTAATGTATTGAATGCTATTTGGGTTATTCATTGTCCAGATTGTACTATGTCATCATCTTCTACTGACCAGATCACCTTCTTCAGAATAATGAATGGAAGTAGCTAATGAATCTCAAGTAATACACAACTTTGCCATAAGCTGGCAAACATATTTACTCTGAAAAATAGCCTTGGAGAAACTTATACCAAGTCTCCACTCTAAATAATACCCTGGAGGAAAACAATAGAAAACAAAAAACTCTTTTGATGGTATTGTTTTATATTATAGAGAATTCAGTGACTTAAAAGTCTACTGGAGCACATAAATCTGGGAAACTGGAACATTCGCTGACAATACAATATGTCGTTTACTTCCACATTGGCTTCGTAGTGATATGTTTCTAGGATATAATGATAAATTTCAATTTTAATATGTTCCCATTAAATAGCCCATGAACATGACTCAGCTTGTAGGACATTCATGTTACCCAATTCAGTTGAGCTAAGAGGAATGTCTGTTATAGAATATTGAAATATTCAAATACAAAGTTTTTGTCATAAAGTCAGTTGGATACTGCCAAAGCTATGTGGTGTGATTTGAACATGAAATCATTTTATTTGTTTGAACACTTGGTTCCCATACGGTGGCAGTATTTGAGAGGGTTGTGGAACCTTCAGGAGGAGGTGGAACCAGGCTAAAAGAAGGAGTTCTCCAGGAGTGAGCTTTATTTATAACACAATTCTATATCCTGTTTGTGATCTGCTTCCTAAGTGCATGTGCAGCTGAGCAGCTAGCCTTCTGCCCCTGCCATCAGGACTTGTCTATCTGCTGCTGCTTGTGCTTTACAGTGATGAACTACATCACTTTAGAACTGTAAAACAAACGAAGCCCTTTCTCCCTTAGGTCACTTTTATCAGAGTGTTTTATCACATAGTGAAAAAGTAACTAGAGCACCCATGCTTTGTGGGATGGGTTATATCATTGCTCCCTGAAAAGAAGTACAGACATGGAATGTAATATTTCTGAAAGGAAGTGTTCCAATTTAAACACCTTCTTTTGAAAACTGAAGCTGCTACAGGATTACTTTACAGTAGATTCATTTGATTCTTCCCATAGTGACAGAGGTCAAGAAATGAGGTTCTTCAGAACAGCCTCAGTGAATTTTCTTATTCTGAAGTAGCCACAGGAGTGACTATAAAGCATAGAGAATTCAAGGGCATCCTCAATTTTCTTTGAGAATTTCAGATATGAATACTGTGTCTACATCATTCCCATTTCTTCCTCTCAAGTTCATATGTACTTCTGTAATTATACACACACACACACACACACACACACACACACACACAAAACCTACTGAATACATTTAGTGTTCCTCTTGTGTTCATGTATTTGGGGCTGACCAGTTATAACTGGACAATCTATCAAGGTAATTGTCCCTCAGAAGACTTATTCTTTCTTAGAAGTCATTAATTGGTGTAGCTCTTCACCTAGATGTAAGTCCTTATGATAATTACCCTGAACACATTGGAATGTCTCCTAATACTATCATTGTGTAAGTGTTCAGTTAACTATATGGTTAAGATATCATGAATACAGCTCCTTGTTATAGAGAAAGTCGCTACCACACAAAGATATCCTGGCTCTCTGGTCCTAGCAGTCTCTTCTCCTTGCACATAATGTAATTTGAGCCTTAGGTGTAGGTGTTGCATTGGAGATATACTATCTGGTATTGAGAACATCGTGATCACTTATTCTCTGCTTTCCATCAGTTGTGAATCTCTACAGTTGCCTCCACCTGATGTAAAAAGAAGCTTCTTTAATAAGAGGTGAAAGCCACACTTATCTGTGAGAACAAGGACAAGTATGTAAAATACAGCTAGAAACTATAATGCTGTTGGAAAATGGCAGTTGGAGGCTTTCCTATAGGGCTTATGACTTCCCAACCCATAGATAGTTGGCTAAGTTTCACAGGATCAGGCCTGAACTTCCTCTTATTGAGTGGGCTCTAAGTCAGTACAAACAGCTGTTGGTTATCCACAAGACAATTATGCCACAGTTGTATCCTTGGGGATATTTTCTTCAAATGGTCATTATAAATTGGTTTCTCTCCTTGGCATATTGTATCCTATCGTCTGATACTATGAAAACTAGTACTTTGGAAGAAGGCAGCCAAATAAGTTCCAATTCAATTTCTCTAAGCCCTATATCCTATGTAGTATCGTCAGACACCAGGTCTTACCTTCAAGCTCTGGGAGGTAATCAAGGACAATGGCAATAGACTATCTTGTTTGGGAAGTTGCAACTAAATCAACAGTCTTATTAAAAATTAAGCCAGAACTTCTATTGTAGTTGTGAAACCAAAATGTATGATAAAGCTAGTGTCTGCTTGGGACTACAGAGGTTCCTGTGAAGGCCTTTCAACTCATGTATGAAAAGGTATTTAACATAAAGAATTCAAACTAGGGTGGATCAAATCCATAGGAATACCTGAGCTATGAGACATTTTACTTAAAGTTTCTAAATTCTTCCAATACCTAGCCACAAGACCTAAAATATCATTCATTCTATTTATAATATTATTCTGGTTGTATTGAAATCTATCTAGTAATCAGTATCAATCCAGCTGTCTTTTTTTTTTCAACTGAAAACTACATGTTTCTTTTCACTGGGGGAAAAACCTTGAACTCATTAAAATATATAATCACTACATATTTGAACCATTTTAAATACATTAAACAAATAATTTCAGTGTTAATTCTAATATGTGGTAATATCTCATAGATTATAGATATGAAGAAAGTGTGCAACAGTTGTTAAGTTCTTTTCCTACATGAATTCTTCAAAATTAATGTGGGTTCAAGAACAGCACTATATATTTTTATGTTTAAGCTTCATGTAATAAATATCAAAGGCTCTTCAATACTTAAACCTATGTTATATGAACCAGTTATAGGTCACTAGAATAATTGTAAGTTCACTAAAGATTCTCACATAAAGGATGGGAAAATAGCCCAGAATTGAGTACTGGCACACAAAGCACTGAGAAACCTTTGGGGGATGTTGTTGTTATTGTTGCTGTTGTTGTTGTTGATGATGATGATGATGATATTGTTGTTGTGGTTGATGTTGTTTTTCAGAAAAGGTCCCATAGCCAAAGCTGGTTTAGAATTTGCTATATAGTTAACAGAAACCTTGTAGTTCTGATCTTCTTATCTCTACTTCCTATGTATTGGGACAACATACATGTACAACCACACGCAGTTTTATGTGGTACTGTGGGTTGAACTCAGAGCTTCATGTAATGTTCAGATAATATGACTTTTAGAAGTGAAGAGTATTTGACATATATCACATAATGTGGAAACATAAATAAATATTTATGTTTATGTGATGGTGTGGAATCTACACAGATTCTGTACAACCAGTGTGATTGCTATTCTTGGGTGTCAACTTGATTCCATCTGGAATTGACTATACCACCTATGAGACATTTCTGCTTAATTTAAAGTGGGAAGATCTACTTCCAATCTGGATCTTTGAGGTAAGAAGACACACGTTTAATTCAAATCTTTAATCCAGATTTAGTCTGTGCCACACCTTCAGCTGTAAACCTCTACAATATTATGGAAGAAAGAAATTTTTATACTTTGCTTGCTTGTTTTTGCCTTATGAGTAAGTCCATTTCTTTATGGCAATTAGAGTCTACTTCTTTGGGATTCCAGCATATACTGAAAAACTCCTGAAACATCCAGCCTTGTAGCCTGAGGAACTACTGGATTCTTGGAGTTTCTATTCATAATCAGCCATTTTTGGATTAGCTGGACCTCTGCCTAAAAGTCATTCTAATAGACCTCATATAT
>NW_021620921.1:3152493-3225921 GCF_004785775.1 Grammomys surdaster | reverse complement strand
ATATATATATATATATATATATATATATATATATATATGATTTATTAAGATGACTTATAGGATATATATTATATAATATATATTATACATAATATAATGTTATACTATGTGTATATATGTTACATAATATATATTATATTATGTATATACATTACGTATAATACATATAATATATGTTTATAATATATTCTGTAAGTCATTCTAATAAATCATATAAGTTAGATGTATAGGATACATAGATAGATAGATAGATAGATAGATAGATAGATAGATAGATAGATAGATTCATTCTATACATTCTGTTACTCTAGAGAACCCTGACTAATACAACCAGTCTCGGGGAAGTACTTCACAAACATTGTACATGTTCCTTCCCAAAACTAGCATGGAAAGGATTTAAGTTTATTATTACTTCTACTAACAGCTTGTCTAGATTTAATCCCAGTTGAAAATCTGCTCACAGGTGTCTTTAGCCTTTGCTGTGTCTTATTAGTCCAAGAAAGACACTCATATGGAATGAGCAGATCAGAATTATCCAGCCAGACAGCTTGAGTTTGCCATGCTTATTGTTTTCAAAATGACAGTCAGTCTGGGTTCATGGCTAAGAGTCATTCCTGGTGATTAACTTGGTAGAAAGTATATTTGGGGTTATGTCTCTAAATGTGACTATATGGCAAACAAAAATATACTCTAGTTGAAGGTTAATCTATTTTACTCATTTGAGTTCACTGAAGGGTTTTTCTCTCCAGCCTGACAAAGCTGACATTCCTTTAATATTCTAAGCTTGAACTAAGAAAGTGTCACATGGAGTACCAGAAGGAAAGGACAGTTGTTGTTTTTGTTGTTTTGTTTTTGTTTCTTTAACACTTAGAGATCAGAAATGGCAAGGGCATATTATATGAAATATTTAGTCGGAAGAAACTTTCAGATGCCCCTTTGAGGATTTCAGAAATTTAAGAGCAAGGACTCTCTATTTCTCTATTTTCTGTCTTCTCAATTTCCTGAGGAATGAAGCTCTGTTCTCATGCCCCTGTACTCCCTCCATACCCAAGCAAGACAGGTAAAAAGAAGGAAGAAGAAATAGTAGTTAATGAAAAAAAGATCAGAAAAATGGCAGAGTAAGTTGATGATGTCAATATTTTTATAGAAAACAGCAATCTATGTGTCTCATGCAGGCATCCGTTTAATCAGCATCTCAACATAATTCTCTTCCCCATGATGGGACCTTCTCCAAGCATTACTATATTGAGATATAGATTATTTTTCAATTGGTTCTATTGGAAGTGATAAACTGGCCAGTGTCACTTCCTTATGTGCAATAGGGAAATATGGTCCTGTGGTATTAACCTTTAGGGATCAAATCAGTGAATTGAGGGTGTTAAAGTGTCTTCCCATTGTAATTCAAGGGCTGGAGCCACCATCTCAACATTTCCACAGTGAGGGATCGGAGGCCCAACAGAAAGAATGCAGCATCACCTTGCTTGTGAATCATTAAAAATATGATTTTAAGTCATCTAAAATAGGTTCTTAAAGATTTTAATCTAAACCTGGCTTGTAATTTGGGTGTGTGAGTGAATTTGGGGGAATTATAAACAACCATAGATACTACTAGTGGTGTATTTTGTTTGTTTCGCCTTCCTAATAGTGATTTGCTTACATCAAATGAACAGCTTCATTTCCTGTTGATTACTTTAAAATAATGCTTGCTACCATGAAGGATTTATATTGAAATTTTATTGTTTGCCAAGCCAACAGGGAAAGGTGTAACTTTCATTAACTATTTGGAATCTAGCCTCCTTCCTACTCTCCGTCCAGTGGTGGTGGGGGTGGGAGGGGGGGTGTTGGGGCGTGGGAAGAAAAGGAAAGGTTTTCTTAATTAGGAAATTTAATTGTAGCTGTGACCAGTATGTTAACCACAGAACTGATTATATCTTGTTCCAGGCAAGACAAGGTTCACTTCAGACATTATGAGGAGAAACAAGACTCAAATAGATTCTACACAAATCTATTTTAAAAGTAGTGATATTTAAAATCCCATTAAAAAGAGTGATAATGTGAAGAGTACTTTTTGTTTTTCCTTTTTCAGAGCTCCAGCTTCCTCTTATTTCAAATAAAAATATTCCCTTACATAAATCTGGGAGATTTGTGATGGTAACAAAAGCCCACAGTAATGTCGTTAATTAGTCAAGACTCATTGGATTGACGTCTGTACTGTAAATGTAGACAAGCTGCTTTGCCTTTTAGCACTGTGACTCATTTTGATTGTAATTGTTTTTGCAGGACTTTTACCCTTTCCTCAACCTCTATCTTATTAGCACAAAAACGGCAATATGAAGCAGAAGAAGGCAGAGGAAGACAGCCATTAATGCTGATCCATCCAAGGAATTCCTACCTCACAATACAGAGGCTGTTAAATTGTGAGACACCAGGAAATACAGAGAATTTGGTTCTGTAATGAACTTAAGCCGCCACACAAAATCGGGACCTGAAATGAAGTTTTCATCCTCATTTAGAAGAGTCAGAGTTAATAATAGTCATAGTCTTCCTTCTTATGGAAAAGAAAAGCCAATCACCATTAAAGGGCTTTAATTGGTAATTAATTTTTAAATTAATCTTATACCACAGAAGCTACCACTCTTAAAATAAAACAAATTGTAAAACAAAGAAAATAATATGTGGAGAGGAGGAAATTTTATCCAATCTGCATGCATAGAATGTTTCAATATGGCATTAATGAGGAACATGAAACATTTGCTTATATATCAGTTTTTAATCACAGAGTACATTTAAAGAAACATAAATCAACACATCAAATTTTCTGGCATATTGAAGACTGAGCCATACACATGAAATCAACTGGAATCTCAGACCTGAATTTCAAAATACAAAATATATAATTAGAATGTAAAATTACTTATGTCTTGAATATAACGATACTACATACATTTCACTTACAATTTTTCATTGTAAGTAAATATTGATTTGTATCACTTTTTAACTCACTACGTATTTACTCTCAGTTATACAGACTCACAAAACAACTAGAAATTCTTGTGTTTGTTTTCTGTCTTTATGAGCAACATACTTCAAGCCAATCAACATGTATTAGATAGCAATTGTGTCATTGGTGTTATTATAGCACCAGTAAGTTAAACAACTTGAAAATAATTTAGTTGAACATGTGCCAGCCTCATTCATATGTGGGCTCACAAAATCATGGATTATGTTACTCCTAAAGCAAGCTAATTTGCTAAAATACTCTAGTCAAAAAGTATGGAATACCAGTAGCAAGAAAACCAGCAATAAGTGTATTGGAGGAGTGACTCAATGATTAAGAGCATTATTTAACACTAGTTTGGTACCTAACACCCATATTGGGTGGCTCCACCAGTAGCTTCAGTTCTAGACGTTCCAACACCTTCTTCTGGCCTCTTCATGCACCTGGACTTTAGTGAACATACCCACACATAGACACACATACTAATAAATAAAATAAATCTTTAAAAAATAGTAAAATATTTTTCTCCTAGGATGTACATAAGAAACTTTCTTAAACACAATCATCTATTCCAATTACTCTGATTTATCATAATTTTTGTTTTGAACTTGTATTGGTTGTAAAACACCCTTACTCACTTGGTAAGATGCAGAATAGACTGCTCTTCCATGACCACCCATACCATAGTCTACATCCAATGAGGCTCAGTCCCCAGGATTCTGGCATGTTTCCTGGATACAACTCCTAAGACATGAATTTTTATTGAGCATGAGCTGAAATGCAAACTAAATACAAATGAGCTTCTTCATGTAAATGCTAGTCTAGTACAGGAATCACTTCTGCTAACATTTTTTAGGCAGAATCTAATTGCTAGAAAGCTCTCCTCCTCCATCTGCCACCAGACATCTTTTCTTTTTCTTGAGCATTTGTATAAACAAGTAAATGAACCTGCTCACACAGTTTAAATGACACTATGCTGAATTTTAAAAGATGGACTCTACTAAACAAAATTCAAATGCATGATTCATTATACATTCATTTGATTCCTTCATAATAAATCAGCAACTTAATGAGAAACTCTAGATTTCAAAATTCTGCTTGCCAACAGAGGAGATAAAGGAAGATCTAAAATACTATCCATTCATGGAAGGAGAACAAAACCTATTGAAATGAAAAACAACACTGTAACCTTCACAATACTTTATTAGTAAGTGTAAATTGTTTTCTTTGCAATAGGAATATCTGAGCAATATTGCAAAGTGAAGACTGAGCTGAAACCCTGTTCTCATAACTTTCCAAACCTTTTCCCACAGCCTCTCCTTTCTCAGTTAGCATCCAATCGGCTTCTACTTGAAGTGTTCTTCCATCATCCAGGTCATAGTCCAGTCTCTTCTTCCTTCTTGTTCACTGCACCTTAGTTCCATCCAGCAGCTAAGAGTGAGGGCATGAAACTGAAAACCAGATTGTACTTATGCTAAAATGTTTGTGGGGCTTTATTCCATCAAGTAAAATCCAAACATGTATCCCAGATCTGAAGTTCTTCAGACTCTAATTTCATCTCTGTATTTGTCTCCTCCATCATGAAACCCCCTGCACATAACACAGACAATGGTACGAGGGTAGCACAATTGTATAGCCTGTGATACATTGACAGTCCTTCATCTAACATGTGTGGCATCTTCCCATTTGAGGTATTTTGTCTGGCTCTTGCAGGACAGCAGTTCTTAATGAGCTGGAGTCTTTATTATTTTATTAATCATAAATTATCTCCCTAGTAAATGCTCTTTGGGTTGTTCTCTCTAAAACATGCAATTTTCTACTAGCTTTAATTCTCACAGAACTCTCTGCCATGCACAGTGGCACATAATCATAGCACCCCAGAAGCTGAAGCAAGAGGTTTCTTGTGAATTCAAGGACAGCCTGTACTACACAATGAGTTCAAAGTTACCCTGAGATATGTAGCAAAGCATTTTTTCTTCTAAAAATAAAACAGAATAAGTAGATTCTTTATCAGTCTAGAAATACCAATTTGAATAAAGTCTAAATATATTATAAAATTTTCTAATAGGGACCTGAAAGATGGCTTAGAGGGCAAAAATGTTGGATGGCAGCCTAATGACATAAGTTTGATCTCCAGGTCCCACATGGTACAAGGACAGAAATAACTCCTGCAAATGTTATGTGGCTTCTATACCCATATTACGGTATGCCTGCCTACATATACACAACTATACAATAAAAAATGATAACTAATAGCTTACTAGTGGATTCACCTTTAAATTAAATAGCTCTGAGATAAGATATCTGACTAAGGTTTCAGAAATATTTTATTTTTCTAAGAAAATTATGTTCTGTTTGCCAAATTTTTTTTTATGTTTGTATTTGTTATTTAATTGAGTCCTTCCCAAAATTTGGTCCATGAAGATGTTGCTTTGGGTAACTGTATCAGTGAGAACTATTTACTACTACTGAAATAAATGACACTCAAATTGATATCTTAATGCATTAATAATGTATTTCTGGTTCGTACTGTGTTCCAATACCTCTCGTTGGTCAATTTCTGTCAAGTCACACAAATACAGCTTCTTCCATTTTGTGACCTTTTCACCTGGCACAAGCAAGAGAGACTGAACATGGGATTAATACACAGAGCCCTATAGCCATGCTTGGAAGAAGATCGTAGGCCCTATTGTCCAAAGCATCATCCTATTACTCTTACCATGATTGTCTGAGAGGCTACAGTAAAGACTTTTCCATGTGTCTAAGAGAGAAAATCAGTAAGGATTTGGTAAACTAGCATAGTATTCTATCTGATGCGGGAAAAGGACTGTTGTATTTAAATGAAAAATTATTCAGAAAGGAAAAAAAGTCCATTCACCAAACTCTTCTGGCACAAAATTTGTACTCTTCAACTTTAAAAATACTCTGAGTCCTATGGTTTAAGGTAAAATATGAAAGGATGCACAGAGGGTAGACATAGAATAAGAGTCTCATAGTTCCACAACAGATGGTTATGTTTATCAAATTATGACATTAATTTTGTTAAAGAATATTTTAAATGTCTAATCTTTTCAGCCCATAATGAAATATAAGTCTTCTCAGACCAAGTAACAAAAGTAGATATTCTATCAACAATTTTTTTGTTCATCTCAAATGACACATAGAGTGATCACAGATATTACAAGTTGTCTTTAGTGTAATAATGAAGGAAATTCTGCATGCACAAGAGTTAGCAGTATCACAAGAAAGCATAGAATGGGCAGATATTTGGCTTACAGTTTTAAACATTCAGTTAAATTAAAAATGCCCCTAATGAGACCAGTGTTATCTGGCTGGTAATTTTATGAAATTTTTGTTGAAAAAAATTTCATACAATATATTCTGACCAAAACTTTCTCCTTCCTCAATTTCCCCAAGTCCACTTCATCTTTCTCTCTCTCTAGTGCTCTCTCTCTCTGCCTAACTCACTCTCTCTCTCTCTCTCTCTCTCTCTCTCTCTCTCTCTCTCTCTCTCTCTTCCTCTCTCAAAGGAAAAACATCAGAAATTCACAGAGAGAGACATTCATTACACCACACACACACACACAGAGAGAGAGAGAGAAAGAGAGAGAGAGAGAGAGAGAGAGAGAGAGAGATCCATAGTACACAAAAAGACCAAAAAAAGCAAATTAAAACAAAAACACTTACAAACATGCCATTGAGTTTGAATGTGATTTGTGTTGATCATCTGTTTCTAGTCCCAGGGGCCTACCCTTTATTCAGGTTACTATGTCCAGTGAGACTCCATTGTAAAAAACACTAATTATTCTTTGCAAATGAGTATCAAGTGCAAGTAGCTTCATGGTTAGGAGTGGAAGCCCATGTTTACTTCATCATCTCATTGCAGGGACCATCTCTGGAAATTCATGAGTGCATTAATCCTGCTGTGTCTGGAAAAAAAGGTTTCCTTTGAGCCTCTTCTTCCACATAGTTCCCTGAGCTTTAAGGGAAGAAGCTGGATGAAGGCATTCCTAGTAAAGACTGAATGTTACAAATATTCCATTTTGTACATTGTCTAGCTATGAGTTTATATGTTATTATTCATTATGTCAATGCATTATTGCCATAATATATATCCATTGCAATGGGAAGTTTCTCTGATGATAATTGAATGAGATTCTGCTCTATGTGTATAGCAGAATGTTTTTCTGAAACACTTTAGTACTACATTCCTTTAGTACAACAGTATTTAGTTTTTCCTTAAGCCCTTGTCCTATCTAGTCTCAGGCGCTTAGCCACTTGAACAGTATTATGTCCAAAGTGGTTCTTAAATCTAACCAGTTAGTGGTTGATTCCTCGTACATCATTGCTCACACAGAATTTGTTGGCTATGGCACCAGTACATCAAACAGGCAGGTCACTATTGTAGAGTTATTGTATATATTGTATATATTGTAGGGTTATAGCTGCGTTGGTGGTTACTTTTCTCATCTAGTAGTGTGCAGAACATTATGAACACCAGTCAGTATAGATGAAAGCTCCAGTTAAACACCACCTCTTTGTGTTCAATGAGATATGTAAGTGTTGCCCTCAGCAATAGTCTATTTATGAAGGTCAGTCAGTAGCTTTGGAAATATCCTTACATGTTTGAGGGTTTCTGTGAGACCCCTATAGCCAAAGACTCAACTGGGTATAATCCTTTCCTGATAGTAAAAGATGTGTCATTGAGGCATTGTCTCCCCATTATTTGGTGACCCCATTTAGATTTTTATCATATATGTATATCTTTCAGGAAGTTTCTTTAGTAGTAGGTTTCCATATATTCCTAAATGTTAATTATTCTTCACCGTACTCCCTACATTTCCTCTCTCTTCTATTCCCTCCCCATTTAACCCTCTAACTTCAGTCTTTTGTTCCTGGAATTTGCTCGGTGTCCCACTCCTAGGCCATCAGTAGCCTATCAGTGTCCCAGTGTCCAACAATATCCATACAAAACAGTAAAACTAAAAGTAAATGAGTTCGTAGGAACATGAAAATAAGATTGAAGAAAAAACACACTTGTAAGGTTTCAAAAGAGTGCCTAGAGGCAAAGTCCATTCTAATGATATGAGAAAGATACTATTGAATGTGCTGGCCAGTAAGCTAGCCTTATAAGTGGATTTGAAAGTCCGTCTTCTCTCTATAGGCTCTGACTCACTCAAACTAGCAATATTCATAACAGACAAGCAGACAGGCAGGCAAAAGAGGATATTAGCTAAGCAGATGTTTGGTTCTGAAAACATCACTAAGAACAGTACAGATCAGTTTAAATTTTTTTTTTGAAAGAGAGAATTCGTTTCTAGAAAACAAAATAAACTCAATGACAGTAGATTTTAATAAAGCATATCATTTCATCCTGAAAATATTTGTTTTATAAAATATTATTTTTCAATTTTATGTAGAAAAAAAACACATACATCCATCACAGAATTGCTGGAGATTAAATCTGCATAAGCTTACTTCAAACCTTGGTCTGGAAGCTCTTCTATCTGGGAGAGAGAGAAAAGATTCCAGGTATATAATGATCCTGAAGAAAGCAGTTAGCTAGTCATGCCAGGCTCAGAAGCTGATGTGGAGTAGGAACTCAGAGCTAAGTCACGGCATGTTCCTGTTAGACGGAAAGTCCCCCAGTACAAACTGCAGTCAATGGCATTCAGAAATCATTATGAAATGACAATATTCATTAGCACAGGCAAAAAGTCATCTTGAAAACTAAAAATACTAAAAATTTTAAATCTTGAGAATTAAATGAAAATGGAAACTCATTATACCAAAAGTCTATGGACCCCAATGAAGATAGAAGAACTTTTTCATCATTAAGTTAACATCAAAAAATCTGAGAGATCATACATACGTTAGTAATTTAAATATGCACCTGAAGGCCTTATAAAACAAAAACAAATAACATCCCAAACAAAATATCAAAAGATAATTAAAATCATGACTGAAATTTAATGAAATAAAAATGTTTAAAGTAATCTAAATAATCAATGAAACCAAAGTTGTTTCCATGAAATAATTAGCACAACTGACACATCTTTAGTCAAATGTACTAACAAAAAGAGAAAAAGAGAGAGGATACAAATTTATAACAAAGGGGAAATTCAGAGAGTCATAAGGAAATACTTTAAAAATCAACATTTCCCTACACAAACAAACAAAAAGCGAAAGTCTAAAAGAGTTTAAGGAATTTCTAGAAGTATATAACCTACCAAATTAAATGAAGGTGACGTAGACAATTACAGCAGACCCCTAACAAGCAATGTCAGAAAAACAGTAGCAAAAAAAAAAAAAAGGTTGTTTTACAAATCTTCACAGAAAAACTCCTCAAAGTTATTTCATAAAAGAGAAAAATAAAGAGGAACCTAAATTCTTCATACAAAGTGAGTATTACCCTCATAAAAAGTAGACAACGACCCAGCAATAAAATAAATTTATAAGCTAAGCCCCCAATGAACATTGATCTGAACGTTCCTAATAAAATACTTGTAAAATGAATTCAAGAACACATAAAAAGTCCATTGTGACTTAATTAGCTCCATGACTGAGGTGCAGAAATGGATAGATAGATAGATGATAGATAGATAGATGATAGATAGATAGATAGATAGATAGATAGATAGGTGATAGATAGATATTTCCATAAATAGACTGAAGAAGACAGACAAAGTAGTCATCTCTCCTCCTCTCTCTTCCCTTTTGGTCACATAGTGATTGAAGTCGTCTTAAGCTAAAGCAGTAAGGCAAGTAAAGATGGTAAAAGTGATACAAATAGGAAAGGGAGAAATCAAAGATATTTGTTTGTAGATGATGTGATTCTTATCATAAATATACTAATGACTCTACCACAAATTTCCATAGATGTTAAAAACATTCCAGCAAGTAGCAAGATACAAATATCAGTGATCTTCCTATATAACAACAAACAATAAATTTGGGTTAAAATGATATTTACAATAGCCTCATAAAAAAATAAAATATCTTGGGATAAATCTAATGAAGGAAATGAAAGATTTACACAATGAACATGATGAAAAGAAACCAAGAGCAATAACAAAAGATGGAAAAGCCTCCTATGTTCATGGATTGTTTGGACTAATGTAAGTTGTCCACCCTACCAAAATCAATTTCCAGATCCAACACAATTCTAGTCAAAATTTTATGTAATTCTTCACAGGAGAGTCCAGAGTGGAGAAGTAACAGACTGAACATGGACATCAATCTGAATCTCACCATCAAAGAAGCAGAGTAGAGACAGAAAGAAAGATAGTGAGAGGGAGAACATGGGGGCGGGGGTGGAGAGACAGAGGCAGGGGAGAGGGAGAAACAAAGTGAAGACAAAGAAGGTGAGCATATCAAGAACATTAGGGTAATAAGGAAAATGAGTAGATGACAGGAGAAAAGGCTATAATCTGGGGAAGCTTAGCCTAGTAGAGGAGGTAAGAGCAAGGCTGCTAGCAGGAATGCTGAAATGTGTACCAGGTATTTGTGATACTAAGAGATCCTGGAGGCCAGCATGCATTTTGGTATGCTAATGGGTGCCACAGACAGTACCTCCTGCCTTTTGGAATTTGGAAAAATGGAGGTTCCTTTGGATCTGACAATATGGAAACACAAAAGACCCAAAGAAGCCCAGATAATAGTGAATGACAAAAATATTAGTAACGATATCACCATTCATGTTTATAAGATATGCCACAGAGATGTAGTAATGAAAGAAGAAAAAGAAAGGAAAAAAAGCATTATTTGGCCATAAAGCTCATATTGCTCATTGGAGCATTACTGAAGACCCACATATAATCCCATGCTCCTACAGCACCTGATATTTGACAGCAACAACAACAACAACAACAACAACAAAAAGTAGAGTTTGAGAATAGATAATATTTTTATTGTTGTTATTTTGTTTTGTTTTCCCATTTTATGTAAAATAGATTCTTCTCTCATACACTTCACCCTGATTATAGTTTACCTTCTCTCTACTCTTCTCAATTCTTTCCCATGACCTCTCCCCTCTGCATCTACTCTCTTTCTGTCTTCCCTTAGAAAAGAACAAGCTTCTGTGAGATAACAAGAATAATGAAATAAAATATAATAAGGCTAAAAAGAAAGGATCACACCAAAGTAGACAAAGAAAACCAAAAGAAGGAAAAGAATCCCAAGAGAAGGCACAAGAATCAGAGACCCACTCAGTAACACACTAAGGAATCTCACAAAAAAATTACAAAATTGAAAAATTGAAAGCTATAATGCGTGTGTGTGTGTGTGTGTGTGTGTGTGTGTGTGTGTGTGTGTGTGTGTGAAAAAGAGAGGGAGGAGGGGGTCCTGTGCCAACTCCTTGACCCTTGCTTACCACTTCAGCCACTGTGAGTTCATATGCACCTTACTCAGCTGATTTGGAGACCCTTGTTCTCCTGTTGTACTCCATCCCCTCTGGCTCTCACACTTCTTTTGCCTAGTCTTCTGCAGGGTGCCCTGAGCTCTGAGGGAAAGAATTTGATGGAAAAGGTTCCAAAGTCTTCTTCTCTGTGTAATATCTAGCTATAGGTCTCCGTATTTGTTCCCATCTGCTGCAGGAGAAAGTTTCTGTGATATCTGAGTAAGTCACTTATCTGTGAGTATAGCAAATACCATAAGGAATCATTTAATTGCAACATTTTTATATTTTCAACAAATACTGCTGGTCAAACCAGATCACTACATGTAGAAAAATCAGACTAGATCCCTATCTCCTATTTAGAGTTAAATATAACTTTTATCTCCAAATGAATCAAAGACCTCAACATAAGACCTGTACCCTGTAGTTCGTTACAAAAGACAAGATGGGATACAGTTCAACTTATAAGCACAGGGAGTAACTTTCTGAACAGGACCCCAATAGTGGAGGCATTAAGGGCAACAATAGACAAGTGGGATTTCATACAACTTAAATCGTTCTATAATAAGATATATCATCAATCAAATGAAAGACAGCCCAGAGAATGGGAAACCATCTTTTCTAGTTGTTTATCTGACAGATGATTAATATTTAGACTATACAAAGAACTCCAAAACTAAATACCCATGAAACAAACAACAAATTTAAAAATTGGAACATGGAATTAAACCATAAAGTTCTCAAGAGGAGAAATAAAAAATAGTTAAGAAATGTTTGTTCTTTTAATGCCCAATATTCTTAGCCACTGGGGAAAAGTAAATTAAATTACTTTAAGATTTTATTTTTGTCCCAGTCAGAAGGACTAATATAAAAAAAAAATGACAACCAGTCTTGACAAGGATGTGGGGAAAGGAGAACATTTATTTCACTGTTGAATGGAGTGCCAACTGGCACATGCGCTCATAAGGACGTTCCTTAAAGAACTAGAGATCTAGCAACCGTATGTGCCAACTGCAGTCTCTCTTAGGCTTAAATGTAAAGAATTCTATATCCTACAGAGATACTGGCTTATCCTGTTCATTGGCAATCTATCCACAGTAGCCAGTAGATGGAAACAGCCATAATAAAGGTGTGTGGTGTATTTACAAATTGAAATATTATTCAGCTGACAAAGCAAATAAAATTATGAAATTTACAGATTAGTAGATGGAACTGGAGATAAACATTCTAAGTGAGGTAACCTGAACCCATAAAGACAAGTTCTGCATGTTCTCTCTCATATGCGGATGTGGATATGTGTGATTGGAGTACCCATAGAAGTGAGGAAATCAGTAAGGGGCCTTGAGAAGGGGTCTTTTAGGAGAGGGAAATAGAACGCAGATACTGTAGAGGGGACATGGAGAAAATGGAATAAAAAGTGTTGAGTGAGTGGGCATTGGGAGGCTGGATAGAAGAAGGAATGTGCATATGGGTAATTAACACTAAAGACATATGTAAAATACAAATGGACCTACTATTGTAGAAGATTCCTAAAGTATATTCAGATGTTTTAAAAGAGTTTAAATGGAGTTACTCAATAATAGAAGAACAGTGACTCTCCAAGACATTATAAGTTATCAAATAAAAACCCACTGCAAGGGATATGTAACCTTTTCTTGAGTTTTTGGTGGTGTCCCACATACCACTAAACATAGCCAGCTATTGCCATTGTTCTTAGTTACTCTTCAAAACTTAACAGTAAAACCTTACCATTGAAGATACCACAGACTTGACTCAGGACATGGAGAAATCAAGCTGGTATTGATCAGAAAGTATCTTTCCTATAGTCAAGTTTTCACAATGTTTGTGGAGGTTAGGAGATCCAAAACCAAGCTGACGAGCTACTGTCAATTGGTGGCTACTGGAAGAAAGACAGTCTGTCTTCTTCAGGGATGGGGCCACTCAGAATTTACCAATGTTCCAATTCATGGGCTTATAAATATGCATATACTGGCAGGACTAAGTGAGCTCCATATGTTTACAAAAGAGGAGGACACAGGGAATTGGAAGGGACTGGTCATTGTGGGAATGAGTGATGAACTAGAACAGAGATAATGAGGAGCAGACTAGATCAAAATATACAAAGAATTATATACATTATATACAAAGAATATATTCTCAATTGAGAAAATAAAAGAAATGCTGCTCCTGTTGTCCACAAATATTGTTACAAACCTATTGTCAGGTCCACATTTGTTTATTTTTCTAAAGTATACACTAGAACAGGAACATATAAAATCTCTGAAGAGACAATTTTTGTGACCGTAATTTTTGGCTAAACATCTTAGATAGTTAGAGCTTCTGATTCTAGATTTGAAATAGCAGTGGTGTGATAAGTACCAGCTAGGATACTGTGAATTTCTAGTACTACTTGTCTTAACATAACTTGGAACAATCATTTTAAAAATATATACATATTTATATTGATATGTTGAGCTTTTTTTTTTTTCAAAAAATTGAGTAATTCAGAAAGTGTGATATGGTTCAAGAACCTAGTGAATACTCTAAAAGGGGTCGTTTTATTCATAAGATTATTTTCTTTATTCATACTATCAAGGAGATTCATAGAACATGAATGGAAAAATGCACTTTTCCAACAGAGATTGAGATAGGTCCTTCACAATTCTCTGTCCTTGACATGCTCCAAATAAGGAGGAGGGTCGCTCACCACAATGTACTTTATTTTTCCTCCAAGCATTCAATAGGAAAATCCCCAGTGAACTAAGAGAAACTAAGAGTACATTCTCTGTGATGCAATGGGGTTCCATAGAAATGGATCAAGTGTCAGGGTGGGGGAGATGAATTCATGTGTCATATTTTAAACTGAAAGTAACTTCTCAATGTTGTCAATAATAAAGTGACAAAGTTGTCTGCTTTCTTTGCTGTTATATAAACAATGCAGAGCTTAATCCACGGTGAAGGACACAACTTTAAACACTGTGTTTGTTCAAAGGTTTGACTTCATTGTGCCTGAACTTCACTCATCATGGAATGAGGACCGTAACAAAACTACTCACTCACTTCAGAAACCAAGAGAACATGCATAACAGCATATGGATAGTACATAAAAGAATGGCAACACATAGCAGGTGGTGTGCCCGTGTCTCAAAGCCATATGGCTTATGTACTAGCTAGGCCCCCTTAGAACACTTTTCTTCTGCTTTCCCCACAGAGAAAATCTCACTTCCCAAAGTCTCAGCACTAATTGACTAATTACTCTAATTCACCTCCACCCCCCTCACCCCCCCACACACAGATATTTCCTCCTTTCCCTCTCTTCCCCCTCTTTTGGGACTGCCAGTTCCGTCTACATGGGCAACAGCAGTATAGGAGAACAATTTGGGCACCTCATGCAAACACTCCCTGGTTTTCTAGTGTTTTGCTTTAAAAAGAGACATGCCCTGCGGCTAAGCAGTAAAGGTAATTACTTTCAGGGTCACACAATAGTGAACAAGTAGGGGTGTGCTCAGCATGTGATACAAGGATAGGATATGATCTTTGATAATTAGGAACAAGATGTACAAATGTTATGTCGGCAGAAGAGTCCATAGGAGAAACAAAACAGGTGTGTTGTGGAAAGCATCCTTAAATTTCAGGGGAAAAGAATTCCCTGTTTCTATACCAACAGAGAGCAAAACTTTAAGCTGTTAATCTACCATGGCTTTTCTGTTTTTCCACAGTTCTTGTTTCAGTTTTCCTCTGTCCTGCATACTTATTATCATTTATTGTGTTTCCTTTCATTAGCAAACATTGTACCCTAGAGTTTATGAGACCTCCCTTCTGTCACTGATCCAGGCAAATATCTAGCATGTAACTGGATCTTGACTGTCTGATTTCTTCTCTAAGAATGAAAATGGTTTTTTCAATTGCTGAAAATGTCTAAACCATGAATTTTAATACAAAAGACTTTATTATGTATAAATCTTACTGCAATTTTCTAAAATGATTAGTTTTTTTTTTTCATTTTGGTGTTTTCAGGCAATCTCACATATCCCAGGCTGGACTTGAACTTCCCTTGTATCTATGGATGGCCTCTAACTCCATCTCCTGCCTCTAATTCCCAAGTGTGGAGTTTATTCCATACCACATCAAGCTATGGCATTTCATCCTATGGCATTTGTCTATAGCTTTTAGTTTTGATTTTTTTTCCTATATTTATCACCAGGTCTCTTAATCATTTTTTTTATTTTTCATAGCTTCTGGGTGTTCCTTCACTTTTTTGCCATTTATTGCTAGAACCTATTTTCCCAGAGTGGACTATTCAATGCTAAAGCTGGGAAAGTGGCTCCACCCTGTCCGTGAGGATTCTTCCTCCACAGTCCAAGGTTGCATCAGTCTTAATTTATTGACACACACATGGCAAAACCATTTGCTCTCTGGTTTCATCTCTGTCTCTTTTGGCAATCTAGTAGTCAAGGTTTCTTTTGCCCATAAAATACTTGAATGTTGGATCATTATTTCTCAAATTATTAATATGCTTTGCATTTTTTCCTGTTAAAATCCATTTCAGTTCTCTAGTGCCCAAACTACCATTCTGAGCTCTTTCTTACTTTTGAAATGATTGTTTTCTAAAAGCCTTCAGAAATAAAAATAAGCCATTAGTGAACCAATAAGAGCAGAAGAGATGAAAGGTCACCTATCATTTATTCTATCTCAGAATTAATGATAAAAACAATGAAAATGAAAATGCTTGTAAAATTAAATTTAACTTCAAACCTTCTATACTCTCCAATGTAGACCAACTCAAGATCACAGAATCCTAATTTAAAAGGGCTGTTGCATGAAATTTTAAATGAATAACTCACCTGAAAACCCACCTGAGTGTTAATTTTTATATTAATCTGCATTTTAATAACAACTAAACAAAAGAATTTACATCTGCTTTCCCAAATGTTTGCAGATTACAAAATCCTATTTAGATCTCTTTCTGATGGGATTTCAAATCAGCCACTACCATCTTTATCTCTACCCTGTCACACATTCTATTTGCTACAATGTATTTTAAATTTTGAAATTTGAAATTCTATCCTTGACCCTAGATGATCTTTAATTGACATACTGAGCGATCATGGTAAACTGGGTATTCAGGGCCACCAATTATGTTATGAACGATGTTGTTTAGAATCCAAGCAGTTCTGGCTATCTCTCAGCACTTAACCCCACCCCCTTAAAATATACCACCTTAATATCTCAATGTGTAGAAAGCTTAAATTTTTACTTCTCAGATGGTTTTGCAGCTAAGATTTTAGTTGGAAAATAAGCGCGCCAATTAGGAGCAATCGTAAGGTATTTGGAATGTGCCCATGAGGTGGAGGCCACCTTCATTCTGGCTTTGGCTTTCAACTGACAGGAATGTTTATAGACATTCCAGGTTCTGATGACCAGCCTCATGAGTGTTGAGAGACATTTGCAACTGAGGCAGCAAAATGTGGCAGAGCTCTGAAGCCACAGCTGCCATGGCATGCTTTGAAACAACCCCCTTTCAATGGTAACAGTTCTCTCTCTTACCTGATTCAAAGAGAAAAGTAAGATCCCTTGGCAAGCGAGTCACATGGTGTTCCATCAAGACCAGCCTAGCTTCTAGCTTCTGCTTCTCCAGCCTAACCATCAATGACCATCACAATGCACTATACTAAATCATTTTCGTGTGTGTGTGTGTGTGTATGTGTGTGTGTGTGTGTGTGTGTGTGTGTTTTAGGAACTAAGAGAAAGCCACTGCTGATCACAGGTTTGAGGTGTTACCAATGCATAGGAACAGAACCAGTAGGAGAGAACCAAGAGATAGTTCTATCTGCTATACAACATTTGAGTCATTTGAATATTGAAAAGATCTAAATTTGTAGATCAAAATCTTGATAGAAAGTGTCATATATGTGAGTTCCAATGAATGGTGCTGCAATATTGTATGAAGAGAAAATTCATATTAAAAACTTTCTTTCATCCAATGGCAGTCTCAAAGTACCTAACCAAGGATGGATAATTAATGAAAACTAGTAGTTGTTACTTTGAGAAATACATTTTGGTCCTAGCCCATTTCCATTTAGGATAAGATAATCAACCATTCTAACCTTGGTACAGTCTGCCTTTTATATTTCATCTAATAAAAATATAAAAATTACAAAATAGCACTTAAAGGCTGAAAATTGCCAACCCTGAGCCTCGGATTTTGAAATGATATCATTTAATAACCCAGAATACGAATAATGATATGCCCCCAATTTACAAAGGTTGCTAAACTAGGTCAGAAGTACAAACTTTTGGTTTCTTTGAAGACTCATGTGTTCTACGTTTTTCTCACAAGAAGCTGTCTTGTGAGAGGGTATACGATGTTTTGCTAGAGTAGATGATTAAGAGTGTGTATGATGTTTAGAAAGAATGTAAATATAGCCCCAGAGACAGTAAGAAGATGCTCTTGCATTGGTCTGCCTTGCAAGGCTTTGCTGGTCTTCACTGTTCTTAGATTGTCAATGACTTCGTAGACAGAGATGCGCAAAAAAAAAAAAAAAACCAAAAACCCTTCTTGTGGTATTCTGGCTGCTTCTTGCTGCTTCTTTGAACTCCTGCTACTGTCTAGCTCACAATTCAAGGTCCTTTTCACTTTATATGTCTTCTCTGTACTCTATAGTTGGACCAGCAATGGATCTCTTCCTCCCTCTTCTTTACTTCCTTCTAATCATCTCTACCAGTTTGATGTGAACTCATCCAATGTGATGACACCTAAACAGAACACTAGCTTGACATCACAGTGTAAATTCAATTAGGTAGTTATATCCTTTGGCCCCTGTCTACAAACCTTCATGAACTAACTGTACACCCCTTACTGCTCCTCTATAGGACTTCTACTCTCTATTTCCTTTGAGTTCTACAATAGTCCTTCCTTCACATCTCCTCTGGCTTAAATATGATAGTCCAACATCATTTGGCTTCCCCTAGACCCAGATACAATAAACTATCCATTCAAAAAGAAAGCTCTTCTAACCATCTTGATCTGAAGGTATCATCTATTTTCTGTTGGGATCTGACTACCATTTGGTCTATGTTTTGCCACATCCGATTGTATGAGAGCCACATGATACTCTAGTCTTTTTCCTTGCTTCTTTGCTTCAAACGACACTAATCTTGTTTGTCATCATACAGAGCTTAACCATATGACATTACACCTCTTTGTCCAAGTTACTTCTGTCCTTAGCTCTTATTCTCTGTGAACCCAGAGAATACCACACTAAAGAGATTTTGACCTCTGAGTTAGACTTCAATTTGAATAGTCAACAAGTTACTTTGAGATTGGTTTTTTTTGTGTATGAAGAAATTTCAAAACAAACAAATAAAAGCCCATAAAATAAGACTTTCTCATTTTGTATCAACCTGTACTTGAACAATCAGTTACAAAAGCACCATGTACTGAGTCTCTTTCACAGAAATTCTAACCTTTCTATTAGCACAATGATTCCTATCTTAAACACATGCATAAATAAGAAAAATATTTATATTTTAAGCTCTTAGTTTAATCTAAACTGCTATGAAATCTTTTACAACCCAACTTCTTAGTATTTTCACTTTCTTTCCAAACTAAACATGTCCTGTGGCCCTTTGGTCTCACTTTTACAATCATCAGCTTTTCTTCATGTGGAAAAAATTGAATTTAATTCCCGACAAAACGAAATTTTGTAAATATATTTGCCAGTGGTTTGACCTTAGCCAGAGTGAATGAATCTAGATTTTTGGCCTGATTATTCTGATTCTGGGTCAAAATGGATTTGTCCGACATCTATTTGGAAAGGATTGCATGTGCGATTGGCAGCTTTTGAAAGACAAGGAGAATGATAGTCTTGGCCTTGATACCTTCAACATCTTGAATTATCATTGTCCAGAGACAAGTCCACCAATTGTCTCAGAAACAAAGGAGAGACAGCAGTAAATGCTACAGTGAATGAAGAGAGGGTTTTGTTTTGTTTTTTGTTGTTTTGCTTTGAAGAAAAGGCAATTCATGTGTTTCTTGGTGAAAGTGGGAACCTTATTCCATAATTGATATTTCCATTGAGGGTATTTCATGTCACTTACATATTTAAGCATTTTAGAAGAGAATTAGGCACTGCAAGATATCATCATGATAGAAAGACACACTATAGTACTATTTTTTAGAAATAAAAATATTATTTTAGTGAACAAAAATGTTGAAAATATTGATTGGTCTTTTGTGTAGTCACCATGCATATTCTTCTTAAGTAATCAATATTCCTTGATTCATGTGATAAAATTTTTCTGGCCTTCTAGTTTCAAAGTTAAAATGCATACATTTGGAAGAATTAAACATGTAAAAATAATTCATTAAAAACATACGGCAAATATTAAGTAGTCTTCTATTTATTTCTATTAGTAGTCTTCTATTATTAAAATTTTTCATAAATTTTATTTTGATGATAGTCTTTGCCTTACCCCAACTCCTCCCAGAGCCTACCTACACACCTACCCAGTCCCCTACACACACATCCAACACTCTTTCTCTGTCTTTCTCTGTCTTTCTCTGTCTTTCTCTCTCTCTCTCTCTCTCTCTCTCTCTCTCTCTCTCTCTCTCTCTCTCTCTTTCTCTCTCTCTCCCTCCCTCCCTCCCTCCCCTCCTCTCTTTTCAAAACTCATTTTGGAGATCTGATAATGATGTCCAAAGACTCTTACTTTCTGCATTGTCCAATTGTGGCTTTTTGCATTAATTAATTACCATCTATTGCAAGAGCTATAAACAGCATTCTCCTTTGAGGGCATAATAGCTTCACTTAAAGATTTCATTGGCATCATAAATAAATACCTCAAATAGTCATTGTGGAATTTGTCATTTCCACTCAAAACAGTTCTCCTTCATGGAGCTCTTAGTTCTATAAATAAAATACATCCTCTTTATGTAAGTGTAAATATATCCAAGTTATATTTATTCTCAGCCTCATTCTATGCTTCTATCCACTGTAAATTAGTCTTTCTTTCTTCCTTTCTTCCTTCCTCCTTCCTTCCTTCCTTTTTTCCTTCCTTCCTTCCATCTTTCTTTTTGTTCTTATATTTTAAAGGTACAACATCCTCCGGATCATTCCCTATTCAGGCATCTTTATTTTTCTTTTATGCAATTTATTAAACTGTCTTTACAAATAAGTACACAAATGCACAGATAGTACTTATTTTCAAATGGCAAGTCCAAACATGAAGCACCAGGCTCACTTAAGAGAACCCCTTTAGGTGCTATGCTGGTGTCAACCTCCAAACAGTGATATGCTTTGCCCTATACAATTGTGATAACTTCTACACTGAACATCTGCCTTGAGAATCCCTCCTAGTGAAATATGCGTACAGCAGCAAAACTTCTCCTTAAAGGAACATGTGTCAATGGCATTCTCAGGACACCTATGTCTGAAATATACACAATCAGGACAGTAGGACAAAATCCAGCATACTGACACTTCACTTAGTGCCTTCTTGTCTCACCATTTAATTAACCATAGGTTTCTGCCCCTTTGGCTCCTTCCATATCCTTTGAAAGATATGGCCAGTGCTTAACTTAGAAGAAAGATAATCCTGGTATTTAAATATCAGCCACTACAACCATAACACTATTGTCCATGTAATGTGTGATGGCTATTTAGGAAAAATATGAGAAAAGAAGTGATTGAATTGTGTTTCTTTTTTTAGCAATTACAGAATGGGTCTCTCTGAACAAATATAATGCTAACACCAGGGTTAAATAATGCAAAGCAGTCTATTTCTTCACCCAATTTCTTCCTTATTCATTCTGCTGTCATTTAGAGACATTGTTCCTAAGGTAAAGTGGCACCTAGATGTTGCCACAGATCTGCAATATTTGTGTCTTTGTGTTCACAGAAGCCCCCGTTATGTTACTGGTTTGGCACCTATGGAAATGCTAATTTCATTTTAAAGTAAGCAACTTATTTAAAAAGCCATATTCATTTGCAAGCCTGTCTGTTGCCAGATATTCCAAAGCAGGTGCACTGGGCTCAGCAACTTCTGGGTGTAAACAAAGAGCTTCATGGATGAGTCAGGGTGAGCTTTCCTGGCTGAAAACAGGGGAAGTGGAGCTGAGAACACCATCTTATGTACTTAGCTAACCCAGGCACATGAATACGCAGAGTGTTAACGGTATGAATGTTTTCAGGGAATGTAGATTAAATGTGGACCTCTTGAGACTCCTTCTCAATATTCATAGGCGAAATATGTTCCAGATTTAAATTTATTCTAATGGACTCTGACTCCCAACAGATTCAAAGAATCACAACATTTCTTTCTCAAAGTAGAACATGTTCACACCCCCATTCTCCACCCAATTCTATCACCTATATAAGTAGATTTTAATGAGTCAAGTCCTTTAGGCAGCAAAACAGTCTTCCTTTTGGCAATTAAAAAAAAAAGTACTGTGTTTTGATATTTGGAATTAGTTCAGATACATTCCTCATGTGTTTTGGTGATTCTCCTTAAATTCTTTTGAGTTTTACTTTCTCAAAATAATATTCTACATCAAGATACCATTTTTTTCCTTTCTAGTTTCTTTTAGGATGAACATTTCATATGCTTCCATGCCCTTCAGCTAATTTCAGAGACTATCAAGCACTGTTTGTTTGTTTTTTTTTCTTGTATGTATTAATACTTAGAAATGTCTGAGAAGGCAATGAACTTCACTAGTCTTGGCAGAAAGCACACTAACCATGAGGAGGGCATGCTGGGAGCTCTGGTCTGGCTGCCTGACTTCCTAAACTTAATCAAACATGTGGTGATCTTTTTTTTCCCCCTACTAGACTTTGAAAGCGGAACATTTTATCCCTAAAGAATTCAAAATATAATTTACTTGTTTGAAGTAACATTAGGTGATACTTTGTTTTCTTTATAATTGACTCAATGTAAACCATCTAAATAATTTGATTAATTTGTTTATGCACTGAACTTATCTATACCCCTGTGTATACACACAAACACACAATTCTGGGCACATGGCACTCCACTCTTCACTGAAATGCAGTCCACAGTGATCTATTTACTGAACCACCCCTGAGTACCCTGACCTAACATAAGTAACTCATGACTGAGTACACATACCATAAAACTTTTCAGGCCACATTTTTTGATTCTCTCTGTGGTTGCTGAGGCCAATATGAATTAACACAAAACAGCCCTAAATACATGAGGCATCTCTTCCTTTCATTGTAAATACTATTGATTTCAATGCTCCAAACTGTCTTGTTTGGGGTTGAGGAAATCATGAGATTTTCTTGGGATTGCTGGGAAACAAAACTCCTGCTAAATAATCTTGAGTGGATGCAGCTTAGGGCTCCCACTGTTCTCTGATGCAGATTGACATAGATGTTTTCCTGTGAATGTCTTTCATCCACAGACTGAACAAAGATTAATTAGACTTGCTTAACCAGGAGAGATGTAAGAGGATCTTTGGTTGCTTGTTTCAAAGCCTTACCCTATTAAAGAGGTTTAGATACTGTGTTCCCCGATTATCATAGTTTCTTGTCATACATCATCAAAACTGCTATCTGCATACTGAATCATGGAAGCACTCTTCCTCTCTGTTAGAGCTGGGAACTGAGAGCTATCTTTTGTTAGTTACTTCTACAATTTTCTTTTCTTCCTCACCTCTGATTTTCCTAAACTTTGGATTTCAAATAATTTCATAATTACATCTCAGGAAGGGTCTTTCTCGGGTATTTAGTTTGCAATCCCCATTTTTGGGCATTTGTCCAGCTGTAAGAAACAAGCCAATAAATACCCCCTTGGCTAAGCTAATCTAGTTCACCTCTCATGGAGATGTTGAAGGGTATGTCTCCTAGGTGATTCTAGACCCTGTCAAGTTGACCAAGTATTAACAAGCATGGTGCTGGTATAGTCATTGCTGCTATGAACATTCCTCACTCCCTGCCTTTTTGTTTATGTTCAGGGAACTGGCCTGACTGAAGAAAATAAGAGAGTGAAGAAATGAAGATTCAGAGATAGAACAAATGGGATGGAGTAAACTGGCTGTCCAATGGAGAAACTGCAGCACCCTAAATCTAAGGTAGTTATTATATACAGCTAAACAAGGAGGTTGGGTTACTGCATACAGGTTACAAGGAATAAGGATTACAACAGATAGAAAAAGGATGCAAGATTATAGCATTCAGCTCCACAATGAGACAAATTTAATCTCAATAGGATAAATCTCTGTAGGGGGACAGTCTTTAGGTCATGAACATCTGAAGGGAGAAATCTATTGTAAGCATTTTCTGCACACTCTCTCAATATTCTCACTCAAACCAGAGGAATAACATCCCATCCCTGAATCTCACCATGATATTGGAAGGCTTCACCATTTTGCCATGGGTCTGAGGCTAGGGTACCCAACATGGTTGTGAGCATGTCAACAATATACAGTCATTTAGGACTTTATTCACTCAGAGCTTTTTCTGATCCCCACACCTTCTAGTGTATACTGTCTATTCTTCCATTGGGTAAAAACCAAGGAATAAATCTGCTAGTCCTATGTACCTATGGACTCAGAAAATAGTTTTCTAGAAGGAGTTAATGAAATCTATAGCCTTACCAGAAGTTTGTGAAGGTTTATATTTTTTGTATTCCAGATTATTGTCATTTTAATTATTGTCTCACGAAATCATAAGACAGATTTCACTTTAGTTTCCCTGATAATAAAACAATTTTAATGTATAATGTCCATCTTCTTTTAAAAGTTTATGTGAGTAACTTTTGGAATTTCTTATTGATTTGAAAAGGGTTGGGATACAAATCCTTTATCTATTTCATTTATTGTGGATATTTTTCATTCTTTATCTTCGTTTTCCACATCTTTTCCTCATGCCTTAATAAAAATGTTTAATTTCAGCACACAATAGCTCATCTTTTATACTTTTCTACATTATCTTTACATTTAAAAATATTTTTCTATTCTAGTGGTTGTGGGACTGTGCCACCAGAAAGTAAAGTTGAGCAGATTCAGAAACCCTGGCAATTCTCATAATTGAGAATATTGAGAATGGTAGGTGATTAAATCTACTCCTGACCAAGATCCTGTTCTAGTGTATGTGATGATGACTCCCCATGGAGAGGATTGTGACAATCAGTCATGTAGGGGCAATACCCGAAGTCCCTCTACATGCAGATGGGGCATCCTTAACATCTCAGACCAAGCCAATAGACAGCATCTGCCTTTAGACCAGAACCCACCCCAAAATGTATGTAAGACCCTATCCACAAGGAATAAAGCACATGAATTGTTTCACCAAAGACTATCTGTGAGTGTCTATCTCATAGAGCTGTAACACCTTGGGGAAGAGAATTTTCTCCCAAAGCCTTCTTCCCTGGAAGCTGCTCAAGCCTACTGCAGTCACTTCCTCCTTGGTTGCCTGACCTTGGTTCCTAGCTGCCTGCCTGCTGTGTCCCACCAGCCTGCTATGCAGTCCCCAGGCCTAGCAGCCCACTTTGCTCTGGATGTCCCTCCCCTCTCAGAGAGCTGCAATTTGTTGGGCTCCGATACAGAGCCCCACAGATCCCTGCAGATAGTGCCCAGTAAATTGTCATTAAACATATCCTATAATATCTCATTCCAAACATTTTTCATTTCTATTTCATATTTATAGTGATTTAGGGCCGATGTAAAGCAACAGTCCAGGTTACAACATTTCCCAGACTGGGTTAGAAATGGGCTTTTTTGTTATATATACCCAAAACTTCAAATAGATCATCTAGGTAAAACTCATTAGATCATAGCTTGGCAGTAACAGCACCAAGGCAATAACTCTCAACTATATAGATGCTATGATAGACCCAATGCCTTATTCCAAATATACTCAGTAAAATTTAGCAAAACAGTATCATTAACCAAGGAAAGTATTCCGTCCTCTCTACTTTTGTTGTATCTTTCACATAAGGTAAAAATAAGTGCAACCTTAACATAACATTATAAAAAGATTCTGGGTAAATAATTTAGAAATCACCGAGAAATTGTGCCATCCCTGAGTGACATGGATATTAACTGCTCCTGAACAGGTATGTTCCTCATGCTCAGCTTAGAAGCATCGTAGTATTCCCTTCTGTACTTCTTTATGGATATACTGAATAGATAAGAGCTCACAGAACACATGAAATGAAAGAAAAGTTCATAGAGGGACCAATGACTTTGGTTTCCTATTTACTTGTTCACTATCTTATTAATTTTTTTTATCTTAGGAATCAAACAATGTATAGGTTCTCAGTTCACAAAGATATTTTGTGATTTTTACCCTTGCTTAGCACTACCCAGTAGAAGCATCTATAATTAAAAAAATAGCCTGCAGATCTGTCCTTGATATAGGAGTCACTGGCCAGGATGACTATTTGTATTTGAAAGGTACCTAGAGAGACCAAGAAAATGAAAGTACTGTTTTACTAGGTTTTAATTAATTGAGATTTAGGCCACAGGAGCCACAAGTTGTTAGCAACTATTACGTGGAGCAACACAATACAGGCCTACATAATCTCAAAAATGTGAATTTTTCACAGAATTATCTCCATGGCAAATGAACGATAAACACTTCCACAAGGGCAGAACTAATCTTCCGAAGACTAAACATCTAGGCAGTTTTGCATTTTAGGAGCTATTTCCAATGTGAAGCTGGAAGGAATACGCATGGGGTTTTCACACTACCGTGCAAACAGGTCTATTCTGTGACATACTGACAGATACTAGTTCTTGCCACCAAATATAATGCTCTTTTGATAGCATAGAACTAACTTTCCAAGATACTCAGCAGGTTCCCACAGTGCACACCATAGAGCAAGAATCAAATACCACCTGACCCATGATCCTCAAGTGAGACCAACGTCATATTTGTAAGTGTTCACCAAAGATGGCTTGAAGTGAGATCCTACAGTTGTTTATTATTATTGTTATTGTTATTATTATTTTCAGTTTTTACAGTCCAGTCATTACACCCCTCCCAGTCTGCCCTCCCACAGTTCCTAATCCCATTCCTCCTCCCCTCTGTCTCCCAAAGGATTCCCCCCTTCCCTCCCAGGCCTCCCTACTTCCTGGGGCCTCAGTTCTCTCAAGGGTAAGCCACATCTTCTCCCACTGAGGCCAGACCAGGCAGTCCTCTGCTGTATATGTGTCAGGGGCCTCAGACCAGCTGGTGTATGCTGCCTGGTTGGTGGCTCAGTGTCCAAGAAATCTCAGGGGTCTGGGTTAGTTGAGACTGCTGGTCTTCCTATGGGGTTACCCTCTTCTTCAGCTTCTTCCAGTCTTTTCCTGATTGAACCACAGGTGTTCTCAACTTCAGTCCAATGGTTGGGTGTAAGTATCTGTATCTGCTTCAGTCAGCTGCTTGTTGGGCCTCTCAGAGGACAACCCTCTGTCTGTAAGCACACCATAGCATCAGTAATAGTGTCAGGCCTTGGAGTCTCCCCTTGAGATGGATCTCAAGTTGGGCCTGTCACTAGAAGGCCTTTCTCACAGTCTCTTCTCCATTTTTGTCCCTGCTTGAGCTCTGAAGCATCTTCTGTATCACAAGCTGATTAACAATTAAAAAATACACCTTAAAGGAGAGTTCTTATAAGTTCCTTCTAGTATATCTTTCCCTACCTACCACTCTGATAAGATATATATACATATACATGGAGTGCTGTTCCAAAGATAAAAAACATCGGTGTGTACTTAGAATCAAGATTTTTCCAATTCCACAAATGTGAAAAGGGATGCAGAGAAAATGTTCATCATTGTACACCAACATTTATCTCATATAGCACACCAAAGCCAATTGTGAGCAATGCAAACTGAAATTCTATAGCATTCTCAACAAATCCTTCAAAAATCACTGTTGTGTAAAGTTTGAGTCTGGTTCTTCCTCCTGGCCCCATGCTACCAGAAACAAGACTCAGGCTCAAAATGTATTTACAAAAACATTGGCCATTTTGCTAGGCTCTCTTCTTTGACTAGATCATAACTAAAATAACTCACTTATTTTAAGCTACATTCTGCCACATGCCTGGTGACCTGTGCTCAGGTATCATGCATCCTTCTCCTCACATCTTCCTAGGTAGATCTTTCCAAGCCTGGCTCTTTTGCAGAATCCTTTCTGCCTTCTGGATATACTACCTCCTATTTCCTGCCTAAGCCATAGGCCATAGGCTTTTTAATTGACAGATGACCCATCTATACAATACACAAGATATTCTCTATACACTTAACCTTGTTCTCCCCAGTTGTCCTCCCTTCTGACACCAACTATACTTCTCCTCGATGCCTCATACATACTACTCAAGACACCCTTGACATCACACAGCAATTTCCTTCACTCTCCCCCATCCCCCAAATCTGCACACACTGCTCACTTGGTTGAAGGTGGTTAGTGATCAGGTTTTCTGTACTGCATACTCCACTCACCCTCTAGCTTAATGTAAAGCCGTTGTTAATTGACTACTTTCTTGAGCAGAACGATGACAAAATTCATGTCAAAGATACCCTTCTCACCCCCACTGCTTGATTAACACCAGGTATGATCAAGATGCTGATAAACTCAAAGATACCTACCCAGGTTTACCTTATCAACAATCCCTAGCATGGTGTGTCCTTACTTGTTAAGAGTACATGGCAGGTTAATTAAAGCAGGAGAAAGAATTCAAAATGCAGACTTCATCCAGCCACTCGGTACTCATGAGATGATTCTCTTTCTGACTTCTTTCTTGCCACTTTTACATGGGATGCCATCTCAGGGCAGAATGGGATGTGATCAAAGGGCACTTCAGCTGAAGCCTATTGTAAATATCCTCAGCTGATGAGATTAGGATTGGTTGTTAGTTCTTTTTTTAAGATATAATGTTTCTGAGTGCTTTCTCCTATGATAGCAGATTTCCACTGACTTTCTGAATTATAAATAGAAATCTTGAGTCCATGGCTCTGTGGTATACAGTCTGGTGTCTAGGGGCTGTTCTCTGGTTAAAGTCTTGGTACTGTGACATGTGATAGTAGAAAGCAAGTGATCATGAAAGCCAGAGAATAAGAGAACAGAGGAGACCGAATTCATATCAAGGATAATCTTAAGGTACATAACCCATTTCTTAGATACTAGTATGGATTGATTCATGAGAACAGTCTATTCAGATAATTGACTCTTAAAAGTCAACTATCATCTTGGCAGCTGTTAAATTTCAGCATAGATTTTGCAGGGAACATTCGAACTATAGAAGAATAGAAATACACTCCTAATTTGGTAAATATCTCCTGACAAGCAAAGAATAGTAATAATTCTGGACCTTTCATAGGCTGGAGTGTTCATTACAAAACTGCTTTTCCTGAAGCTACATCAGAGGTATTGCCCAGTCACGTGGGCCCTGCAAGAAGCTGAAAACCCCAAGACCTCCCACAGTAATTTTATTATGATAATTATTTTCACAGTTCATTTTTAATGTTCTCCTTTTCTCCTTTATCTTTATTCAAGTATTTTATAAGGAAAAGATCAAGGAAAGAAATATGAAAGGGAACTCTACCGTTATTAAGCAACTTGAAGAAAAACTAGGTCTGTGTTCCACGTTCATGCTGATATTATCCGTTGAATTGTTACAAAACCAATAAAAGTACTAGCCTTTATATACTAAAAATATACTTTCAGAGAAAGAAAGTGGAAAAAAATCACCCATTCATAACAATTCCCCCAAAATTTAAAAGGCCTAGAAATATACCGTACAAGTCCTCTACAATAAAATTTTCTAGAGAATGAGAAAGAATAAATGAAGTTAAAGAAGATACTAGATGATGGAAAGACTTCCCTTGTTCCTAGATTGTCAGAATAATTATGAAAATAGCCACAGTATAAAAATTAACCTACAGATTTAATATAATACCCATCAAACTATGGCACACAAGACATATGTTCAGGCAATATACACATAAAACAATAAAATAATAAGTAGATCAATAAAATGGAATTAAGTACATAGAAATAAACTAATAATGTTATCACCACCTAGTTTTTGATAAAGAAGGCAGAAATATAAAGTATTGATAAATGGTGCTGGTACAACTGGATATCCGATGAAAGAAGAATGAAATTAGATACATATATTTCACCATGAACAAACATGAATTCGAAATGGATCAAATACATTAACTAATTCTAAATATAAAATATTGAAACTGGTAGGAGAATCAATAGAAAAAACTTTTTAAACCATTAGGTTAGGCAAAATGTTTTTGAAACAGAAGCTCAATAACAAAGGAACTAGTCTCAAATATCAATGGATAAAGCTACAAAAAGTTAAAACTTTTCACACGGCAAAGGACAATACCAGCAGAGCCAGCAGTCCACAGAATAGGGGAAAATCTTGGCTGTCTATGCTTTAGAAAGGGGGCTACTGTCCAGAATTTATATAGAGCAACAGAAAAAAATATCAAATAAATGAAATTGCCAGTCAACAAATGGGCTACTTAAGTGAACATATAGTTTTGAAAAGAAGAAATAAAAATAGCCAATAACTATTTCTTTAAATTTGTTCACAACCCCTCATCACCAGGGAAATGCAAAGAAAAACTACTTTGAGATACCCCCTCATTGCTGAGAGCCCTGAGAGTCTGTATGTCTATCTGAATGGACAGCAAATGTTGGTAATGATGAGAAGAAGGAAGACACTTTATATAATACTAGTGGGAGTGGAAACAAATACAGTTATTATGGAAATCAGTTTGGAGGACCTCAAAAATATAAAAAAAGGGGGGGGGGCAAACATCTGACCCAGCTATTTCACTCCTTGGCAATGAAGACTCTACATTCTACATAGAAATATTTGCGCATTCAAGCTTACTTCTGCTCTATTTATAATAACAAGGAAACGGAACCAACCTAGATTTTCATTAACAGATAGACAACGAAAATGTGGTACATATACAAAATGAATAGTGTTCAGCTGTGAAAAATGAAACTGTGAAACTTGAAGAAAAATTATGGACTTAGAATATATAATATTAAGCATAGTCACTCAAACTCAGAAAGAAAAAAACTCAGCATGTTCTTCATATATTTTAATACATATATTTAAATATTTAATAATATATACATGTCTGTATATAAACAGAGGTAAGTGTGGGTATAGTATGCAGTTAGAAAGGCAACTAGGATCAAGAAATATTGACTGATTCATAGGAACAGAATGTGACAGACACATGAGTCATGAACAGTATAGATAGATATTTTTGTAGTTTTATCTATACTCAGGAGTTCTTTTCTTTTTCTTGTGATTGATGTGTGAATAAAAAATTATAATTAAGAATGAAAGTGTCAAAACCCAAGTGATGTTCCAGGGCTTTGGAATGGCTATTCTATCTCTGTAGATAAAAATCCATGTATACTAGGCCAGTGAATATATTAATCTAGAATAAAAAGCCAATGAGTTCACACTCTGTTTCAGATTCTTCACTCATATAAGAAGTGTGGGTACAAAGAGGAAAAAATGACTTCAGAGAACTCATCGCCAAACACACAGACTGTTTTGAAGAAAAATGATCCAATTATTATTATTAGTGAGTGTATCATCATAAAGAAGTTTTGTTTTTTAAAAATATAAGAAAAAGACAACCGGAAAATAGCAAGAAAGGAGGCATGGGATGACAGGAGGGAGCTGATGAATAGATACTTTCACATGATTCTGCCTTACTTAAGAAATCTGCTTCATTAAAGAATACCATTCTATCTATATCTCATGTGACCTGACACCAAAGTTGGATAATTATGAATTTAGGTAACATGCTTCACTGCATTAGGCTTCATTTGAACATAAAGCTCTTAGAATGTTCTTTTGCACTTTTCATCAAATAATTTGGGCCTACTTATATGGTCACAGGAATTCAATCTACCATTAAATCTTACCTTCTGTAAAGTTCCCATAAAGGGAAGGCAAGTCTGACATCTGTCTGGTCTCTGTAGTCTACAATGAAGAGATAACTGGGTGTGTCGAAGACAGATTTCTGAGATTTGCCTAACATGTAACCTTTGGAAAATCCTGATGAAAACTGTGTACAGTAACCATCTCCTGAAATGACCTAGTATCATTCCACAAGAGCAGTTTCGTAAGATCTCTGAGACAGTTTGAAGTGGGGTTCAATGTCATTAGCACATTCTCATCTCTGTGGCTTTTAGGACAGTAGTTCCTGAAGGTCTCATGACTCAGCTGAGGATGGTAGAGAGTCTTCTACCAATAGTTCTTAGAAGAAATTTTGAAGAGAATAAATGTTATTAAACTTTTGAGAGTTTGCTCAAAGGAAAATCCAGTTTCAAGGTTAAAACCCCATTGAGTTCATACTCTTTGTTTCAGATTCTGCACTCATCTAAGAAGTATGGGTGCGAAGGGAAGAAAATAGCTTCAGAGAATTCAACCTCAAACACACAGACTGTGTTGAAGAAAATAGATCCAAGTTTTCAGACCTGCAAGAATCTCTAATAAGTAAGTGCCACCCCATCCCAATTCCCCTTCCCTAGAATCTCATGGACTATTATGGTCCTCCTTCAGGGGTTCCCTCACCCAATTCAGTCATGACAGAAATTTGATTTGGGGTACTTGATGTCTCACTTCAATCTGAATTCAGTTCATCTCTGTATAGTTGTTTCCGAAGAAATGAGAAAAGATCCCTCTGGGCAGACTCATAAGCACATTTGCCACCATTTGTTGAAGAGAGGGCTCAACTATCACTGTCTTATAATAGATGGCAAAGTTCCTTATAGTTTATGTCTCTCTTTCTGTCTGTTGCTGGTTGTACTTTTAGAGATATACCTGGTTTTAGAAGAAAACGAACTCAAGGTGCATGGCATGGTCACTCTGTTGAGGCAGATGGCCCCTGTGAGCCTGCTGCAGCTCAAAAGGCTGTGACCTTAACAATCCCTACTCAGTCCTTCTTAACAAAGAGATTATTTCTCCACTCACACCATATTTTCTGATGTTCCTTCCTTGTAAATATGTTGTAAAAGGTACAATAACTTATCAGTGATTTTTATAATCTCCCCCAAACATGTACCCAAACAAATTCTGATTTAATGTTAAAACATGAAGGAGAAAATGACGTTCTATTGTTAGAAGTTGTGCTGCAGTCAACATGTCAAAGCACATGCATTAGTTTCAAGGTACAGTATTCAAGTTATTAGATCCTAGTTGCAAAGCCCTGGCAATCTTGTAAGATTTTTTTTAAATTGAACTCAATTACTTATAATAAATATAGAAAGAATATTTAATTCCAGTAGCTATACATATTGTATATGAGCAGGTACACAAGACAGGAAAAAAAAATACAAATAAGCAACAAATGTATTTCTACTGCCTAATCTAACTTGTTTATAAATTCAGGGTAACAGTTGCACATCAGTTATACTATCTTGTTTTAGGACTTAAAAAGGTAGATGGTAGATAGATAGATAGATAGATAGATGATAGAGATAGATAGGAGAAATATAGGAAGACAGATAAAGCTTCTAAAATTCTTCAATTTCTAACTACTAGTATAGAAAACAGATAAAAAATAATATTTTAAAAGATTTAACCAATGAACTATGTGGTGGTTTTGAACGAGAATGGTCATTATAGTCATATGTTTGAATATTTATTCCCATTGATGATACTGTTTGGGAAGGATTGAGAGGTGTACCTTCTTGGAGGAAGCATGTTACTGGCAATGAACTCTGAGTCTTAAAAGACTCCAGCCATTCCCAATGTATCTTTCTGCCTCCTATCTGTAAGGAGTTCAAGATGTGAGTGGTCAGCTGTCCTTGCTGCCATGCCTTTGCTACACCATCATGGACTCTAATGCTCTGAAACCATAGCCCAGTTAAATACTTTGTTTTACATGCTGCTTTGGTCGTGGTGTTTTATCACAGAAACATAAAAATAACTAATACAAGCCTATTACCATAATCTGATTCTACTAATTATTTTTTAAAAAAATAAAGTAACTAGGACTAACTAAGCTAAAAACAAAAAAAGAAACATTGAAGAATTAATGTAATTCTCTCCAGTCAGAAGGAATTTCTAAAATTATCTTTCTTGATCCATCTTCTGAAGTAAAGATTACTCAAAAATTTTAACTTAGTTCATATTCGCAGGCAAATAATAGCTGATGACTTCCAACTTACCACCAGATTCACCGCAGCTGGAGTTCCGGAAGCTGTAGGCTTTGGATTGAGCTCCCTTATGTTGTTATTTCACACTTCGGTTTTGTCTTCTCCCTCATTCTTAATCTACATATCTGAAAGTAGATGTGACGAAGTCAAGCCTCCCAAAGTAATGTGCTTTTGGCTTTAAGGAATAATTGTTGGTATTAATTCAAATTGCACAATAAGGAGCAGAGGAATTTCCAGTTATAGAAACAGAAAACACGGGGTTATGAAAGACAGAGGTCTCTAATCTTAATGACTGAGAAAGATTGTGCAGCTTAACCCTAACAGGGACCCTAACTAATGAAATAAAAACATTCAATTATGGTTAATTTAGCAGATTAAATGAAAGCATGTTTATAGTTTGAAAATCCCAGACACTAGGTACTTCTCGTAAGTCATAAAAAACTCGTAGGCTATAGTTAGGCAGAGCCTTGTAGGTTTTTTGTTTTGTAATTCTTAACTTTATTGAAATTTATATACAATATGTATACTCATATCACATACATGGATAAATTATGTATTGAAAGAATGAGGTTTAGATAAATATATTTATTTGTATGACTAATATTGATTGATGTTGAAAACAGACAACATTGCCACAACCCCCTACAGTTTCGGACATCTCCTCAGTCAACCAGCAGCCTCCAGTCAGACTCCAGTCACCACTGATTGGCTTCTCTTTGCCTATATTGGTTTTGTTCCTCCAAGAATCATGCATAAACTGAGTGTGTGCTCCTTGCATCTGGCTTCTTGTGGTCTACATAACGCCTGTGAGATTCATTTGTGGTCTTCTTTTATTATTGAAAAACAGTCTGTCATAAGAAAACAGTTTAGGGCTATTATAGCTGAAAATGTAATGATGATTCATAGTATTTTGCATAAATACATAATTTTATTTTCTAAGAGTACATATTATAGAGTCGTAGGCTGAATACTAAACTGTAATGGTTCAGTGTGAAGGATGCACCAGACTCTTTCCCCCAAATGCTTCTTCCATTAAATCTTTCTATTAGTCATATGTAAGAATTCCACTTGTACACAATCTTAGCTGTGGGTATCCCAGTGGACCATCCATTTTACTGATGACTTTTCCTTTGCCAATTGGTCATTCAAGTGTTTCCTTTCTGATACTGTTTCCCTAATCCTCTGCTCTGTTAAGTGGACTATCTTCTGATTCCTGGAGGAAAAGAATTTGGAACACAATGTTTGTCAAATATCTAAATTTGGATATTTTTGTCTAGTCTGTGACCTGACATTTTATTTTCTTAATGATGTCAATAAGAACGAATGTTAATAATTCTTATGAAGTTTAATTTGTCAATATTTTTAAGCTTTATCCTCTCAACTCTTCTTTTCAGGAAATCTTTACCTCTCCCATTTTTAAAAATTATTTGTCTCAAGTTTGTTATACAAATTTTATACCTTCATTTCTATCATACTCTCACACCCTTTTGTGTTAAAATATGTGTGTGTTGAATATGTCATATCCCTGTCTGATTCTGAATAATTGTTAAATTTTGTCAATGTCATTCTTGAAACAAACTATCTTTCCCTGTTCATTTCTCCTGCTGCCCTTGTTAAAAATCAAGAAATGTGTATGTGAAGTTCTAGACTCTATTCTATTGCTTTTCTAAATTTATGTGAATATTCATAATAGTGTGGCCATTTAGTTGATATTGACTTGAAGTGCTTTGCGTTCCCAGAGTTACTCCTCTGTTGGCTGGCTCTAGGTTTTTAGAAGTATCACATACATTTTGGAATTAGCTGTCTATTTCCATAAAGTAAAAAGCAAGGACACTGGGAGTTTAATAGTTGTTCCTTTGAATCTGTGCTTCAGTTTAGAGAGGAAACAACATATTACCATGATGACTATGTCACAACACAAATTTAAGACCTTTATCATTCTCAAAAGCACTTTATAGCTATATAATATAACAACTTGTATATCATAATTATACCTAACAGTTTCAGTTTGGAGAATAATGCAAACAGTATTTGGTTATTATTACCTAAAAATAAAAATCAGCTTTTAAATATTGAGCTAATTAATTTTACCCTAATGAACTCAAGGAATGAGTCAGTTTTTCACCACTATGACAAAAAAACTAACGAATCAATTTCAGGGAGGAAAGCCTTGCTTTGGTCCCCAGCTCCAGTGTTTCTGTCCATTGGCACATATCTCTAGCATTTCCTGGCCCTAACCCTAACCCCAACTCTGATAATATAGCAAAGCAAAGCTGTTCACTTTACATAGGCAAGAATGCACACAGGATGGGCTGAAGGCAAGATATTTCTCTCTAGGCCATGACCATAATGACCTGCCTCACCTCCTAATTTCCACTCTCTCCCAATAGTGCCATCAAATAATAAGTCTATCCATGAATTATCTCATTGATGAGGTTAGAGCACTTCAGATCTGATCATTTCATCTGGCAACTAAAGTTTAAAGCACGAGCCTTATCAGAAATATCAAGAGATATTTCTGATTAAAAACCATAACACTCATGTATGAGTTCTAGAGGTATTTTATACATTGCTTATGATTTTCCATATACATTACCATATAACAAGTAACCAAAATGAATGGCAATTCTCCCTTTACATTTTATGCATGCTGTTTTACATCCTGAACTTTCATGAGACAAGTGGAAGAGAAACACAGAAGATGGACATTCCCCCACCATGCCTTGTTCCAGGTTTAAGGAAACTTCACTTCACCATTAAGCATATTAGATGTAAAGCTCTGCAGATATTTTTAATTAAATTGAGAAATCTCCTTTCTGTTTCTACTTTACCAAGAGGTGCTGGTTCGTTCATTTGTTTATTTTACTGAAATGTTTCCAAATGCTTTTCCAAAACCTATCAATTTATACTAACACATAGCTTTCCCCTTTGATAAGTGTTAGTTATACTGGCCTCATGCGTTTGGAAGTGTGATTTCCTCTTTTATTTCTCAAGGGTTTATATAAGCCTCACATTCTTTCTCCCTTTAACATTTGAGGTAATTTAAGTCAGGAGTTTTCATAGTGAAAACATTTTTATTTATAAATACAAACCATTAATAACTATAAGAGAACTTTTATGTTTTTACTTTGGTTTACTTTTTATCTTTTGTTACTTTTAAGTCGAAGAAAACTATAGTACCTTTCAAATAACTTGTGCAAGTTGAATAGAAGTCAAAGTCACTGACAAATGATTAACAACCAATATTCACTTGTTTTAATTTTAATAACAGTAAGACCTCGAATAATGTAGTCCTTTGGTCACTTAAATAGGTAATCATGTTGCTCCTTTTCATTTTCTTGATTGATCAGGTTTGCAACTGATGACATTGTTAAAGACATACCTCTTGGCTTAATTGATACTAAGATTTTGTTTAATTTTTTATTCCAATGTTCTAATTGCCTACAAAATTTTTCAATTCTTTTATTATGTTACTATTTTAATCAAGTTTAAATAATTGATCCATTTTTTAAACTCTGTCTTTTCTGTAGCCTACATATTTTGATCCTATGCTCTCATTACTATTCAGTCTGAATATTTTACAATTTACCTTAGGATATCACCATCAATCTGTAGTACTTTAGATCATGTTGTTTTACTTCTGACTGACATTTCATCGATTTCTTTGACCTAGTGTGGAGATTTGGAGAAATATTTATTTTCTTGTCAGATGGGGAAGTGTTTGTATGTAAGTTAGGTTATCTTATTCTGAAAAGAAAGTGCTCCTAAACCCATGACTTAAAGCAATGAGGACATTAGGAGGTAGATCCATCAGGATTAGATCATTCAGCCAAAAGAACCTCATTTCTGCCACTCATTGAGTGTAAATCAAAGTACAATTGAGTGTTATTGAAAGTACAATCTATAAACTACTGGGCAGAAGTTTTCAGGATAATATGACATAATTTTTGAGATACCCAGACTGGTAATCTGTGCAGCTTGAACCTTCAAGGCCAACTTTGTTTATGAGCATCTTCAAACAAAGTTTTCTAGGTCTTTGTAAACTTTTGTTCTGTTTAAGGCTCTTCACTTACAGAGTTGAACTCAGGCTTTGTATGTACGTGGCTAGAGCCCCAAGATTTTGCTGTCTTGACTGTTTGTCTCTCTTCCTATTTTATTGAAAGTGAAATGGGAATATTGAAATCAACTATGATTGTGGATGTGTTACTTTTCTACCAGCTTTATTTTTTTAAGTATCTCAGAGTTCTTATTTTGTGCATAATAGTAAGTTATTATCTTCATTTCCATTTATCATTATGAGACACCCTGTCATTATTCCTGATCAATTTCCTTTTTTTTTACACATTTAAAAACTCAATTTCCTTTTTATAGAGATTACTTTTTTCATATTCATATAGTCTCTTCAGGTTTCTTAAGATTAGTGCCCATGTGATAGATCTTTGAGCATTGTTTTACTCTGAACCTTTCTTTGTCAGTATTGTGTTCCTTACAAAAAGGGGTAGGATTTTGTTTTCATCTCTACCCTGTAAAATATTTAGATTTCATTAGGTTACCTTATACAAGAAGGCGCTAAACTTGAAAACCAGTGACTTTTCTTGGCCACATTATAAGGCTGTTGGCCAACTGCTACTTTATCGTCTGAATAAACAGATGACCTTAGAGTCACGCCCAAAATATGTTTGCTTTTAAAATCACAGCTTACAAAACTCTGCAGTGGTAGAGACAGTTACTACATAATGTTGAAGGTAAGTTGGAGAGTGAATACAAATTCACACAACAGGAATAAATTTGGAGAGATGCAATATTAGAAGACACCCCTCAACAATGTGTGCGATCTACACATACCCCTCCAAGAACAGTGAGCTCTCATAGAAAAGTTATTAAGTAAGTGGTTAGCATTTGCAGAAGAGAAGGAAAGTAATCCTTGTTAGATCTAGACTGCTATCTCTTGAAGACCAAAGACCTTACTAGAGCTTGAGTCTCATAATGGAAAACAATTCTGTTGCTGAAGACACTATACATCTTGGTTGTAAGACATGGATAAATCAAGCTGCAAATGATCTGAAAATATTGTCAGTGATAGCTTCCCTTTGTAGAGCTGGACAGTTCTCTGTAGGCTGTTGTGGAAGAGAAGACATTGAGGGTCTTATCTAGTCACAAAGTGCCCAGCAATACAATTGGCACTACTGTTCTAGGGGTAGCCAATTTCTCTTTAATTGGATTCGAAGTTCTCTCATGATGTAAACCTAGTCAAAACCCCATAGCTGTGGAGGTCATAAGAACTTACTACTGTTGTTTAGATAAATCAAAATGAACCAAACTACATCCTAAATACTGTGTTTATTGTTGTAAACAAATGTTCTCGGCCTTAATTAGTAAAGCTTCTCTTTGTTATGAACAGCTGGTGAATGCAGACTCATAGTTGCTCAAAGTGCTGAGACACTTGAGTGCTCAGTTCCAAATAGGACATTTATAAAACTCCATCCAAAACTCACAGAACATCATGAAAGAGAATGGAAAGGCTGCTAACAACCAGAGATAGGAAGAAGTGCTGCGAAATGCTATCTCCAGCAATGAAGCAGACAGTACAAATATGATCTCATAGCTATTGTAGTTGCTTGTACTGGGCCTGCACAAGCCCGAGCTTGTCAACAGTCAATTATTGATTTGCCTTGACTCTTTTGAGCCCACCAGTGATTTAGGAGTCTCCATGCTGTCTGAGGAAAGAACAAACATCTCCCTAGGTCTTCGGCTTATTGCTACTTCATTTTTCTTTTTCTGACCTTAGTCAAGTTTTACTATATAAGTCCAGAGCTGAGTAATCTATAATGGCACAGGTACAGTGTCATTTCCCTGGTCTTCTTTTTCTTAGAACTCTACTCTGTAACTTCTAATGCAGTCTCCTTGAATTCCTTGAGAATTTCTCACCTGCTCTGTTTCAGAATTGCCTCTCTGTATTTCTTTCCAAACTGTTACTCCAGCAAGAAGATAGGCAGTGGTTCTATAGAATTCAGCTCATTGTTTTCTCTTCTCTCAGGAGCCAAAGCCTTGCACTGTCTGCAGCTCAGTGCTAAATAACAGCGATTTCATACATTTTATCCCATTTTCTATCATATATGTGTATGGCTAAAGAATAAGACTAGTTTCTCTGTCCTTCCCAGCCAAAAACAGAAGTTCAGCAATCTATTTCACCTGAGTTTCTTCACTAATGTATCACAACAAGATGATGCTAACAATCAAAACAAAACAGTATTACGGCACTGATAGTGTGTTAAGTAACATGGCAAATGCCTTTTTTAAATATTTCTTGGGGGGGATAGGGGATTGTTTAACAGATAAATCACTCACTGCTCAATCATGAGGAATGAAGCTTGTGTCCCAAGCTCTGACGTGAATGCTGAACAGACATGATGGGCATTTGTAATCCCAGCACCTGAGAGGCAAAGTCATGATCCCTGAAGCATTGGTGAACTCCCAGGTTCAGCAAAAGACTATATCTTAATACATAAAGTGGAGAGCCAACAAGAAAGGCAATCGATATCAATTTAGGGGTTTTCACAAGCACACACGGGCCTACAAAAGCATCCCAACACATATCCATGAGGATAAATAAATAAAGTATTTCTTTTGTTCATGACAAAAGAATACCACTATAAACTAGACCTATTAAAAATTCAAAGATTGGATCAGGTAACACCAAATGTGTACCAGGGTGGGAATTTATTTCTAATAGATAAACAATAGGGTTTGACCTCTTTGCATGTTATATTAACAAGCCCTACAAAGCTAGACATTCTTACCATGCAAGGTATCACAATTTACATGTACTCAAAATTATTAAAAGCTACATACAGATGTCTACAGGGGTTTGATTTACAATTACCAAAAGTTGGAAGCAACCAACATGTCCTTCAGTGAGTCAATAAAAAAGTAAACTTGGTCATGTACAGAGAATGGATTAAAATAGAGTCTCAAAGAAATGAGCAATCAAACCCTGAAGACATAAGGAGGAATCAAAAAACTGAAAGAATCAATCTGGAAAAGGCACATGGTTCCAATAATATGAGAACCTAGAAGAGATAAAATGTTGAGTTTTGGGGGAACTTCTGAGGAGGGAAGACTGAACAGAGAACACAGAGGTGCAGAACACTGAAATGCCTCAATCTGAGGCTTTAACAGTAGACACTTGTCCAAAACAGATCAGATCACATAATGCACAATGCCAAAACCTGGACTCTAATGTAAATTATAGACTACATGATAGTGCTGAGCCCTTGTAGATTCACTTATTGTAACACATGTACTGGTGGGGAATGCTAACCATAGGAGAAGTTATGTGTGCACCAAGGCAGGCAGAGGCATATGAGAAATCTTTACTTTCTGATAAACTTGGTTTTGGTCCTAAATCTGCTCTAAAATTAAGACCATAATAAAAACAATTATTAAACATTTATTACTGGTATCACTTCATAGATATTGGAAAAATGAAATTTCTTGGCCAATGTTATATGACTCAAAAGTACAAATTTGTAAGTCACATTCATATTTTCCTGATCTAAAAATCTCATCTCTAGCACACTAAATATTGACTTGGTCCTATAATCTATAGGATCTTATTACTTCTTCATGTCAACAGGCATATGACATTTCTTGATTAAGGTTATAAATGATAAATTTCATTATTGATCAAGTCTTTAATGTATAGAAAATTTAGAGATGACAAAGAGTAGAGAGAAAAAAATAATTATCCGTGCATAAAAGCTCTTCAATTTGCTCTCCCATTTGGATTACATGAATAAACATTCTTAGTAAAAAATCTGTGTATGTGACAATTTTAAAAGTAATCATAAATATCTCTAAGGATTACAAATCTCAAAAATGCCCATTTAAGCACCTGGGATGGAGTTCTATTTCTCTAATTCAAGGACATTTTGGTATCACATTAATTTTTTCTGTCCTAAGAACATTTGTCTCAACTTCAAGAAGACTTCAAGTATTTGAAAGGAAACAGAACATCAGCAAACCTAAGCCTCAGTTCTGAATAAACTGTCTGCTATGTGGAGATGAATCAGAGGGTCAGCTGATGCAATGAATGTAATTGTCATCATCAGTGAATGACTAGAGTAATGACAATTACACAATGACTTAGGAACACAGAAATCCATTCATTGCTGAAGTGAGACTAACGTTATATACAAACCATGCTGCCTTTTAGTTATTCTATCTTCCTCCTGACTCTATAACTAACAAAAACTCTGCAACTAGTGACAGTCTTGAAATTTGTAGTCTTTCATGGTGATGCTTGGAGAGGAAATGACACAAGCAGGGTTTTAGAAGCTGCATTGACATGAAGACCTTACTCCATAGAGAGCACAAAAGGAAGGTCTGAGTTTATCACAGGATGAAGGAAAGTGTGTGTTAATCACTAACAAGCTTTGTAATTGTTTTTCTTGTTGAACTTTATTTTTTAATACATCCTCATTGTTAACATATAAGCTTAAATTCACATGCTGCTTGTACACTCACACAAACACACACAAGAATTAAAACAAAGTTTTTAAAAGCTGGGGTGGAGGGATGGAACATTGGTTAAGAGTAATTCTTGCTTCTTGCTATAGGGTAGAGTTCAGTTTCAATTCCCATCCTCTACATAGAGCAGCTCACAATTGACCGTAATCACCACAATGACCTGTGGGCACTGGCATGCATGTGGTATAATAATAATTCTCTCTCTCTCTCTCTCTCTCTCTCTCTCTCTCTCTCTCTCTCTCTCTCTCATACACACACACACACACACACACACACCTTTTAGAGAAATATACATGTCCTTAGTTATAATTGAAAGATAAACCATTTTTCTGTAAATTTTATTACAAGCTATATGCTTATACAACTTTATTTCCCATCCAATATTTCAGGTACATTTGAAGGTGGAAAGATGGTTGTATAAGTCATGAAAACTTCAAAGATAAAGTTTAAATAGGAGAGTTATTTCCCTTTTAAATATCTCAAGAACTATTTATACATTAATATATTCATAATAGAATATTCATGAAATTAAGCATATATCATAATTAATATGCCATTTTTATCTGCAAACAATGTATTTCTTCCTAATTGCCATAATAGAGGAATGAGATAATTAATTCCTAAAATATCTCAGTTGTGTAAACAGATGTCTGCAATGACAGGCCTATGCAAATGAGACAATGAAAGTTTCCCTCATGATTGTTCTAAATACCTTTGTATCATTTCATATTTATGTTGTATATCTTGCATAGTTTATATTGTATATAAACACAATAAAATCACCACTGCAGTTCCATGCTAATGGCTGTAGTTCACAGATTTAATTGTTTCCTATTTCCTTCACATACTGCTAGATATCTGATTTATGAAAAATTACATTTAATAAGTATCATGGGTCAGTGAATGAGTTATTATGGGAGTCATTGTAATTAAATACCTGATAGAAATATCTTAAGGGAAGAAAGGTTTATTTCAGCTGACAGACAGATCTCAGATTATTATTCCAAGAAGGAAAAGCATCAAGACTGGCGTCATCCATCAGGGTAATTCACATCATAGCAGACTCTAGCAAGCAGAAAACATGATCCAGATCTAGCAAGCAAAAAACACACTTTAGATCTAGCAAGCAGAAAACACACTTCAGATCTAGCAGGAGATAAGATCTTCAAAAACACTCCCATAGTGGCCAGAGAGGCCCCACCTCCTACAGCCTCAGCAGCTTTTAAAATACCAGGATGTAGACAGAACATTCAACCCAGGAGCCTGTGAGGGACATTCCAGGTTCAAACCATAAGAGGCAAATTGCATGGATGTTAATGGAATTTAAGAGCGATGCTAAAACATAGCTCTCACCTCAAAGGGAGGAAGGGATCATTTATTTTGCCGACAAATGCCAGTGAGCATGGCTCAGCAACAGAGATTTAGGCTACCCTGCATTCTGTTTTACAATCTGGTAAGAGCTAGTTTGTTGAAGAGTTCATAATAACAGAACAACCAAAATAAATCAAAGCACTTTTAAAATATACTTGTAGAAAGATTAGGTAGGCAGTTACAGTAAAGGGCAGATATCTCAACTCTGGGTCTTAGATGCTATTTGATGACACTCTTACCCTGTTCTTTGTTGGAAATGATAGTTCTGTAATTGGTTCCAAAAGGTTTTACATGTTAGTCACAGGATGTTAAGTCAAGCACATATTTCAGGCCAAAAAAATGTCTATTCAATGATCTAAACATATCCAAGATAAATTATAATTAAGCTTGGATTGCTAACATGCCAACCTCTTCACAATCTTTGAAGTTCTAACCAGTTAGCCTTCCTTGAGGAAGGTTCAGTAGACACTACAACTTTCTGGTCCTTTCTAGTCACAGTTCACCCTGCTGGTCAAACATCACCTTTTGGACATGCAGAGGCCAAATATTTATTAAATATTACTAACATTCCACATTGCTAGGAAAGACATCCCATGTCTGATGTAAATGACGTGGAGTAGGGTCAAAAAGGTGGAAATGTGGCTAAGGTATCCTGGATACAATTGTTAAAATCTAGTGGTCATTAGGATTCAGATCTGATTATTTTAATCACCCATAGTTGACATAACATGAAATATATTGAGTAAAATATACTAAATTTGAGTACTTTAAGTCAAGGAATCATGAATGCTGTCTGTCCTGATGGAGTAAAGGTAGCAGATAAAGAAAAATAGAAATTTAAACAACAAAAATGCACACAATTTTAAAATTGCACTTGATTGGCTATATGTTTTCCCCTGAATTGCAATTATTTGTATTTCAGGAACTACTTTATTCATATCTAGAGTATTTAAACAAATCGATTATCTTTTAACTGTAGTTGTCTTTTGGACAGCTTGATCTTAACAACCTTATATGGAGTGGGCATCTCAAATTAGGAAAAAAATGGCCTTTAATATCTAAATGATAACAATTCTTATCTATGGATACTTACTTTATCTGCTTTATTGTATGGGTATTATACCATATTTATTTACCAGATAAATGTAGAAAATTGTTAACAATATAACATTTTTCAATTTTTTTAAACAGGTATCTTTTCCATGTGTTAATGATTAATACAAGTGATGGTAACAAGAGACTAAGCCTGTTAGGAATCGGAATCCTTACAGATTCTTAGATGCAATCTAACCATGTTTTTTATCTTAATGGTTAGTGATAGAAATGACAGTCTGTTTCTTTTTTATTAGTAAAATAGCAATATTGCATAGTTAATTTTTAAAATCTCAGCTAACTATACTGTAGGACACTATACTATAGACATAGTATTAGTATTGCAAACAGAGAGTAAAGCATTAGTTTGACCTATTGAATTTTATCTGTTAATTACTTAATCTTCTAACATTACTCCATCCATTCTTTGTCTTAACCCACAGAGCCATCTCTCATCAAAGATATCTTTCGTCTTTAACCTTCTTAAACAAAAATACATCTTGTGCTTATAACTGTTCATACGGTTTTCTAACTCGATACTTTTGCTTTTTTCTCATCATCAGTGTTGTTACCATTTTAATAAAATTTAAAAAACATTTGTATAAGACTCTGTCAGCAACCATTAAGTGTCTGTAGCTCTTCATCTGGGAGTGGTGACTTGTGAGGTTTTCCTGTTCTGTGCTGGCATGTCAAGTGGTGTCATTGGCCAGGTCTTTTTTGGAGATTGTTTTGTTTTGATCTCATGGATGCAGCTTCTGTGCCGTATATCTTCTCATGCATCGGAAGAACCAGTTCTTCTGTCCCTTCTTCCATGCTCTTACCTGAATCTTAGGAACTGAAATCATTCTGCAGATATAGCAATTAGGGTTGGGCATTCTATAGTCAATTGTTCTCAGAATGTTTGATTAATTGTGGATTTCTCTATTAGTCTCATCTGGTGAAAAAAATAAATAGGAAGCAGAAACTTCTTTGCTGGGAGATATCAGCTACACTTATCTGTGTTTATGAGGATCAGCATTTAGAATGCAGTTGGAAATTATACTGGCTTAGCAAAGTGGCAATAGTAGGTTCTCTTCTCCAGCCATGGGTTTACAGTAGAGGTATGAATCCCCTCTCATTGAGTCATGAGTTTAATTAGATGGTTGTTGATTACCCCCAAGATATAGTGTCATTATTATACCCTTGGGTATATCTCAGAATGCTGGTCATTGTTATGGTTCAGAGGCTTTACAGCTGGCTAGAACTATTGATTACTTTTCTCCCTTGAAAGCTTACATAGCACCTACCAATATAATGAGAGCTAATGCTCAGGGATAAGGTTTTCAAATCAGTTTCATCTCAGTTCCTCTAAGCCTTGTGTCTTAAATGTGAGGTGTCTTCAGCAAAAGGGTCTTACAATCAAGTTCTGGGATTAAGGGGAACACTCCTCCATTGCTGATGAGAGCACCAACTTGTACAAACATAACAGGTATAAATAAAAAGTGATCATGAATTTTCGTGGGAGGAGGAGAACATAGAAAAGTTGGGGGATAAGCAATAGAGGAGTTAGAGTGAAGACTGAAGGAGCTGAAAGAGTTTGTGGCACCATGAGGAGAGCAACAATACCAACCAACCACAGCTCCCAGGGTCTAAACCACCAGCCTGGGAGCACTTAGGGGGGGAATCCAGGGCTTCAGCTGAATATGTAAAAGTGGAGGGCCCTGCTGGGCATAGGTGGAAGAAGAGAACCTTGACCTCATGAAGGCTGGATGCCCCAGGGGGTGGGAATTTTGAGGGTGGGGAGGTGGGAGTGGGGGGGTGTAGATAGAGGTTGCATCCACAGAGAAGAAGGAGGAGGGGCGAGGGGATTGGGGGTTCCGAGGGGGTGGTGGGGGATGGGGTAAGGGGACAACATAGGAAATGTAAATAAATCATCCAATAAAAAAAAAAAAAAAAAAAAAGAGGGAGTGGTGGAAATGATGTAAATATGGTACTCACATAGAAAATTCTAAAAAAAGAACAACCCGCACTCTTTATAAATTGTAAAAAGAGAATCAGAAACAAATGTTAAATAAAGTGAACAAATAAAACTAAAAACTTCTAAAAATATTGCCTTTTTCCCCGCACAAAAAATATTTTAATGAGATAATTTCAAATGAATATCTGGGAGGTTGTATCTAAAACAAAGAAAACATGTCAAGTGTCATAAATATCTAACAGAAACCGAGGTAAAACACATGAATAGTCTTATATTTTTTCAAACAACTTAAATTAATTATTTGTTACAGATTTAAGTCATGATGGATACTTTAGAATTGCTTTTTTGTTTGTTCGTTTGTTTGTCTGTTTGTTTTCTAAAAGAAGGCATTCATGTCTCTTTACTGTTTCTGAGCATCCAAGGCAGGATAAAGTTTGGCATGTTTTACTGTTTTCCTTCTGAGCAATCTGTTTATCATTGGAGTGTTTTTCAACATTTGACAGGTATTTTACCTAAGCTAGTTTATTGTTCTTTAAAACTAAAAGCAAACAGATTAGTTATCTATCCTGAGTGTACTATGCTGATATGATACAGCACACTAAGATAATCTATATCCTAGAGTTGTCTTTCTGAGCTTTGAAGTGAGCTTTTGAAGTAAGCATGTATTTAGAAAGGCACTTGTAGTTAAAAAAAAAAAAAACTCTGAAGTTCCTTAATACATTGATAAATACATATACAGAGAAATACACATAAAACATATGTAAAAGTGCAACAAGTCACCCTCTTAATTCTTACAACAAAGTTTGTCATCTCAGAGGGCAAACTATCCAACAGGAAACACCACCCCTGTAGTAGGAGCATCTACCTCTTAAAATTAATTTTCATCTCAAGCAATGAGGACCATGCTGTAGAACCAGAATTGAGATAAGGACCACAGAGATAGAATGTTGACCAGAGTATCCACACTGATTAATGTACGCATTCCTGTCTTAACTGAGTACCTCAAAAAATAGTAAAAGAGAATGCTAGCATACATTGAAAATAAATGAACAAGAACGCAGATGTGGCCATGGTTTAATAACACACAAGATGAAAACAGTTACAATAGACATACATGACACAATTACATGAAGTATATATACACCCAGCTTTTAAAAAATCTTAGAAAGTTTATAAACCTGGCATTAAAAATCCAAAGTTGAAATTTGTCACGTAGACTTAAAGTAATAAATTTTCCTCTTGTTAAGAAATACAGAACAGAGGGGAGGTGTGTTTACTGATGAAAAACTTTAGTTGTTACTGTAAATGAAAGCTTTCGTTTCTTTAATTTCTCCTGAAGCTAACTTATAATACCGTATGCTCCTTTGTGTATCTAAAGAAAAAAGAAAGGAAAAAAGTAACAAATGTATAGTTCTTAACTCAGGCATTATCCCTTGGCCCAATGTCAATCTGGGATATAGTCTCCTTCCAAGTTCTGGCAATGCTAGACTGTCTGTCTTTTATCTTAGATGATGCAAAATCAGACCTGTCTCATATAGTCATTTTCCCAGCATGTGGTCATTACTAATGCTCAGGTCAGGTCGCTATTTTCCCTCGCAGCATCCCTAGAGGGCTTTGGATCAAAGAGTGTTATGTCCAGTGCAGAGTATAAGACACAAACACCAGCTATGCTGTTTTTTCTTCTTATAAAGTGAAAATACTTGGATTTTAAATGTAATTATTTAGATTCTAAAATCAGAAAAGACAGAAGGGAAACAAAGAGACAAAGAACACTTTTAAGACTTCAGTTTAACACACACACACACATACACACACTCACACACGAACACACACACACTATATATATATAATCTTGAATAATAAAAGAACTGTTGAGGTTTCACTATCTCCAATTTCAAGTTGTATTACAGAGTTATGGTAATAAAAACACCATGGTATTGACACAAAAACAGACATGTTGCCTAATGGAATTGAATTGAAGACCAAGGCATAGAGACATATGGATACCTGATTTTTGATTTAAACACACACACACACACACACACACACACATGCCAGAAATAATACATAGTAGAAAAAAACATATTCAACAAATGCTACTGGTCAAACTGGATGGCTGCCATTAGAAGAATCAGATCTATAATTATTACCCTGCACAAAACTCAACTCCAAATGGATCAAAGACCTTAACAGAAAACCAGATAAACTGAACCTGATAGAAAAGAAAGTTGAGGATAGCTTTGAACTTATTGACATAGGAAAAGACTTTCTAAGTAGAATACCATTAGAGCTGGCAGTATGATCAATAATTAATAAATGGGACCTCATGAGACTAAGAAGCTTCTGCACAGCAAAGAACAGCGCCATTTGGCCAAAACAGAAATCTACAGAATGGGAAAAGATTTTCACTAAATACACAGCTGATAGAGGGCTAATATACAGAATATATTCAATAACTCAAAAATATTAGGAGAAACAATGAAAAGTGGTATGTAGACCCTCTTAGAGGCGAAGGAGGGGGGGATGGGATGGAGGTTTGTGGAGGGGACACTGGGAAGGGGGACAACATTTGACATGTAATAAAGAAAATAATCAATAAATAATAAAATAAAATAAAATAAAATAAAATAAAATAAAATAAAATAAAATAAAATGAGATGTAGATATAAAAGAGGAGATCCAAATGGCTGAAAACACATATATAGAGTTTGCTCTTAACAAATAGAGAGTAAGTTCACACTGATGAAAACAACACTTGCACAATTAATTGACTATGGAGAAGTAGAGCTGGTCCCTACATAGAGCCTTCACCCATACATCCTAAGTCTGTGGTAGAATAAAGTACTTTGGCATCCTACCTAAGGAGAAAAAGAAGCACCAACCCAGCCACAATCCCTTTGATAGACAATGGAGTCCATGGTGTCCTACCTGCAAGATATGCTAGGATAATGGAGCCACAAAGTTTGTGGGAATAACTAACCAATATCAGATTTAACTAAAGCCTATACCATGAGATGGAACCCATGCCCAGCATTGCTTGGGTGACAAGGAACCTGACAATAGATAGCCCAGAGACCTAGGGTAAGACAAAATACTACTGTTTTAAAAAAAATAGGAATAAAATGCCTCTTAATGATATTCTTCTGTATTCATAGATCAGTGCTTTGCTCGGCCATCATCAGAGACACTTCCTTCTGTAGCAGATAGGAACAAACACAAAGACCTACAAGCTAACAATATGCAAAGAGTGGGAGACCTTGGAATACTCGGCCATTATCAAATCCACCATCCCCCCACCTCAAGACTCAGGGAACTCCATAGAAAGAGTGTAAGAACCAAAAGGGATGGAGGACCGAAAGCCAACAAGACCTTCTAAATCAGCATGACAGAGGAACATCTGAACTCATAGAGATGGAGGCAGCATACATAGGTATGTGCAAGATGGGGGTCATAGAGCTGAAGGGAGAAGTAGACACAAATCATATCCTTAACCTAGAAGCAATAGCCAATTGATAACCACTTGCAAATGAAAATTTAGTTTCCTTTGAGGTAGTCTCTCTGGGGAATAAGCTACTCTTAAGGGTAGGCTCTAAGCCTAGCAGTAGATGACCAACAGGCAACAAACTCAATGGAACCTTTGAAGGGTCATTGTCTCATAAAACCATGTCAGGACTTTTCTTTTTATTTTTAAATTTTATCATATTATTTTTATTTTATAGACATTTTTGTTCTCTCTTTTTAACCCTACCGGTCTTTTGCATATATATTAGAGCTTCCAGTTTAGTGATTTTTATGGAATTCCTGAGTGTTCAAATGAGTAGGCCACTGTTTCTTATTCTGTCTCTCAGGTCCCTTGTTTATTTGCCCAATTCCAATGTGTTAGTTTTATTTTATTTTATCTTATTTTATTATTATCTGTTTGAAGCCTATTTTATTTCTAATGAGAGACAAAAGGATAGATCCGGATGGGAAAGAACCTGACGAGGAAATGAGAGGAGTAGAGGAAGGAAAAATCATAATCAATATACACTACATGAGAACAATTTTTTTTCAGTAAAAGGCAAAATATATAGAAGTTATTCTGAATATGTTTAGCATCACTTACCAAATCTTTTCAATTTTTTTTAGGCACTAGTGGAACTTGTTGAGCTAATCTTCTCAAATTCTTGGGGAATTCAATATGAAACAGTTGGGGATACACTAAATAATGTTTCTGATTATATACATGAAGACTTCAATTTAAGAGAAATACAAGAACAATTTTTCTTAATGAGCTGCTTTGGGGTAGCATTGTCCATTGTGTCTTGGGTTGCTCTCTTGGAAGCAAAGGACTGGCTTAGGACAACTAGCAAATCAGCTTTTGTAACGTTGTCTCACAGGAAAGCTATGGACTATTCCATCAGATCCAAGTACAGAGTCTGACAGTGACATTGACATTGAACACACACTATGTAGAGCTCTAGCCTGAAAAACAGAGGCAGAGGACTCCAAGGTAACATGCTCAGCAGGATAGGTCAGCCAGTGACAACAGGAAAACTCATCAACAATGCTTCAAGGCAGGACAAATCTCAGCACCAGGCCTGGGAAACATTAGCAGCCAGGAGACAGTCAGCTTGACAAAGCCATCAGCCTCCTTAGCAGTCAGAGGAGTTCCCCTAAACTTGATCATCTTTGGCACAGGTGAAACAGGATTTGTGGCTTCGACACTAAAGGGCATTTTAAGACTAGTTAGTATAACAAAGATATTTTACTGTAGACTACAGCATAAAGGTTAAAAGGAGAAGATCAAATAAAAAACACAAGAGATAACCCAAGCATGAGTACAGATTGTCAAGGGTTAACTGACATTTATGGATGAGAATTTAAATATATATGTATGTGTGTGCATATAGAGAGAGAAATAGATATATAAATATATAGAAATATAGATATATAGAAACACAGATATATAGATGATATATAGATAAAAAATATATAGATATATAGATTAGACTATTTCTTTCTCCTCTGGTTCCTAAATCAACCCAAAGTCTTTTCTTTGATAGTAAATTTGGCTCTTTTAGGAGACAATGAAAATTGGGGTCAGAAGAGATAAGGGTAGGGTATTATTCTTAGAATATATCCTTACTTTGGATACATCCTTTAAAATTCATAAATTTATTCCTTATATATTTTTAATATGACCTTTTTACTCAATACATATTATAGATCTTTTTAGATTTTTACATTCCAATTAAAGTCGGCTGCTGACTTGAGATTTTTAAGAAATTTTATTGCCTAAGAATCTTAGTTAAGCACACAAAATAATGTAAAAAAATAAGTGAAAGATAATAAATGTTCCCCATGAGGAAAACATAAATTCAGCTTATCTTTAACTAGTTTTTTTTTTTTAATTTTTAAATACTGGTAAGTTGAATTGATATACTAAATATTCAGATACAATACTAAACATCTACATACCTAAAACCAACAAAATTTAGATATTTCCCTTTTCATTGCATTAGCTGTGACAGCGAAGCAAAACAACATTTTATTTTTTTTGACCAATTTTTTTTTATTGGATATTTTATTTACATTTCATATGTTGTCCCCTTACCCCCTCCCCCCCCCCCCCCGGGACCCCCCAACCCCCTACCCCTCCTTCTTCTCTGTGGATGTAACCCCTACCTACCCCCCCCCCCACTCCCACTTTCCCACCCTCAAAATTCCCACCCCCTGGGGCGTCCAGGCTTCATGAGGTCAAGGATCTCATCTTCCACCTATGCCCAGCAGGGCCCTCCACTCTTATGTATTCAGCTGAAGCCCTGGATCCCTCCCTAAGTGCTCCCAGGCTGGTGGTTTAGACCCTGGGAGCTCAAAACAACATTTTAAACTAAAAAGATGATACAATACAATTCAACTTATAGTCAGCATTGCATCACTTTGCATAGGTGTTCAATGCTGTGAGTGTCCTTGGGCGTCTAATATCTATTACATATTCATGTGGCAATTCTTTCGTAAAATCCAAGGAAAAATATTTGTTGTTACCTCCTTCAATCTCGCTGTCTCTGGAACAATTTAATGTTTTCTCAAAGAAAATGATCCTCCCAATGAGAATAATTTCCAGGTATTTTCACTGGAGTCCTACATACTGGAACTTATCTCACTTTTGGTGCGGTGGTTTGAATAAGAATGACCCCATAAGCTCATATAGTTGAATGGTTGGTATCAGGGAGTAGTTACTACTTGAGAAGGTATCTATGTCCTGTGTGCATGTGGGAAATAGTCTTAATTAAGTTAACAGATTGAGGAACACTCAGATGTAGGTGGCATCCTCCAACAGGCAGCTTGTCCTAAACAGACAAGCCAGCTAAGTAAATAGCATGCAAATATCCATTTCTCTCTCTGCTCTTTTTCTTTTTGTTGTTTACTTTAGGTTGTATTTTTGTTGTTAACTTTAGGTTGTATTTTTGTAGCTGCCTGTGACCAGCTGAACTGAGTTCACCTGAAAGGGGGCTGGGAACAAAAGGAAGACAGAGGGCAAAAAGAGATGAAGCCAAGACAAAGTTCTCTGATCAAGGCTCAATGTTTTAATGTTCAGCTTTTCAATTTAAAGGGGAAGGCCCCGCCTAAACCCTTCCTAGTTTCAGCTGGAGAGATGGGGGGGATAATCCGTTCTTGGTCACAGGTCATGGCCTAAGATGTCTCAAGGCAAACCCAGAGGAAGTTGTTCTTTCAAGTTCCGTGCAGCCAGGGTGGGTCACTCCACCTAGATCGTTATCACTTGGTCTGCTGTGGTAACCAAGGTCTCTCAGGCCTGCTCAAGGCCAGGGGAAGGGCACATATTTTAATTACATTTCTCTCTTCCCTTTCCTCCCTCCAAATCATCTCATATATCCTTCCCAAGTTTCCTTCAAATTCATGGCCTCTTTTTTCATCAATTGTTAGCACATGCATACATATACTTGTATATGCATATATATTGCCAAATATAACCCAATGAGGCCATATAATGTTAATGTTAATTGTATATGTTTTCAGAGCTTACCATTTGGCACTGGACAATTAATTGGGGTGTTCTTCCCTGTAGAAAGTAAACCCTCTATCACCCAGCTTCACTCAGTTGACTATAGCTCTTTGTATAGGGTTGAGGTCTCAGAGGCTTTTACAGGAGTTTGGCATGTTTGTTAGGTTCAGCTCAACTTTTAGTGGTCATGTTGATGAGATTTGACAGTATAGACTCTGATGTTATCAGGAGATACAATCTCACAGCCATGTCCTGATACTCTGACTCTTACAGTTTTTTCTGCCCATTCTTCCACAATGTTCCCTGAGCCTTAGGCATGGAAGAATTTTATAGATGTATCCTTTAGGACTGGGCTTCACAGTTCTGCATGTTGATTGACTGTAGTTTTCTGTAATGGTCTCTGTCTGTTGCAAAGAGCAGTTACCTGGATGAGGGGTGAAGACTACACTTACCTGTTGGTATAAGGACAAATATTTATAGATTATTGTTAGGAATCATGATGGTTCAATACATTACTGGTTGTAGATTTTCCTCCAATAACCATGATTTCACTAACATTGGTTAGTTAGCTGTTTTCCTGTACCAGATGTCTCTCTTTTTGAGCAGAACTTAAGTCTAATTGCAGAGCTGTTAATTATTGCCAAGGTATGTGTGCCACTACTGAATCCATAGGGTTATTGTGCCATGCTGGTCATTTACATGACCTATAGCCATCATAGCTGGCATGACTGTCAGTTGCCTCTCTTCTTTGAAAGCTTGCATGGTGCCTTCTGATACCATGAAAGATAGTCTACAGGGAGGGGAAATTCAGGTTGGTTCCAACTCAGGAGCCTCTTGACCCTGTTTTCGAAGTGCATGGCTTCTTCAACAATAGAGCCTTACCTTCAGCAAGTAACCATTGTTAATAGCAATAACCTGTATGTTTGGGAAATTTTCTCATGTCTGGGACTAGGCATTTGGTTAGATGGTCTTTAGGTCTTTGAAGGAAGCATCAATATCCCAGATAAGAAACATCCTTTAAGGGCATGTACGTATGTTTATATGCAGAATTGCATGTGTTGTAGCTTTTATAGTTGTTGTGGTTTTAAGTAAATAGTTAATAGTATGGCTCTTTGGGGTTTCTCCAGACATCCATATGGTTATTTTACTGACCTCCATCCTTCTCTTATATATACCTTCCTCCCTGTCTCACAGTTCCATAAGGTGTGCCACCCCTGACTCTTGACTGCAAGTGTGTATGTTCTTGCTTCAACTTCCTCATAGTTATGGACTGCCAAATAAATCCTTTGCCCCTCAGTTGTTTGTTGTCAAGATACTTTTTCACAGAAACAGAACAGAAACTAGGACATGTAGGTAAAGAGAGAGGTGGGAATGCCATTTCCAGCTCTAACTAGAAACTTCAGCATCCTTTCTACCTGTCTCTGAGCTCAGTTCATTGAGTAAGTACCTTATGAAATGAATGGCAGATAATGCACAACATATAAATACCCGGACTTCAATTAAACCTTTTCTCACTGAAAATCTGTCTCCTTTAAAGCAGAAGAGAAATTCCTTAAGAAGAAGAGGTGATATTTAAGAAAACATCATTCATGGTGACTCTAAAACTCCATGTGAACCTAACAATCTTTGCTTTACTCCTATGTGTCTGTCCTAACTAATATCTTAAATATAAAATAGGAAAATAATTTATCTGAGAAAAAAATAAGCAATTAAGTGATCTAATTTGCAATTCAAAATTGATGCTAGGTAAAGTAGCTCCATTGTAGCAATATCAACCAAAAGCATGTCCATTTATCTCGATTGTCCATTTAAGGCCACATAGCAGAAAAGGTAACTCTACTTATGAAAAGGTGGCTAATATGAGGGCAGAAGGTAATTTAATGTTTCACTAACTACAAATATCAGCGTTAATAATTGTAAATAATACTTTAGAAATCTAAGTTATGCATAAAAAATCATACCAATTTGAATAGCTGGGATCAGCTGTAGCTGCAGAGATTTACTATTAGGAAATTTTTCATAAGAAAAGTGATATCTTGACTGGCTATTTCCAATTGCAAATAAAATACTACAGCTGGAAAAATATACATATTGGAATTTATAAAATTCCCATGAAAACAAGAAAGGAAGTCTCCTTGCTTAAAGTCAATGTGGAAAAGGCATTAGATACTGTCATAATCTAACCTGAAGCCTGATATCTTTACCCTATTATTAATGTGGAAATAGTGACTTAACAGGGCAAAACAATTGCATAAGAGCAGTCTTCCACTTGTAAAATACTAGAAACTAAGCATCCAAAAGAAGCATTAAAAATAAGAAAATAGTATTGGCACCATGGAAGAGATGGCCTTTATATAATCATTCTCTACAAACGGTGAAGAGGCCCTGGTATGAAACAATCATCAAAGGGAGAGAAATGCCTCTTAAAAGGATAAAATTGTCACAAAATTTAAGAAATGTTTATCAAGCCCATGGGAGTCTAACCCTGAGATATGTGGCATGAGTTCTTGTTCAAGGCAGGAAGAAAGTTGAGGTGAAAAGGTGATTATTATCTCAGTAATTTGTATTTTGATTCTACATCTCTCAAGAATTCAGTGACAACCACTTTTAAGTATTAATAAAAGAACCTGAAATTCTCTGAAGGAATAAAGGCCACAGAGGAAAAGTAGTGTTTATGGATAACTGAGTACTGCCTAATAAACTCAGACAAGAGCATCCCCAAACTGAAAAGAAATAAAGAGGAGAAAACCACAGGTTTTGGATGACCTTTTTACCAAATCTCAGAAATTCAATGGCAGAACAGAAAGTAGACTGAGGATAAGAATTTAAAAGACAAGAAAAAAATCTACAAAAATGAGTCATAGCCTCGAGCTTCAACTGAAAAGGTTGATTTTCCTCTAGCTTAAAAAAAGCATTTATCTGTGCTTAAAAAAAAGTCATGTTTAAAAAATCATTTATTAAAATCTATTTGACTCAAATTTTGCATACTCTTTTCAATTTTACTGAAATTCCCAGTCACCAATTTATAGATTATCTATAAAAGTATTCTCAAGGAGAAAGTCAAGCCTTAGTGTTAAGCACACAGGCTTCTCTTACACAAGACCTGTGTTCAGGTTCCAGCACCTACACAGATTGCACACAAGCCACACGCACCAGTTCCGCATGATCCTCTGGTCCACATGGGTACCAGGCACACACAGTGTGCATACATCTATACAGGAACTCGCATCTACACATTAAATAAATTAAGCATGTCTTTAAAACTATCCTCAATCTTGTATTTAATTTTGCTATATTCTTTTAAATAGGTTTCCAGCTTTGTGAAGAAAATTATCGATAATGAACTTATATCCTCTTCTCTCCATTGTGGCTTATGCTGGCAGTTAACATGCTAACCAATATTTATTACGTTTTTGTAATTTACTACTCTCATGAGGAGACATATGGCTTTTATGTTATAACCCAAAAATCTCCCTCTGCTATGAGACAAGAGTTCTACAAGGAAATTCGTATACCATCCTCACAGTTAGCACACATGTGATGGAAGTTTATTGCTTACTTCCATTTTCATATGAATCTTTTTGATGACAACAAATCCAAAATGATTGATTATTTAGTGTTAAAGGACCCTCCTTTTAACTCAAGGGCCTAACTTTTCCCAAGAGTTTTTTTTTTTTCTTCTCCACAGCTGTCCTATGGAAGAAGGTTTCACTGGTCGGATGTACCAACACATCTTCATGGTTTTAAATGCTAAGACTTTCTTGTCTGTGAAAAAGTTGATAGAAATCTTGTTGGGGAATGTGCTTTTCCTGAAGGATGGGGACCCTTTAAGGAGCTAATTATTTCAAATGCCTCAAATCAAAGAAATAGTCCTCTTCCTGACAGTTTGCTAGTTAGTATGGATAAAGAGCCTATACTGGCTAGAAGGAGCCAAGAAGACTATATTTAAGACTAAGAAAGATTAAATCTGAGTATTTGCAGAGGTGAATTCAAGATTTGTTCATCCAAACCTGGGGGAGTATCTGTCTTTGGAAGTTTCTACCCTGGGCACATTCAAAATGTCTATAGAATGAGGCTTTCTAAACTCATGGACAGTATTACAGGAATCTTGAAAATATTCTTACTTCAATCTGTACTAAATTTGACAAAACTATAAACGGCAAGCTATACAGGATTGTGATTTTTCTAAATAATGAGACTGTTAATTTAAAACAGAACATACACAGCACTCTGGTATTCTGTATAAGTCTACACAATAATTGTTTGAAAGTAAATGGTTGGGGTATTTAGTAATTACATTTAATTACAGATGAATATGCTTATAGATGATAAAATTGTGCAGGCAAATGAGTAAGAACCAGAATCATATGTTTCCACAGGTGAGTCATACCATCAGTTTATCAGCATTTTACTTCTAAGAAATCCACATAAATGGTATTTTGAAGTACACTATAGAGAAAGTTCCTGATGAACTCTGAAATCTTGAAGGAACCATTTGTTTTCTCTAAACATAGCTTTCTTTATCTGGAAAAAGGGAGCAATACCTAATTCAGAGATTATAGAATTAAATTAAATTAATCGATGCTAAGGCAGATGGTGGATAGAAAAGCTATGCAAGTATTCTTTCTATCTCTTTCCTATATTCTGTTCTTTTTTTAAGCAGCAAAACTCAAAACAAAAACTACCTTTACTTTGGCTTAGATAAGTAGAGGGTTATGGGGCTTTTGAAATCTATAACTCCTAAAATCTTGAGCTTTTTCTGGATTACTGAGGTATGGAAACTGAGGTTGAAGAAAAAATATGTGAATCCTTATGTAACTGTTACAGGGGTAGGTACAAGAAAATACACTTAAACCTGTTGCTCTCCTGTCAGCATGATAATCACCAACCTCAGCTGCAGCAATGTCTCTGCCCACTGGACTAACTTACAGATGCTTGCTGGTTCTCAGGATCAGCTTTTAAGCCTTTTGATCTCGCCTCTCACAGTAGGTACTCCAGCCCACTTTTAAGGTCTACATCATAGCCAATTTTCCCTCTGAATATTGATTTGACTCTATCTCAGATTTCTCTGCTCTGAAAGTGACACTAATCTTTCCCTGGTACCCACAACTCTACTTCAGTCATTCTCATGGAAGTTATCAATGGCTGTTGCTTTGCCAAATCCAGAGATGGTTCAAATCATCGTGGTCAAGGTAACATTTGACTCAGCTCACCTGTGCCTTGTTGCAATAATATCTTCCAGTGACTTCTAGAATGGCAATGGCATTTCACTAGCCCACCAGCTGGCTTTCTTAGTTTCTGAGATCACTTAATACTTCCTTAAGCATTTCTAAGTTCCAAAATTCTCCCTTCGACTGATCTAGTGTGCAGCACCTTCTACTGGAAACTCCATTCAACCCTGGCATTAAATACTTTGTTGGAGCTTGTAATTTCAAATGTGAAGCCCCTCTCCTGAACTGCAGACCTTTATATTTTATATTGTATTTTCTCATTTGTAGACTCTTCACTTTGATGACTTAACATTTGACTTAATTCACCAAAATTCTACGTCCTACTGTAAACCTGAAACTTGAACCCCTAGTTCATACTCTCTGAGAGGATGGCAGCTTCAGTCACACTGCTGTGAATGCTGAGTCATCTTTGAATTCTCTTATCTCACTCCTCACATCCAACCCTTCACCAAGTTCTGTTGGCGCTGCCATGGAGGACTGTCCAAAGTCTGGCCACCCTCTTCACGGCCACCACCCTGTTTGGTATCATCATAGCACTCTTGATTTATCTTCAGTGTGCTCATTAATGCTTTTCTTGCTTCTCTGAACTAGATGACCCAGAAGACATGAGGAGATTTCTGAAATGACATTGGCTCAAAAAGTTATATAAACTTTCTATAAAGACTAAAGTCTTTCATAAGGCTTTGAGTGGAGGCTCTCTTCCCCTTGCAGCTCACACTCTCTGTCTTCCTTGGCTTGATTTTTGCTCCATGTGTTTATTTGTTCACACAGACAGACAGACAGACAGACACACACACACACACACACACACACACACACACACACACATATCCAATGAGGGAAGAACTATTTGTCTTTTCAATTTTTCAGTTCAACAGCATAGACGTTGTGGAAAAAAAAAGAAAACAGAAAAGAAATTCCAAAAACAGTGTCTGGAATACATTAGGAGTTCAGCAAATGTGCATGTAATTAATAAATAGGTGGATGAACTTTTGTTTAAAGAACTATATACATTTGCATGCTTGACATTCCTGGCCATGTATTAAAATTTTAGTAGCTCACCTTAAGTAAAATTTGTATTGTACAAAACAAAAAGTAATACCATTGTAAATTGTTTCACCTTTCTATTTTCTTTAAAGATTTATTTACTTTATATTTAATTATGTGTCTATTGTGTGTGCACATGTGCCCATAAGTGCTTGTGCCCTCAGAGACCTGAAGACATTGTGTCCCCTGAAACTAGAATTACAAGAGGTTGTAAACCACCCCACGTAAACAGGGAGGAACTAGTCCTTTGCAAGAACACTGTATACTCTTACCTATGAAACATCTCTCCAGCCCCTCACCTTAGATCATACAACAAAATGTATTATTTTACCACAGTAAATGAGTCAAATATCCAGTTTTCTCCCAGAAAAGATAACAAAATCGCAGAGCATGGGAGTGACTAGAATTGAGTTTTCTGTGTGGCCCTAAGAACTATAAATCTATCCTTTACATTTTCCAGTCTTCTTCAGAGTGCCTCAGTCCTTACCTTCCTGCCAGAGTTTCTAATTTCTGATATTCTTTTTCCTTGAAGGTTTCATAAGTCATTGTTAATGTTCCTCCAATTGAGTGAGCCTGTATCACCAGCTCATTGGGTAAGTGGACAGTAACATTAGCATTAACAGAGCCACCTAATACTTACCAAGCATTTGTCCCAGTCACACAAATGTCATTTAGAGTTCACAAAATACACAAAAGGAGGAAACACCATCAACCTGATTTTACAGAAAAGTAACTTGATGCTTAGGCAAGGTCAAATAACTTGTCATGCCATCCTAGTCAATGGCTGACTTGACTCTGTCAGTCTTCTTAACTGTCAGCAGATACAAGTCTTACTAAAAAGATTAATGTACAGGACACTTGCCAGACTGTCCTCCTTTATTAACATGTAGGTTGGGGCTGGAAATATGTGTTTCTAATAAAGCACCCAGGCGATTATTTTATAATTCTCAAAGGGCTACCCTAATTATTTAATAAGGCATTTTGTTTAATAAGGCACTTCAAGTGGAAGGGGATGGGGGGGAGATCTAATCATAGAAAAATATGTTCTACCTTGTCCATCAAGATAAAAATCCTTGCCAACTTTTCCATGCTACAAAATAGATACTCATAGATATGTCTGTGTGTGTGTGTGTGTCTGTGTGTGTGTATGTCTGTTGTTGCGGGAAGTATTAAAAAAGAGTGATCGTCAGGCTTCCTGCACTACTGCTAGCAACTCTCAGCCCTGACATGGTCCAGCCCACCACTTTTGTCCCTAACTAGCCCACACAGAGGCCAGTTATGGTATTCACAGCTCTGGTTCTCTGAATAAAACTCTGACCAAAATCAATTTGGGGGAAGAAAGAGTTTATTTGTTTAACAAATTCAGATCAGAGTCTATTATTGAAGGAAGCCAAGCCAGAAATGAAAGGTTTCAGATGGTTGGAGTCCATAATGATAGGGCAAAGATATGGTGGCAGGAACAGTTGAGAAACTCACATCTTGATCCTCAAGCAGAAGGCAGAGAAGGAACACTGGGGTTGGCTCAAGTCTTTTGAAACCTCAAAACCCAAGCCAGTGGCACATCCCCTCTGACAAGCCATATTTACTAATCTTTCCCATGAGGTCATGATCCTTCCATTATGGGAACAAGCTGCTGGGTGATGAGAGGTCACCTGAACCAAAGCCAGTGGAATCGGACTAGTGGTCCCAACCAAGACTCTAGAAACATAACAAGCTCAGTTGCTGACCAATCACTGACAGTCCATGTACCAACCATGTCTAGACCAGCAGAACCACTCATGACCTCATAAATCAATGAGAAATGTCAAATGATTATTGCTGGAAGTTAAGCTTTATGGTGATTTCTTACATACCAAACAGCAACTGATTCACATGAGAAGAGGATTAAATATAACACTACGTAAGTACTTATATAAAAAAGAGACAACTTTACAAGTGGTACTGATCTTCCCAACTGGAGGTGACTTGAACTCTCCTAGCCGTGCTAGCCAGTGCATACTGGTAAGAGACAGGGCCCCAGAGGCTGGGTACTTTTATCACTGAGACTCAGACCTCTGTAGTCCCTGGTTTTTCTATGCAAATGAGGAACATCAGGGCAGATGCTTGTCTGGATCATGCCAAGACCTCTTCTTAACTTGCTAGATGGGATGAGATGCAAACAATAAAGGACATAGAAAGTTATAATCAGTACCTCTCTTCACAATACTTCTCAGATACTCAACATAACATAACTCCTGTACATCTCCTACAAGTTCCTTTTCAGAGATGGTGAATATATTTTCTACTGAGTAGGGGTATTCTGGATGTATTTGCTCTTCCCAGGCCAGTAGCATAGAAGCAGCCACCCTACTTGGCCAGAAGCCCACAGTACTTATTCATATGTAATTAGAACTTTAGATAGGCCACAATGTTATTGTGTTGTGTCTCAACACAAATGTTCCTACTAACAAAAATGTCCATTCCAATATGTGGTAATGCAAGGAAATTGTCCTATGCATGACTATGAGCTAATAGATGAATATCTTGCCAAGTTAACTCATGAATTTCATCACGATGCTCTTGCCTTGCCTTTGTTAAATTTAGTGCCTGTGTGTTCCAAAGTCTTTCACAGAGGAGCCATATGTGCTTTGAAAACAGCCACACAGAGATTTTATTTTTATGACTTCATTCATTATAGTTAATGTTTTATTTCATAGCTATGAAATTAATTACAAAAATACTGGCTCTCTCTTGGTTTCTCTCCTTCTTTCTCTCCTTCCCTCTTTCTAACTGTAAGAAAATTTAAATTATGATTTCTATTTCAATATACTGTGCTTTCTAAATAAAACTTCACACCCAAGAAAATGTTTGTCTTAAGTAAAATGTTTTTAAGGAAAAAAAACTTTTAAAAAATAGCATTAACATTTGTCATCACTTGAAGTACAGAACATCTGTTTCCCTTAACACTAGAATCTACCTCCTAAAATTTGGAGAACTATGTATCTTCACACACATACAATACCTCGTATTAGAGGATTTATAGAGATAGCATACAGAAATATATTTGTAAAATAGAGACTGTGAATAATTTAGCACTGGAAACAATATTTAACATCCTTAAAGAACATCTTTGCCTTGGAATCTAATACAATTCACCTACAAACCTATGTATAAGGTAATAAACTCATACAAACACACACACACACACACACAAACATCTTCACTGGACAGCCTTTCATGGATTGGTAGAGACCTAGCAGGACAGGGTGTGAGCCTTTCATAAGACATATTGATTTGCATTAGATGGTTTACCTGCACTGAGGTAAGATATACAAAGGTCTTTTTTACACACAGCACAGGACATTCAACAATTCTTCAGTATTTCTGACACTCTGTGACCTTCCTTAAATTATTTTTAGAAATCCATGAGAAAGTGAAAGTTCAAATGGCCCTACTGACCTTCCATTCATGAATAATTAATTCCTACAGTCTGTCAAGCAGTTAATCCCAAGGATAGACCAAATAATGTAGGAACAGGACTCTTCTACCTGGAATAACAGGATGGGACCTGAGAGAGAAATATTCAAACATCTTAGAGTCCTGGACTGAGAGCTATGAGAGGTTCAAAGGCATCAGAACATGACCCTGTTATTAAATGTTCTCCCAAACCCACTCTTTGCAAACTTAAACCCTTCGGAGAAGGAGCAATCTTTATCAGCCTCCATGGCCCTACCCAACTGCCCTTCCTGCATCCCCTGCCTCCATCTTTACCCTCTCTTACTTTCTCTTATGGAGCTTTGCTTCCTACCACACTTGTGTCCTTGCCAGAGCATAGTCCTGCTGCATAGAAAAGGTCTAGAACACTTTCTCCTGCCCATGTCCTTGTCTCCTTCAAGCCTTACTTCAAAAATTATGTTCTCAGTGAGATGTTTCTTATCCCACCCCAGTTTGAAGCTTCAAGAGTCTCCCTCATGAAAGCCATCTCCAACATCAGGTTTTCTTGAATAGTTAGCACTTATCATCTAGCATACCTTCTTCCATGTTTATTTTGTTCTGTGCTTGGCTCTCCACAGAATACCAGCTTTGTGAACCCCATTTCTGTCCTCTCTACCCTTTCTGCAGAGCAGGTAGCACTGCCTGACACTTATGGATGAACACAGTGAATGAAAAACTGTTGCAGAAAAGTTAACAAGCTACAAAACAATTCGTCTTGGGAAAGTGCAGCAAAACAGGACTGGACACTGTGATGACTAGTCTTAGGTCAGCTTGATCCAGCTAGAGTGCTCTGAAAGGAGAGAAACTCAATTGATAAAATGCCTCTATAAGATCCATCTGTGAGGCATTTTCTAAATTAGTGATTGATGGTGGAGGACTCAAGTCATTGTGGATGAGGTCATCTTTGGGCTGGTGGTGCTTGGTTCTACAAAAAAGCAGGCTGAACAAGCCTTGATGAGAAAGGAAGTAAGCAGCACTCCTCCATTGCTACTGCATTAGTTCCTGCCTTTAGATTTCTGCCCTGTTTGACTTCCTGCCCTGACTTTCCTCAGTGATAAACTTTTACCTGGAAATAAAAGTTGAAATAAATTCTTTCCTCCCCAAGTTGTTTTTGATCATGGCATTTCATCACAGTAATAGTAACTGTAACCAAGACAGACACCAATCCATATCCTCTGTGTATAATGCAAGCAATATGGCAGCAGAATGTGAAAGACTCATGAGGGTAATGAAGCCAGCCTGAAACCTAAGCCTACTCATACCTCTGAAGACCTTGACTACTCCAAAACAGATCTTATCTTCATCTCTGACCATAAGATCATGTATCAATTAGCATTTCAGCTTTATAAATAAGAAACAACATGCAAGTAACTAAAAGAACAGGTTGAAGCTAGAAGATGGAGCGATACTAAGATCACCATTTGAGGCTGGAGTTGTATCTCAGTGACAGGAGGGAACATTTGCCTAACACCCCACAACGGCACTTGGTCACTAGCTCTGTCAACAATTGGAAGCAAACAAACACCAAACAGTACTTTCTAGAAGATTTTTCAAGTAGTTACACTCATAGAATTATAATTGGTGTTAGCTTTTCTAATATCAAACTTTCCTTCTTTCTTTTTGTTTCTTTCTTCCTTTCTTTCTTTCTTTCTTTCTTTCTTTCTTTCTTTCTTTCTTTCTTTCTCTCTTTCTTTCTTTCTCTCTTTTCTTCTCTTTTTTTGCTCTGGCAGGCACATTTACTTCTCATCAAGGTAGATTAACAGGCAGATTAGAGTAATCTCCCCCTTAAAGTATCTTTTTTAAAAACAAAACAAAGGATGTATGAAAAAAGAGTTGCTAAGACTTTTACTGTAAACCAGAGAACAAAAGATAGAGGTATATGAGATATGGAGCACACTGAAGGAAGTACTGTGGCCATCCCACTCTAATACTTGAATACTTGGAACTCTGTGGGCTGTGCAGGACCTGGTGCTGACCTGGATGATCTTCTTGCGTTCCATTCTAGAAATACAAGGAAATGTGCTGTAATCAGCACAAGAAAGGAGGTTAGGTAAAGAATCACTCAATCCAAAGGAGGAAGCAGCCAGAGGAAATCTAATATGCCCCATCAGCTGAGACTAGACTAAACTTAAATCTTAGAATACACACCTAGTCATCATCTTTTCATTTTTTTCATTGTTTTTGAGTTTTAAATTTTTATTGGATATTTTATTTATTTATAGTTCATATGTCATCCCCTTTCCCCATTTCCCCTCCCTAAAACCCCTTATTCCATCCCCCCTCCTCCTTTTTGCTTTTATACCATGTGAATTACATGTATGTATTCAGGTCAGTTCTAGATTGAGGAACTAGCAATACAATAGATGCAAATACTCAAGGAACAAGCAGGACAATAAACACAAATAGTCAAAGAACAAGCAACACAATAAACAAAATTCTGTCAACACTCCCATGACCACTTTGTCTAAGAGCTTATCAGGATGACCGAAATATCTGAGTCAACATCTCTGTCCTAGTCCAAAGTAATTTTCATATGTGTAGCCTACTTCTTTGTTCTAGGCTAAAATTTAGATTCCTGCCTGAAATTATTTCTTTGTTCTAGCCTCATATCAGAGTCATGCCTGAAGCCTACTTCCTTGTCCTTGGTCAATGTTGTATTCCTGCCAAGCAGCCCCAAAGGCTCTCTGCCTCTCCCCCTTTTTTATTTCATAAACAAGACTGAGCCTGTCTTAGGTCATTCTGACAAGAATCCTTTCCCATCATGGAATATGTGTTATCAAAAGTAATGCACTTCTGTCTTAGGTTGATAAGGTTCTGTGTAGAACCTTACCTGTCCTTGGCTTTCCAGCCTGTTAATTTAATAACTCTGTCTGGGGGTCCAGTTTCAGGTTCAAGCCATGTACTTTGGCTGCCAAAATGTTGATGTTAACGATAAGCTTTAACATGATGGGCAGAAATAAAAAGAATTCCAAGGACAAAAAGGACTAGCATGATTAAGCTATATTGCCATTCTTGAAGCTTGACCAAAAGAGAAATACTGACCTCAGGCCATGGATAATTTTTTCAGCAGTATCTTTGGCATCAATTCTCAGCAGAGCAGCATTCTTGAAATTCATAAGCTCCCTATGTAAAACATCCAGAGATGTGTTAGAATTATGCCAAATACACTGCACATGTCATTAAACTTCTTCCTAATTATAATGACTACTACTGTAAATTGTAGAACTAACGTGAATCCAATGGTATTTGACATGATACACAAGATGGCTCCTTACCCTTAAATTCTGAACCTCCTTCCAGTAATTTGAATAGGATAAAAAGCATCAATCCATTCTTCCAAATGCCTATCTAAATCCTCTGGTATATTCAACACATTAGTAACATCTTTTGCTAAACGATTAACAAAAGTAGCTGTCTTAACTTGTGTCAAAGCAATTACAGAAGCAGTGGTGCTAGCAATTAATGTAATTAAAGCTGTTACACCAGCAACAATCAAGCCCACTACCCTCTTGCTTCTGCTTAAAGCCTGACTTATTTCTTCCAGTACTTGCAAGATGTTTTTAGAATACCAAGGTTCTGTGATACTCAGGTCACTAAATCAAAAGCTGGTTGATAGACCTTCATAACTGAGATGCCAGATTTCAAAACATAAACACATTTAGAAGGAGTATGATTAATGCAACTTACATTAAATACTGTAGAAGAAACAAAAGTAATTTTATTTTATTTTTTTTTTATTGGATGATTTATTTACATTTCCTATGTTGTCCCCTTACCCCATCCCCCACCACCCCCTCAGAACCTCCAATCCCCTCGCCCCTCCTCCTTCTTCTCTGTGGATGTAACCTCTATCTACACCCCCCCCACTCCCACCTCCCCACCCTCAAAATTCCCACCCCCTGGGGCATCCAGCCTTCATGAGGTCAAGGTTCTCTTCTTCCACCTATGCCCAGCAGGGCCCTCCACTTTTACATATTCAGCTGAAGCCCTGGATCCCCCCCTAAGTGCTCCCAGGCTGGTGGTTTAGACCCTGGGAGCTGTGGTTGGTTGGTATTGTTGCTCTCCTCATGGTGCCACAAACCCTTTCAGCTCCTTCAGTCTTCACTCTAACTCCTCCATTGAGAACCCCATGATCAGTTCAATGGCTAGTTGTGAGCATCTGCCTCTGAATATGTCTGACTCTTGAAGGCCTCTGAGGAGATATCCATATCAGGCTCTTATCAGCATGCACTTCCTGTCTTCCACATCAGCATCTACCTTTGGTGATTGCACATGGGATAGATACTCAGGTGGGGTGGTCTTGAGACGGCCCCTCCTTCAGTTTCTGTCCCTCACTTTGTCTCCATATTTGCTCCCTTGAGTATTTTGTTGCTCCTTCTAAGAAGGACCGAACCACCCTCACTTGGTCTTCCTTCTTTATGGGCTTCATGTGGCCTGTGAGTTGCATCTTGGGCATTTCAAGGTTCTAGGCTAATATCCAATAATCAGTGAGTGAATACCATGTGTCTTCTTTTGTGATTGGCTTACCTCACTCAGGATGATAATTTCTAGTTCCATCCATTTACCTAGGAACCTCTCGAATTCATTGTTTTTAATAGCTGAGTAATACTCCATTGTGTAAATATACCACATTTTTTGAATCCATTCCTCAGTTGAAGGACATCTGGGTTCTTTCCAGCTCCTGGCTATTATAAATAAGGCTGCTATGAACATAGTTGAGCATATGTCCTTGTTATATGTTCGAGCATCTTCTGGGTATATGCCTAGGAGTGGTATAGCTGGATCCTCGGGTAATGCTATATCCAATTTTCTGAGGAACCGCCAGACTGATTTCCAAAGTGGTTGCACCATCTTGCAGTCCCACCAACAATGGAGGAGTGTTCCTCTTTCTCCACACCCTCGCCAGCATCTACTATCACCTGAGTTTTTAATCTTAGCCATTCTGACTGGTGTGAGATGGAATCTCAGGGTTGTTTTGATTTGCATTTCCCTGACGACTAAGGATGCTGAACATTTCTTTAGGTGCTTCTCGGCCATTCGAGTTTCTTCCGTTGAAAATTCTTTGTTAAGCTCTATACCCCATTTTTTAATAGGGTAATTTGGTTGCCTGGAGTCTAATTTCTTGAGTTCTTTGTATATATTGGATATTAGCCCTCTATCAGATGAAGGATTGGTAAAGATCTTTTCCCAATTTGTTGGTTGTCGTTTTGTCCTATTGACAGTGTCCTTTGCCTTACAGAAACTTTGCAATTTTATGAAGTCCCATTTGTCAATTCTCGATCTTAGAGCATATGCCATTGGAGTTCTGTTCAGGAACTTTTCCCCTGTGCCCAAGTATTCGAGGCTTTTCCCCACCTTCTCTTCTATTAGTTTCAGTGTATCTGGTTTTATGTGGAGGTCCTTTATCCACATAGACTTGAGCTTTGTACAAGGAGATAAGAATGGATCAATTTTCATTCTTCTACATGTTGTCTTCCAGTTGAACCAGCACCATTTGTTGAAAATGCTGTCCTTTTTCCACTGGACAGTTTTAGCTCCTTTGTCAAAGATCAAGTGACCATAGGAGTGTGGGTTCATTTCTGGGTCTTCAATTCTATTCCATTGATCTTCCTGCCTGTCTCTGTACCAATACCAGGTAGTTTTTATCACTATTGCTCTGTAGTACAGCTTGAGGTCAGGGATGGTGATTCCTCCCGAAGTTCTTTTATTGTTGAGAATAGTTTTCGCTATCCTAGGTTTTTTGTTATTCCATATGAATTTGAGAATTTCCTTTTCTAACTCTGTGAAGAATTGAGTTGGGATTTTAATGGGGATTGCATTGAATCTGTAGATTGCTTTTGGCAAGATGGCCATTTTTATTATATTAATCCTGCCAATCCATGAGCATGGGAGATCTTTCCATCTTCTGAGATCTTCTTCAATTTCTTTCTTCAGAGACTTGAAGTTCTTGTCATACAGGTCTTTCACTTGCTTGGTTAGATTCACACCAAGGTATTTTATATTATTTGCAACTATTGTGAAGGGTGTCATTTCCCTAATTTCTTTTTCAGTCTGTTTATCTTTCATGTAGAGGAAGGCTACTGATTTGTTTGAGTTGATTTTATAACCAGCCACTTTGCTGAAGTTGTTTATCAGGTTTAGGAGTTCTCTGGTGGAAGTTTGGGGGTCACTTAAGTATACTATCATATCATCTGCAAATAGCGATATTTTGACTTCTTCCTTTCCTATTTGTATCCCTTTGACTTCTTTTTGCTGTCTAATTGCTCTGGCTAAGACTTCCAGTACTATATTGAATAGGTAGGGGGAGAGTGGGCAACCTTGTCTAGTCCCTGATCTTAGTGGGATTGCTTCAAGTTTCTCTCCATTTAGCTTGATGTTGGCTACTGGTTTGCTGTAAATTGCTTTTACTATGTTTAGGTAGGGGCCTTGAATTCCTGATCTTTCCAAGACTTTTATCATGAAGGGATGTTGAATTTTGTCAAATGCTTTCTCAGCATCTAGTGAGATGATCATGTGGTTTTTTTCTTTAAGTTTGTTTATATAGTGGATTACATTGATGGATTTCCGAATATTGAACCATCCCTGCATTCCTGGGATAAAACCTACTTGATCATGATGGATGATTGTTTTGATGTGGTCTTGGATTCGGTTTGCTAGAATTTTATTGAGTATTTTTGCATCGATGTTCATAAGGGAGATTGGTCTGAAGTTCTCTTTCTTTGTCGGGTCCTTGTGGGGTTTGGGTATGAGTGTAATTGTAGCTTCATAGAACGAATTGGGTAGTGTTCCTTCTGTCTCTATTTTGTGGAATAGTTTGAAGAGAATTGGTATTAGGTCTTCCTTGAAGGTCTGATAGAATTCAGCACTAAAACCATCTGGTCCTGGGCTTTTTTTAGTGGGGAGGCTTTTGATGACTGCTGCTATTTCCTGAGGGGTTATGGGACTATTTAGATGGTTTATCTGCTCCTGGTTTAACTTCGGTACCTGGTATCTGTCTAGGAAATTGTCCATTTCATCCAGGTTTTCCAGTTTTGTTGAGTATAGGCCTTTGTAGTAGGATCTGATGATTTTTTGAATTTCTTCAGTTTCTGTTGTTATGTCTCCCTTTTCAGTTCTGATTTTATTAATTTGGATACTGTCTCTGTGCCCTCTGGTTAATCTGGCTAAGGGTTTATCTATCTTGTTGATTTTCTCAAAGAACCAACTCCTGGTTTTATTGATATTTTGTATTGTTCTTTCTGTTTCTATTTGGTTGATTTCAGCCCTGAGTTTGATTATTTCCTGCCTTCTACTCCTCCTGGGTGTATTTGCTTCTTTTTGTTCTAGAGCTTTTAGTTGTGCAGTCAACTTGTTAGTGTGTGCTCTTTCCAGTTTCTTTTTGTAGGCACTTAGAGCTATGAGCTTTCCTCTTAGCACTGCCTTCATGGAGTCCCACAAGTTTTGGTATGATGTGTCCTCATTTTCATTGAATTCTAAAAAGTCTTTTATTTCTTTCTTTATTTCTTCCTTGACCAAGTCATCATTGAGTAGAGAGTTGTTCAGTTTCCATGTGTACGTGGGTTTTCCATTGTTTTTGTCATTATTAAAGACCAGTCTTAGTCCGTGGTGATCTGATAAGATGCAAGGGATTATTTCAATCTTTTTGTATCTGTAGAGGCTTGTTTTGTGACCAATTATATGGTCTATTTTGGAGAAGGTACCATGAGGTGCTGAGAAAAAGGTATATTCTTTTGTTTTAGGATGAAATGTTCTATAGATGTCTGTTAAGTCCATTTGGTTCATAACTTCTGTTAATTTCAAAGTGTCTCTGTTTAGTTTCTGTTTCCATGATCTGTCCATTGCTGACAATGGGGTGTTGAAATCCCCCACTATTATTGTGTGAGGTGTAATGTGTGTTTTGAGCTTTAGTAAAGTTTCTTTTATGTATGTAGGTGCCCTTGCATTTGGAGCATAGATGTTCAGAATTGAGAGTTCACCTTGGTAGATTTTTCCTTTGATGAGTATGAAGTGTCCTTCCTTATCTTTTTTGATTAATTTTGGATGAAAGTCGATTTTATTTGATATTAGAATGGCTACTCCAGCTTGTTTCTTGGGACCATTGGCTTGAAAAATTGTTTTCCACCCTTTTATTCTGAGGTAGTGTCTGTCTTTGTCACTGAGGTGCGTTTCTTGTATGCAGCAAAATTCTGGGTCTTGTTTGTGTATCCAGTCTGATAGTCTGCGTCTTTTTATTGGGGAATTGAGACCATTGATGTTAAGAGATATTAAGGAAAAATGATTGTTGCTTCCTGTTATTTTTTTTATTAGAGGTAAAGTTATGTTTGTATCTTTTTTGGGGGTTGTTGGAAGATTACTTATTTGCTTTTCCTAGGTTGTAGTTTCCCTCCTTGTGTTGGCATTTTCCATCAATTATCCTTTGAAGTGCTGGGTTTGTGGGAAGATATTGTGCAAATTTGGTTTTGTCATGGAATATCTTGGTTTCACCATCTATAGTGATTGAGAGTTTTGCTGGGTATAGTAATCTGGGCTGGCAATTGTGTTCTCTTAGTGTCTGTATGATGTCCGTCCAGGCTCTTCTGGCTTTTATAGTCTCTGGTGAGAAGTCTGGTGTAATTCTTATAGGTCTGCCTTTATATGTTACTTGACCTTTTTCCCTTACTGCTTTTAGTATTTTTTCTTTGTTTTGTGCATCTGATGTTTTGATTATTATGTGACGGGAGGTATTTCTTTTCTGGTCTAGTCTGTTTGGTGTTCTGTAGGCTTCTTGTATGTTTATGGGCATCTTGTTCTTTAGGTTAGGGAAGTTTTCCTCAATAATTTTGTTGAAGATATTTACTGGCCCTTTAAGTTGAGAATCTTCATTCTCATCTATACTTATTATCCTTAGGTTTGGTCTTCTCATTGTGTCCTGGATTTCCTGGATGTTTTGAGTTAGGAGTTTTTTGCGTTTTGCATTTTCTTTGACAACTGTGTCAATATTTTCCACCGTATCTTCTGCATTTGAGATTCTCTCTTCTATCTCTTGTATTCGGTTGGTGATGCTTGCGTCTGTGACTCCTGATCTCTTTCTTAGGTTTTCTATCTCCATGGTTGTCTCCCTTTGAACTTTCTTTATTGTTTCTATTTCTAGTTTCAGGTCCTGAATGTTTTTGTTTAATTCCTTCTTTGTGTTTTCTTCCATTTCTTTAAGGGATTTCTGTGATTCCTCTTTAAGGGCTTCTATCTGTTTACTTGTACTCTCCTGTATTTCTTTAAGGGAGTTACTTAATTCCTTCTTATAATCCTCTATCATCATCATGAGAAGTGATTTTAATTCTGAATCCTGCTTTTCAGGTGTGATGGGGTGTTCAGGGCTTGCTATATTGGGAGAATTGGGCACTGATGATGCCAAGAAACTTTGGTTTCCGTTGCTTATGTTCTTGCGCTTGCCTTTCGCCATCTGGTTAACTCTAGTGGTACCTGCCCTCACTGTGTAAAACTGGAGTCTGTATTTCCAGTTATCTTGCTTATTGCAGAGCTCCTCAGAGTCCAGAGGTCTCTGTGGTCTTATGCTCCTAATCTCCTGGGTGGAATAACTCCTGGGACTCAGGCCACCTCTTGGATCTGGAAATCCTTCTGCTCTGAGTGCAGTGGGTCCTCGATGACTCAGGATTCAGTTTCAGCTGCTCTGAGTGCAGTGGCTCCAGCTGCTCTGAGTGCAGTGGCTCCTGGATGACTCGGGATTCAGTTTCTCAACAGGACAGGAGCAGACCGACTCTGTGTCACCTGCTCTGAGTGCAGTGGCTCCTGGATGACTCAGGATTCAGTTTCTCCACAGGACAGGAGCAGACCAACTCTGTGTCTGATCCAGCCCAGAGGACCAGGCAGGGGCAGAAGGGAAGTGGAATTCCGGAGGGGCGGGGTTTGGGTAGCTGCTGTGCCCTGGATGTCCCTGGCTCCCCGATCTATCTCTGGGGTTTAGGGAGTGAGATGGAGTTCTTACCAGCTGCTCTGAGTGCAGTGGCTCCTGGATGACTCAGGATTCAGTTTCTCCACAGGACGGGAGCAGACCGACTCTGTGTCTGCTCCAGCCCAGAGGACCAGGCAGGGGCAGAAGGGAAGTGGAATTCCGGAGGGGCGGAGTTTGGGTAGCTGCTGTGCCCTGGATGTCCCTGGCTCCCCGATCTAT
>NW_021620921.1:3143787-3152483 GCF_004785775.1 Grammomys surdaster | reverse complement strand
CAGTGGCTCCTGGATGACTCAGGATTCAGTTTCTCCACAGGACAGGAGCAGACTGACTCTGTGTCTGCTCCAGCTCGGAGGAGCAGGCAGGGGCAGAAGGGCACAAAAGTAATTTTAATTTGACAATTAAAGTGCCTTAACACATGTGTTAACACCTGTTTGAAATCCAGATCCTGCCCAAACTTTATCTCTTGCTAACATAACATCACTGAGAACTGCAGTTAACTTCCAAATATGTCTCTGAAAGTGTACAGAACCAGACTTCAAACTTTCAAAAGGATGTTCAGTGTATCCACAGCCTTTCAGATAAATGACAAGGACATAAAAAATGTGTACTATTAGTATCAGCTTATCTGAAGTCCATCTCTAATTTGCCCTAGGCTTTTATTAATGTTATTCTGGATTCTATGAGAGTAGTATAACAAGATACTTTTTTATATTTTGATTACATGTAAGTGTCTGTGGGGGTATAAGACATGTATGAGGAGTGGGTTTGTGTGTGGAGTGGAGTGCAGGTGATGGGCATGGGGTTGCCTGTGTGTGTGTGTGTGTGTGTGTGTGTGTGTAACTTGGTTTAGTTTCAATTTAAGAGGAATGCCAATCTTAAAAGATTTCAGGCTCTCCTTGAACAAATCTGATAACTCTAAAAAATATGTAATTTAAAAAGCAACCAACAAAGCAAAACAAACACCTTAGGGGAAACTAAACAAAAAGAAGTAAGGAAGAGAAAGGAAACAACTTTAAATGTTGATCTGAAGACAGTCTTAAAATTACCTGTGAAATTCTAATAATTTTTAACACTCCCATAACTGCTGCTGTGATTGGTTGCTCTGCTCAAGGAAACAATACCTCTACAAATCCAAAGTCTTAACAGACAAAGAGCTTAACCTCACTCATTCACATTAAATATGTAATCAAAAGCATAAAGTGGAGAATTTCATCACCAAGTTCTTTATGTGGGTCCCAAGGGTGCCGTGTCTGATAAGCAAGGATCATGTAGTCACAGAGAAGAGAGTGACCATGGCAATTCCAGGAGCTATCTTCCCTTCTCACAGGCTACCATCTGTGTAGAAGGTGAGCTTCATTACACTGAGGGGGTTGGAGGTTCCCAAAGACTTGTAATCAAAGCAGTCTCTAATGTTTTCATTTGTCTAACAATTGGTTCATATGTCTTTGCGCTTAGACTTTTATCAAACTCAAATACCCCAGAGCCTGAGAACATCACTACATAAGCACAATATTATCTAGGAGAGAGAGAGAGAGAGAGAGAGAGAGAGAGAGAGAGAGAGAGAGAGAGAGAGAGAGAGTTCTCCTACTCACCAAGATTCTAATAAAATCATTGTAAAAGTTAGCAACTGGTAAGCAAGGAAACTTGAATTATAATAATGTACTTGAAAGAGAACAATTCCTGTGGTATTAGCAAAGGGAAATATCCCCTTGTTTGTTTCAGGAATGTGATGTGCATTCGAATTTTAAAATCTTCATATTTTCTCCAGTTACTTAAACACTGCTTAAAACATGTCTCAGAAAGGTATATGTTCTCTTAAATGCACTTCAGTGAAGGGAACACAAACCTTCAGTATTTTTGCTGAGACAAGCATTTATGTGTAATTGTAGGATACTCATAAGCAAGGAGAGACCTGAAATTTATCAAATTTGATTACTCCAAAAACTAGAAAAATCTACGCACACAGAATATGCTCTAAATATTTGTTATAGCTTGATTACCTAATCACCCCAAAATTCACATCTCAAAATATCCACATCCCACCTCCACGGTAATAGTGTTAGGAAACAGGACCTTCTGAGTAACTGCTCATAAATGCAACAATACAATATTCTTTTGAAATCTAACTAGAAGTATCTCCGAGTCATGATAATTTCAATAAGATCACAGAGATTCACAAAGATGAACACTAAACAGAAGAAAAAGGAAGAGGAGGAGGAGGAAGAAGAGTTATCGTCTGGATTCTGTTCTACATTTAATGCATTTACCACAAAGTTGAGAGTCTTTAAGGTTAAGACATTAACTTGGGATAATTTGTTTTAAGGTTAAGAATTTAATCTGAGGCAAAGAAGTACATTGCACAACATACAGGAAATAGTTTTGAGACAGCTATTGTCATCAAACTCGAAAGCAAGTTGTCTGTTATAGGAACAGACTGCTCACTAATGCCTCAATTAGAGAATGTAAGAGCACAGTGGGTCATCTGCAAATTGAACAGCTCTGAACTTGTCTTTTATGGACTTAATCCATATGTGCATGGATTGCAATATATTTAGAGGCAATCTATAAACTTGGAGATCAGAAGTGGGTTTTGGTTGGTTGCTGTCAATTGGTGTATTTAGAGTCTTTTTTTTAATTTGTATATTTATTCACTTTAAGTATAGCTCTGTGCCCCCTCCCAGTCATACATAGCCATAATCCTTCCCCCTATCATCTCTCCACATCTCTTCTGAGCCTGTGTGGGCCCCTGGGTATTCTCCCACCCTGGCACATCAAGTCTCTGCTGGGCTGGGTGCATGCTCTTCCACTGAGGTCAGACAAAGCAGCCCACCTAGAATCTTAAAAAAATAATAAGTAAAGCATTAAAAACAGAAAAGAAAATTCCCTAGATCACAGTCTCTGGGAAGGTCTCCTCTAACCTCAGTACCTTACAATATCTTTATATTAAGTCAACTTTGATAGAGAAAAGTCAGTTACCAATCATGGCAGACAATGGTTTGAAAACCAGCAATGGAATAGTTGAAACATAATATTTGTTATAAAATTTTAGTTTTACAGTTATTTTCTTAAAATTATCTCATATTAAGATTCAGATAAATGAAGAAATATCCCTCCCCTATTTTAAGAGTTGAAACACAGAAATTCATCTTGCTGGCAAACCTGATTGAAAGAATCTGATGTTATCCACTTTAAAAGAATTAGAATGAAATAAACTTATATTTAATGAAACTTAAGCTTGGCATAGAGGAAAAAGGTAAAATCAATACCCTGAAGGTTTCGTGCTGTAATAACTGCATGGAAAGATGTAGAAACACAAACAATCAGAAAAGCCCCAGCTATGCTTCATTTCCCAGACTGATGCATTGTTATCAGACCACGAATGTGCAGTTCTAGCTAAGCAGCTTTAAGACATTGATAGAGGAAAGATACTTTTTCTCTGCTGAAATTGACCAAATTGTCTCTGTGGAGGGAAAGTAAATACTGATCTACTGCTTTAAATTTTATTATACTTATATTCCTTATTGTACTTAATGAAATTTAAGGATCCCACTATATAGTTTTATCTATATATTATAATTATATTATTTCATATTATTTTATGTAACCTTATATATAATAAAGTTTATATAAGGTCTTGCAATATATTCTTGTATACTGTGTATTATAAATTTAAATTATATAGTTATACAATAATATATATTACTAGGGGAAGAGAGGCCACGAGGAATGTCCTGTTTTATCTCATTTCTGTATAGTACTCTAATGTATATTGCTATGTTTGCATAAAATTTCATTTATTATATATTTAATTTATATAATACATATATAGTTTAAATATTATAAAATAGAAATATACAATAAAGTTATTTAAGTTTATATACAAGCTGTATTTTATAAATATAATATTTATAAAACATTGTAAGTATAAATAAATACTGTTTTAGACTATCAATATGGGAGATAGTTTGTTACATAGCAATAGATGAGTGGAATATAAACTATATCTCTAACCACAGAAAAATTTAAGCTTCATGTAGAAACAGCAAAATGTGAAAACTTCAAATTTCTGGGTCACATACCCACAATGACTGCTTATTGTATATTCAATGGCTTTATACATACTAACTACCCACATGTGCTATGCATAAATGTAAATTTTTATTCTTAAGCTTTTTATTATTTTTATTTCATTGTTTGTATATGAGTCTTTTGTCTGCACGCATGCCTATGTACCAGCACACTCAGGGCCTATAGGGGCCAGAAGAAAGCATTGTATCCTCTGTATCCTCTGTATCCTCAGAGACTAGAGTTACAGATAGTTGTGAGCCATCATGTACGTGCTAGCAATCAAACCCAAATCTTCTGGAAGAGCAGCCACTGCCCTTACACTGAGCTGTCTCTCCAGCCTCAAATAGAAGGATAAGAAAAAAGAAAAACAGAAATTCTATACTATCTCCAAGTTTCAAAACGATTAGCCTGATCATCCAACTTTGAAAGCTTCTGGCATCAGTTTGTACGTCGTTTAGGTTATGGCCCTGAAGCTCTAACTGATTAGACAGCCTGTTCATCAGGAACAGATTGAGAGTACTGAGGGTGAAGGACGCATGTCATTTATATAATCTTTTTTTTAAATAATTGATTTAGCAAACAGCAGATATTTATAGTAGAAGACCTTTAAATGTTTAGCTAAAGATTTCTCAACTCTGATGTCACTGACACAAGGAATATGTTACAAATACCAATGAAAAGACAGTAGAATACAGCAGATTAAACGTTACTCCTTTAATAAGTCCACGGATCCCAGGACCTCTCTATAGTTGATGATGCTCTGGTCATTCTTTGCAGTAGTGATTAGGAAATAGTGATGTGCAGTGGTCAAGGTCATCAGGTAAGATGCTGTATCTTGGTGCTTAGATCTTCTGAATTGAGCTCTTTGTTCCTCTATTGTCTTAGTTCATTTTCCTGCTACTGTAATATAATATTGTGACAAAAGCAATTTAAGAAAGAAAGGTTTGACTCTTGCTCACAGTTCCAGGTTACAATCAATCATGACAGGGAAGTCTCAGATTCAGGAGCCTAAGGGAGCTGGTCACAGCATCTACAGTCAAGGAATGGTGACAAATGTGTGATCACCGCACCTACTCCATTATATACAGTTCAGTATTCCCCACCCAGTGGATTGTCATGCCCACATTTAAGATGTATTGCCACTTCAATTAATATAATCCAGATAATCCCCCCATAGGTGTGCCCAGAGGCCTATCACCCTGGTGATTCTAGATCTCATCAACTTGAGGACTAATGCCAGACTGGCTCGACCTTCATAATTGAATATCTCAAGGCTCTGAGAACTGATTCCTCATAGCATAGCAGTTGCTGGGCTAAATGAAGGCACTAGAAGTAAAAGAATTATAATCCTCAAGGACTGAAAAATGCTCCATGGAGGAAAGAGAGGTCAGGAAAATTCTCTTGTTCTTTCTCACTCCTGTATAATATTCTAAGGTACATCACTCCCTTGAGAACATCCTGCAAAGTCTCTTCTTGCTGTTTGTGTGAGCCTGTTGAACTGCTATTTGAGTCTATGATATCCTAAGGTGCAAAAATTAGCATGCTAACACACTGTGTTGTAATGAGTTACATCTGCTTTTTAACTCAACATTCCATGCTGGTTTCCAGCAAATAAACCATTAGAAGCACAATCACTGCTTCAGGCTCTGCTTTCTGAAGGATCCAGGCCAAGGTACATATATTCCACATGACCAAACGTATAAAATAGAGGTTCCCGGCAGAGTTATACCCTAAAAATATTTTGTAAAAAATTACAACTGGATTTATCCAAGACTATTAAATAATAATTGATAAGGGTTGTGGATTGAAATGTATGTATTCCCTTAGGCACAGTTTTAAAATGCATCAGTTAAGATAAATACCACATGAGAATTAGATCCACATGTCTAATCCCCTTCTTGCCCTCCAAGGAACATGTCACCTACTAGGTAACAAAGAATTTTACTGATGCTGTGTTTAGGAAAGTTGCTGCATCTTTAGATAGTTCCGGGAACTCCAACCTGGCTGTGGCTGTCAAGTCAATAAAGAAAAGGACAGATATATACACAGAAAGCTGGAGTGGGACAATCTGGGCTCACTGATGGAGAAACAACAGCACCCAAGCACAGTGCGTTTATTATATCAAATTTAACAGAGAAACAGATTTAGTGCACATAGATAGAATAAGGAAGCAGGTTATTACATATAGATAATGAGAAGGTAGAATTTGTGGAGTACAATTGGATTAAAGGAGACACGTTTAGCTAATCTTGGTAGGAGCAGCCTCTGTCAGGATGCAGTCTTAAGGCTGTAGACATATCGGGGAGAAAGTTATAGTAGAGACCTTCTTCACATACTGTCACTCTCCACACATGGAGCAGAAGGGGAGGCTTTACCATTTTCATCTGGGTCTGATGCTAGGGTCTTTCTCATGGTCATGCTCATGTCAAAAACAATACTCAGGACCTCACACACTCAGGGGCTTCTCTGATCCCACAGAAAGCATATGGCATAATTAAGCTAAAGTCACAAACTATAAGAAAAATATCAAGGAATGTGTTGGAGGCAGCATACTAAGCAGGTGTGATGGACACACAAACAGGATTAATGAACACTTCAGAAGTTACATGAATGCAACCCGAATTTTGTAAGAGACTAGAGAGACTCATTACACTCTTCACCTTTCTTTTCAGACGTTTTATTTTTTTAAAAAATTCAAAAACTATTCAAAAGCATTGAGCTCAGTTGAGAGGCATGTGAGTACAAAGTGATGGGAGACAGGCTAATTGATCACTTTTGAAGATTAACTGGCCCATTCTCCATACTATGGCCTACAGAACCCAGCCCTGTCAACACTGATATAGTTTATTGAATTTTGACTGCCAAGTAAAAATTTAAATCATGCATATTCTTCAGGAGGGAATCCACCCACAATAGGCAATTTGGGTGATCTCAGCTGTTAAGAAAAATCTGACGCTCTTCCTGAACCTTCTATGTACTATGCTGTTACTATGTACCTGCTTTTTAGATAGATAATTGATATGGGATGAGTTGTTGAAGACACGCTTTGTGTGTTTAGGACAGAAATAGACTTTCATCATAATCATTGAATCAGTTCTGAAAAACCTTTATATCTAATATACAAGCTCAGACTTTCCAGGACTTTCTTATTTCCACTCTTGTGGTGAGATAATAATGGAATTTAATCTATCTTTTATAAGATATCTTGATAACTTAATAGAAAACATAACTAGGTTATCACATTATTTTGAACATGTGCTTGCCTTTAAAACCTATTGCCAAAACCTATTGCCAATGTCTGTTTCTTATGGCCTGAATTGTCTTCTATTGTTAAATATAGAGGACAAGAACAAAAAACAAAACAAAACAAAAAAAACAACCTTGACAATCTGTAGATCGGGATGAGAAGAGATGTGTGGGGTGGACACCTGAAGAATGGAGAAAAAAATTATACAATTAAAGACTTCCTTTGTAGTTCATTTTACTTCTAGAATAGTTTGCACTAGTCCAACTTGGTTCCTAATCAGCTTCCATTTCCTATTTTCTCAGGCAGGAGAAACAATATCTACCACTCTTATTTGTGGTGAATCTAAAAAGGTGATATAGAGCAGCAGTTCTCATCCTGTGGGTTGCAACACATTTGGGGGTTACATATCAGATATCCTGCATATCCGATATTTACATTACAATTTATAAAGTAGCAAAATTATAGTTATGAAGTAGCAATGAAATAATCTTATGCTTGGAGGTTACCACATCATGAGGAACTGTATTAAAAGGTCGAAGCATTAGGAAGATTGAGAACCAATGGTGAGGAATGTTCGGTAACTACCAGTATCAGTCAGATATGTGCCTTTAAGGACTTGAATGCTTCCAAATCACATAACCAAAGAAGATTCTTTGCAATGTCCTGGTATCAACTAATATAGATATTTCTCTTTCTTCATATGCTGATGATTAGTGATTCAAACTTGTCCAAGAGCCTGAAGAGGCTCCATTTATCCCCATGGGCTAAAAACATTTTGCAGCAAGCCATAAGGATTATACAAATCAAGGGATTGAAATTATTAAAAAGCTCATTCACTGACTGCACCCAGGTGTTGAAGTAACAGCACAGATTCTTGGTCTGGGTTATTCCATGTATCAGAAAATGCGAACCCTGGATATTTGCTGACATGGATATTTTAAAGTTGTCTATTTTAAGTGTATGAATGTTTTGCTTATAATGCATCTATATTCATATACGTATATATGCACGTATGCATACGACATGTGTGCCTGGTGCTCACAAAGGTCAAAAGAAGCCATTACATCTCCTGGAACTGGAATTACAAATGGTATTGAGCTGTCTTTTGGTTCTGGGATTTGAAACCTCCATCCTTTCTAAGAACAAGTGCTTTTACCTGATCAGCCATTTCTCCAGCCCTCAATCTTACTTATTAAGATTTTGTGTTTATGATTAATATGAGCTCCTTGATTGAGATCAAGAGATATTTTTGTCTTCTTTCTTGAGGATTTCTTTCTTTCTTTCTTTCTTTCTTTCTTTCTTTCTTTCTTTCTTTCTTTCTTTTTTTACTTGCTGAGTAAATTGTCAATGAGAGGTTCAATAAGAAGGAATCAAGTTAACGCAAAAGAAACGTGCAATTTAAGGGTACCTGAGAGTGTCATAATGTCCACACCTTAAGCCGTTATGGCAAAATCAGTACTGAAGAGGACATCAGAACCCTCCCCTCCAGAAGTATTCTGAATGTGATAGAGTTTGGGCACAACATCAGTGACCAAGAAAATCAATGAGTTGTGTTTTTTTCTGCTTTCCTTGTGAACTGGTTTGAGAATAATAGTGTTTAAGTTCCCTCTCTCTCTCTCTCTCTCTCTCTCTCTCTCTCTCTCTCTCTCTCTC
>NW_021620921.1:3136055-3143777 GCF_004785775.1 Grammomys surdaster | reverse complement strand
CTCTCTCTCTCTCTCTCTCTCTCTCTCTCTCTCTCTCTCTCTCTCTCTCTGTCTGTGTGTGTGTATGCACGTGCGTGCAAGTTTACATGTGAGTGAAGGTCAGAAGGCAATTTGGATATTGTTTCCTGGGTGTCATTCATTTTGTTTTGGAAACAGGTCTCCCACTGGGCTGGAGCTTGCTAACTTGATGGGGTTTGATAGAAGGTGAGTTCCAGGGATCTCCCTGTCTCTGCCTCCCCAGCTCTGAGAGTATGAGTGTGCAGCACCATGCTCATCTGTTTTACATATGTGCTGAGTATTGAACTCAGATCCCTGTGATCGTGAGGCAAACGATTTACAGACTGAGCCATCTACAGAGTCCCTTGGACAAATCTTTTAAAGTAATTTATGGAACATTACTTAAAAAAAACTTCTTATAGCAGAAATAGTGTGAGCATGTATGCACATATATGGTAAAATGAAATGTAAAAGCCATATACAGAGATGGGTAGAGGTTTTTATTTCATGCTTGTAAACGTGAGTACAGCTTAAGATAGATTCAAATTGATTCATTGTGTAGATTTCTATTTTGTTGCTGTGTTGTTAAAAATAATTTTAATATCTTCAAATCATGGGGAACTTGCAGGGTTAGTACAAAGGTAAATTAGTAAGTCCTTAAATGCATGTGGTACATTCATTTCACTTTAAGTCTTATAAATGTTAAACTAAACAAATTACATAATAGAGGTGATACGTGGTTTATGAGCAAGCTGATTTGGTCAGAAATTAAATAAAAAGTTTGATACAGAAGAGGATGCTTCATTACACTTGCAAACATGTCTTATCCACCCAGACTTACATTCCATAACAATAACATGGCCCATATGTTACTAAAGCAAATACACACACACACACAAAAAGGTAGTATATATAATCTAATAAGGATTCTAGTTTAAAGACCTTAATTAAAGTCTGGTTCCTTCACATTTTTGAGGTGGCTATAAAAGATGACACAATGTAGAAATTGTGTTGTTGGTTTTCCCTTTTGTAAATATAAAATAAACTTATAACATCAAAACCCTAAGTGGTGTTGTTATTATTATTGTGAGACAGGGTCTCACTATGTAGCTCTGGCTTGCCTGGAACTCACTATGTAGATCAGGCTGGCCTCAAACTCAGATCCACTTGCCTCTGCCTTTTAAGTGCTGAGATTAAAGGCATGAGCCACTAAGCCTGTTCTCTGACGTGTCCTGTAAAACTAATACAGAACTGTCCATTTTTGGAAGTGACAAATCCGTATCTCATTATATTCTCCTCTGATGAGTATTTCCTCCAGGCTCCTGAACTTTATTTAAAACTTTCACATCTACCTCCTTCACAGTGGAAACGTTACATGAAATGTTCAGTACTTTTTCCAACTCATAATAGAGTACTTCACTGTGCTGTCCCAGTCTCCCTCACTCACTCTCCTTTTTGTGAGGCTCACTGAAGTCAAGTATTTAAACAACTCTGGGCAGGATTCAGACCATCCTCACTGCCTTTTACATATACAGAAGCCAAAACTGAAGTGTGAGAGTCATCTTACAGCGTTTCTATCTGCATTGCTTTATCTGTGGATTCAACATGGTCATTGCACCAGAAACATGACTTAACACAGTAAACACAAAATGGCACCTGAACTCAAAATCATTGCTGGGTGTGATACAATAGCAACACAGAGAGGTCTGGCAACAAGGAAGAAACTAGGAAAAAGAGATCAACGATAAGTATAATTCCCCAGAGCAGGACTGTTCTCCAAGGTTTGAATAGCAAATGATGCTGATTTTTGCTTTTCCAAAGGGGTGAGTGAGTCTATCTTCTTCAAATAGCAGCACAATCACATGTCCTGCTCATAGTCTCAGCCTTCACTCTGCACTTTTAATCCTAGAAAATTCTCTTGAGCGAATCCTAGAAAGTTCTGAGATGCACAAGTAGCAGATAATGACAATGAGAGGGGAAAGACGGGGAGAGAAGAGAGAAGGCTGGGGAGAGGAGAAGGGAGGGGAGAGGGGAGGGGAAGGGAGGAGGAGGAGGAGAGAGAGAGCGAGAGAGAAGGGGAGAGAGGGAGGGAGGGAGGGAGGGAGGGAGGGAGAGAGAGAGAGAGAGAGAGAGAGAGAGAGAGAGAGAGAGAGAGGAGAGAGAGAGAGAGGGGGTTTGGAATACTGGTGGAAAGCCCAGCATCATGCTGGGCTTGTCTCTGAGTACAATCTCACAATATATAGGGTCAACATAGGCGTAGGTTCTCAGCTTCTTAATCTCATGAGCTTAGAAAAAACAACACTGATTTTTTTTGTAGTCATTCTTCTTTTGCTGGTTTTATTCTTTAATCTTTTTTTACAGTTCAGTCTTTATCTCCTTCCCCGTCTACCCTCTGACGGTTCCACATCCCATACCTCCTTCCCCCACCCTCTCTGGTCTCCAAGTCTCCAGGAGGATATTCCCTCCCCCAAAATCCATCCCACCAGACATCCCCACTCCCTGGGGCCTCAAGTCTCTTGAGGGTTAGGTGCATCTTCTCTCACTGAGTCAAGATCGGGGAGTCCTCTGCTGTATATGTCTTAGGGGCCTCATATCATCTGGTTTATGCTGCCTGGTTGATGGCTCAGTATCTGAGTAATCTCTGGGGTCCAGGTTAGTTGAGACTGCCAGTCCTTCTACAGAGTTGCCCTCCTCCTCAGGTTCTTCCATCTTTTCCCTAATTCAACCACAGGGGTCAGCAGCTTCTGTTCATTGGTTGAGTGCAAATATCTGCATCTGACTCTTTCAGCTCCTTGTTGGGTCTTTCAGAGGACAGTCATGATAGGTCCCTTTTTGTGAGCACTCCACAGCATCAGTAATAGTGTCAGGCTTTGGGGCCTCCCCTTGAGCTGAATGCCAATTTGGGTTTGACACTGGACCTCCTTTCCCTCAGGCTCTCCTCTATTTTTGACCATGCAGTTGTTTCAGACAGAAACAATTCTGGGTCAGAGTTTTTGACTGTGGGGTGGTAACCTCATCCCTCTACTTGATGACCTGTCTTTCTACTCTGGGTGGACTCTACAAGTTCCCTCTCCCATAAAATAAATAGATAAATAAATAAATAAATAATAAACCTCCTTCGAGACTGTCCCTTTCTTACAGTTTGGTGCTTCAAATTTGATAAAGACTGGAGTGCATGAGGTTTCTCCATTTGGATTCTCTTTCTTGTACTGAATTCAGATCCCAGTCACTCTTCATCATTTGAACATCTTCATTAACACTTTTGAGTTAAGGATGAAATATTTCATTCTCAAAGGAGACTGCTACATAACATGGAGTCAGAGGACAGACAATGACTCAAAACCGTAGTTCAGCTATTAGATGTAGGATTTCAAGCACTAAGAATATAGTAGGAAAGGAGGCAAGTAACTGTGAGGCTGCACACGTAGGTCAGGGGTTAAAGGTGACCACAGTCACTCTTCTCTTCAGAGAGTGAATTTGACCAGATGGCTCACAAAATCCTGTGGGACCGGTCCCACAGGTTCCAAGGCCTCTGGTCTCTACAGGCACCCATGTACATTTACACATAATTAAAAGTAAGATAATCATTGTAAAAGAATCTTAAGTCACTATTTCTACAGAACATCATTCTAGGATGATTAATAAACCATAAACAAATTTATAAAATGATTTCAGGTAGTCATAAACGTGATAGTAGAATGTATTTTTAAATGTCAGAATAAGGGGTCTGAACAGTAGCTTTGGTTATTTGTTTGTTTGTTTCTTTGTTTTGTTCCAAAATTTTAAGTACCAAGATCAGGAAAAATCTTTGATAAATTAATAATTTATCAGTAACATAAGTTAAAAAAAAATGGGATCAAGAGATACAGGAATCCAGGGATCAGGGTATAGACTGGTGATGGCACACCTACTATTATGTGTGAGAACCTAAAGTTCAGTCCCCAGAAACATTACTGAAAATGAGAAACAGAGACAGAGAGAAAAAGAATGAATTTAGTGAGAGAATGGTATACTCATGGTATACTCACCACAAGTCCTCTCTCTCTCTCTCTCTCTCTCTCTCTCTCTCTCTCTCTCTCTCTCTCTCTCTCCTTCCCTCCCTCCCTCCCTCCTCCCCCTGCCTCAGCTTAAATCTACATTGAAACTGTTTCTAAAACTCCAGATTTCCTTCTGTGAAAGAGGTGGAGAACCACCTTTCTATGAAGGCCTTGCTTGTTAGCTTTTGGTCACCTTGCTAGAATTATCAAGAAAGAGAGAACCTCTATTGAGAAAATGTCTCCAGAATATTAGCTAATAGACCAGTCCCTGGGTGCATTGTCTTGATTAACACTTAATGTGATAAAGTCCAGCCACCGTAGGTGGTGCCACCTCTGGACACACAGTCTTGAGTGGTATGTAAAAAAAAAAAAAAAAAAAAAAACCTGAATGAGCCATGGAGAGCAAGCCAGTTCTCAGAATTCTCCCACCACCTTTGCTTCCAGGTTCCTGCATGAGATTTTGCTCTGACTTCTTTCAATGACAGCTTATGACAGGGAAATAGAAGCCAAATAAACCATCTCCTACCTGTGTTGCTTTGGTCATGATGTTTACAACAGCAGTGGAAGGCAAACTGAGACAGGCGTGTAATACCTCAAATGCACAGAGTACAAGTGAGCCTGGCTTTGCTGATGTGGATTTGGCTGATACGTCAATATCACTGTTACTTTATCATGGTTTTGCCTGTGTATAGGCTGGGTCACTTTTCATTTATAGTTCATAGCCCCAAAAAAAAAGCCATTTTTGTGTAATTCTTTGTAAAGATTTCTATAGTATCAAGTCAAGGGCACCAAGAAAACTGAGTGTTCTCTAAATGTTTACTAAGGTTGAGGATGTGTAATGGTTTCTCTTACCATACAGCTCGAGGCTGCATCAAAAACCATCTTTAAATAAGGCCTCTAGTGAAACTAACTAACTAAACAAGTCTATGGCTGGCTTTGCAGAAATCAGGAGGGGGGATAAGGTTAGAGTACACACTGCATTTGTAGCAGTTAAAGCAACTGAAAAAGGTAACTTTCAACACTATAGGAAAGGCAACACAGATTAAACTCTATGAATTTCAAGATGGTAGTTAAACATGTTGTTACGTAAGAAACATTCAAGGGAATTAATAATCTGTCACAAACAGCATTCAAGGGAATTTAATAATCTGTCACAAACGGGATATACAGCAATAAAACTTCAACCACATTCTAGTTAAATACTTGTGATTTCTGAGCTTCTTGGAAAATGGAATGCAAATGTTCACAGTCTCAGAATTGTTACTTACTTCAGCAAAAAGTTGAATATATTCAACCTACTCATGTTACAAAACAAGCAAAAGAGCAGATACCTGGTACACAGGGGTCACCTTTGAAGAGTTCTGCCTCTAAAACTCCCAAGAAGCTGTGGTGCAGGTGCTTTCTCATCTCAGGGCTTCCTTGGGGCACAGGGATACAGCACCTCATGCAAGAGGTAAGCAAGCCTCAGGAGTAATTAATCTCGGGGTAACTGAAAAGAAATGAATTTTCAACCACTGAGTCCTTGGAAAAAGACCCTAACTTTCTACAGAGAAGTGTAGCAAGACTTATCAATGCTCCAAGTCCCAGCCTTATTTAGTTATAACATACAAATAAAATTTGTATTATTAAAGCTGTGTCTTGTGTTACTTTTATATATATAAATTTATATATATGTATATATATGATATCACATAAAATGTTAATATGTTATGTTTATAAGTAATTACAAATGTATATAATTTATATATAATAAAATAATATGTATAGTATTATTATATTAATATAAATAAATTTATATAAAATAGTGTATAATGTACAATACATAATAATGTGTATACTATAATAATAATTATAATATATATATCAAAGTATACATATATATCATAGTAACACTATATACTGTGATATATATATCAGTAGCAAGCTGAGCTACCATGTCTAGCCTGTTCCTTCTCCAGACACTATTTTCTATATGTGGGTACAATGACAACATCTCTAAACTTCAAGTATACATACATTAATTTTTATTACCAGCTATACATTAGGTTTTAGGCTTTTTTGTTTATCTTATGTGAAAAGTAAGCTGTTGGCAGAGTGTTTGGTTTTGATGTGAAATGTTCCTGCTGGCTTTTGTGTTTGAACACTTTGTCTCCAGCTAGTAGCACAGGTTTGGAATGTTTTGGAACCTTTGGGAAATGGTGGCCCTTTTGAGGAAGTGGATTACTCTGATAGAGGCTAAAGATTTTCTCGCTCATCACTTCCTGTCTGCTCTCTGCTTCATGAGCAGAACTTATGTGACTAGCTGCCTGCTTCAGTTAATGCCTTTCCCACTGATATGGCTGGCACATACCCCTTCTTAACTGGCAGTCAAAAGAAACTCTTCCTCTCCTGGGGCATTCCTACCAGAGATGCTGTTACAGCCATGAGAAACGTAAATCTTCCATTTCTGGGTCCACCTCAGAGATCAAAACAAGGCTAAATGCATAAAAAGCGTTCATTATCTATTAAAATGAATGTATGAGCCACGTTTCAGAAGGTTGACTACTGTGGTACTCTATGCTGATGTAGCATTGAATGGTACATAAACGTTAGGTAAAACAAACTATAAACTAGCCTTTGCTCAAACTGTAGGAAACTCTGTGCCCTATTCTATGAGTTTGAAGTGGGTTTTCAGTTTACCTCATGAAATAGCAGGACTCTCAGTGAAGTCTGACTTTCAGATATATGTAGACATGATTTTAGTGTAAGCGTGAACCAAATGTGACTTTTCATAAAAGATCACTATTGATATGAAATTTGCTAGGATTATATACAGGTATATCCTGCATCTTTACTTCTAAATCAGACAACTCCAGCTTCATGCTTTGAACTTAACAATTCGTTGTTCATCTTTTCTCTGGTGCCTGACTCCTGGAGCCTTATTAAAGTACTTTAAAGACTTTTAATTCTTTCCAGTTAAAATAAAAAGCACATAAGATGTGATCTCCTTGGCCTTGTTTGAAGAGGTATAGAAAAAATTCAGAACCTAAGTAATTATGAATAGATGCACAGACCAAGCAGTACTATCCACCATGCCCACTGAAGCATATTACACTGAATTCTGGTTAAAAAAAAAAAAAGGATAGCATTTCAGCCTTGTTCTAATGACATGGCCAGATGATGCCACAAAACTCTGGCATCACTAATAAGTACACACTGTCCTGGAAAATCAATAGTTTCTGAAGGGGATCCTGAGGGGATTTTCCACAACTTACCACACGCTCATAAATCCCTGGAGTTCAGGTGCATTGCATCCCCAAGCAAGAAACCCTGGGTCTCAACCATCTTCCTAAGCTGTTGGGCTGGAATGGTTGCTTTTAGCTTTGTTAAACGTATCCACTCTTAGATATCATATTTAACTGTTTCAATTGCACTAGGAAAGAAAATTTAAGCATAGACAGCACTCTTTCTAAGGAAAGCCTGCTGTCTGACGAGATAAGCATAAGTAAGCAAATAAATTTGGAGTTGGTTATTAATAACAAACAATAACCCACTACCACACTCTTTTGAGTATTAGACTTGTAACACTGGCAACAATGTTATCAAAATCTCTTGCAAAGAATCTCTAAAGAACCCTCAGGTGAACTTTCTTAGTTATATTCTTCCTTCCCCAGAATGTCTAAGTAAGGATTCTCTGAGAATATATATA
>NW_021620921.1:3068984-3131055 GCF_004785775.1 Grammomys surdaster | reverse complement strand
GAGCAGACACAGATCAATAGAAAAAAATAACTTCTTTTTATTTACAAAAACAAAAATCCAAATATTGGATGCTGTAAACAAAATTCACAATCTGTTCCCTCTAGCACTGATATGAACATGTCAGTTTTGAAGAGTCCATTTTCCGACAACTCCTTTTACTGCCTGTGACACACAATTGTCAAAACATTCCAAGAGTGACCCAGGGTGTAGCTTGCTGTAGTAGGACAACTCGGAGCAGGCAGTGGTTGTGGGGAGGTGGGAGGGAGAGTCAACAGTAAACAGAGCCTCTTACATTCTGCGAAGCTTTGCAGCAAGTATCCCCAAGTCCCTCACCACCGCCTGCTTTGTAAGGTTATCACTTATTTCTTAGCAAGCTATTACCATGACAACACGTGACACAGAGATCCCTCCACAGCACTGAAATGGTGATGCTAAAAGAAATATTTAAGAAAGATTATATTCAAATAGGTGCTATATATGAAAACAGGATTTTTTTGGCTTTTTTGTTTTGTTTTTATCTAACACACATTTTTCTTTCACAACAAAAGCTTATTTTTGACAGCTGCTGACAGCTTATAACACAATACATTTCATTTACAAAATAGTTCACAATATTTATTTAATAAGTGTTGCATTAAAACAAGGATATGCACAGTAAAGCAACCAACAACAGCAAAGAGAAGGGGTGGCAAAAACAGTATGTTCGCTTTTCATTTCATTTCCTTCTTGACTTGAATATTCTGCCCATCCTTGTGGTTTGTTTGGACCCAGGTCAAAACAATCTAACTATACCAATGAGTGCAAGCGCTCCATTCAACTTTTGAAAGTCCATCCCCCTGCAAGAGTTCTTGAGGCAGTTGAATTGACTGCAGATGAAGTAAACTTTGTAAAAGACACAGTCACAGGCTAAGTGTTCTCTGACATGCCAGACTGGACACATGAGAAGAACCTTCAGAAGGCAAAACTTTTCCCTGTTTCAAAGTAACAGTGCACTAGGCCAGATAAACACGAGGGCAAACAAACCGTGGGCACTGATTAAACGTAGGGAGAGCTGTCCTTTGCTCTGACATTCAGATTTTTTAGGCCACACATCCACACAGAGAGACATATATTCCATTGCATGTTCAGCTACATATGCACAGGGCTATAGTATGCACAAATAGAAATAAATTATATAAGGGTTAAAGTAAATGCCAAAGGTTGTCTTGAACACAGCCTGTTCTATGTGAATGCTATGTGCTGGTACTTTTGACTAAGCTACCAGCCATTAAAGTAAGCAAGCAAGGACTATAAATACTTGAGAAAGTAAATGAAAGACATATTTTCTAATAAGGCCCCTTCAAACAAAAACCTGTGCTGTAAATTAACAGCAGGTTGCTACTGTGGCAGAGCCCAAGATCTCCAGACTTTTCAAAACAGTGGACAAACTCATACATGCAGAATTAGCAGGAGCAGAAACCAGGTCACCAGATGAGCCTCTGCCCCCCTGCAGTCCAGGAGAACTTGCAGGAGAGCTAAACAGGCTTGACTGTGGTTTCTGATAGGTGAGTTCCAGGCTTCATCTGCAAGCTGAACAATGTTTCCTGGGACTTTGCGATTGATCTTTCAAATGCAGGGGAGTGAAGGGGATAACTGGACCACCATGGTAGTAGGATGAGTTTCCTATAAAAGAGAATGGCAGTGTTGGGGGCTGTGACAGCTTAGTGAGGATTCACAGGGAAGCTGTTACATCAAGCCATTCTGGTCCTGGTAAGGCTTCAAATACAGATGCACAGAAGGGTGGTCCAGACACATCAACCTAGACTAATCTGGCTATGAGAAGCTGAGAGACGCTGAGAGAAACCATCACTGCCAATGTGAGAGTGTTAAGTTCTCCCTAGCTTCTCTGTAACTGACTGACTCTGCAAAGGAATTACCATACTTTGCAGTCACTCATGAAGGTTCAAGGGGACTGTGTGATTGTTTCACAACAAGAAAAGAAGGTTTTTAATGCATTTGTTTTGTTTTTGAAATGTATTTTTCAGAGACCAGTGTCTACAGGGCTGGGAAAGGAGTTAAGTTTAGCTGTCATTGAACATGAAAATATCAGTTCATGTCACAAAGGTATACAAATGGTCTCTTGGGAGAGAACACTAAAGTTGGGTTTGATTGAATACAAAGTGATTTAATTTAAGGTACAGTACTAAATATTTCTATGCAGTGTGACAACCTGATCAAACATATTTCATATTGGATAAATTTATAAAATGTATATATATATAATATATATCCTATATATAAACTTTATGTAGTTGTGCAAATACTCTTTAAAAAGGGTCATTTCACATTTATTAAATTCTAGTGGTCCAAAATGTAGAATGTACTCCTTTGTATTTTCATTTAAATATTAAGAAGTAGTGTTCAGGTTCCAGAAATTCTTTTTTAGCAGTTACGGATTTAATTATCCTTTCTCTGGTCCATGATCCACAAGTTCTAAGCCTTGAAGGCATGTGATTCTATTTATTTAAGGGGGAGGGGCTTAGGTTTCAAAATGTCAGGTCAGGTCAATTAAAATGTATGTTACCAAATATTCTCCCATTTATGAAGTTCTCTGATTCTCTGAAAAGAAAAAAAAACTCACTAAAAATGTATAATCTCTGCTTTTCCTATCAAATATATTACTCATTTCCCTCCACTTGTCTTATTTGTACATGAGTTTAAGTCCTCATTGCAGTATGCCCATGTCTTCTAAGATCCTACCAAAAACATAAAAAGCACTGTACTTTAATTTTTCCTATTTGATACATTATTTTAGGTCATAGACAAAGTAGTGTGTGTATATATACATACATATCACATATATGTGTGTGTGTATACACACAAACAATATATACGTACCTATGATAACATCACACCAAACAATATCAACTTTATATAGGTATTTGCCAAAAAAGGGCACTTCCTCCACCATTCACAAGCTTATATGTTGTTTTATTTTTCTTCTTGAGTCCCTGATAAAATAAAATAATTATTAAACCATAAAATAACCTTTTCCACTTCAAATCTTCTGAAAGCAACAGGCACTTTGATGTGTACTGGTGTGTAACAAATATAGTAACTCTTTATATATCCTATTCTGTCTTTTCTGCTGGGGATATTTATGTGTTAAATCTTTGGTCCTTGAGCATGTTTTCTTGGCTACAGCTGTTTTTTTGCTTGCATCTTCATATTTAAAAAAAAAAATAATCCGCAAGCTATGCCCGAAGCTGGAATTAATGGGTCATGCCATCCTTAAGTTCTGCTGTTTGTTCTGAGGGCAGCATCGAGCTACATACAGTTGGTTTGGATTGAGCTGTTTCTATGAGGAAAACAGGATCATTCCAAAGAGAGCACTCTCTGCAAGACAGATGGCAATCCCTACCAGTAGTCTTGCTTTCCTATGCTACTTTCTGACCTCCTCAGGGGATAGGCAAAGCTTTCCTCCTGTGTTTTCCCATTTGTGATTGCCATCTTAAAAGTTTGTCCACCATTCCCTTTCCCTACGGCAGAGCTATGGGAGTAGTTGTGGAAACCCATATTGTCAAAATCATGCCTTTTTTTTCTTTTTCTTTTTTTTTTAATTCTCTTGTTATTTTGGGAGAACCTGGCTGCTTTTACTAACAGGCCTCTTTTGTTTCAAGACACAATCCAATTGGGTAGAGACCGTAGGTGGGGTGGGTGAGTAGGGAGGCTGACGAGTTGAGATCATGCTCCCTTACCGATGGAAAGATCCATAAGCATTGCCAACTTTAAAATCAGGAGCAAGTTCTCAGTGCACAAAACACATCCCTAATTAGGACTGGGGTCACTCCCCTTTTTGATGTTGTTTCATAATTTTTCTTTATTTCTTTATTTTCTTCTTCCTTTAATTTTTTTTCTATCTTGTTTGAAATGGCTTCCCCATGGGACATTTTAATTGCAGGGTAACCAAGTAGAATATGTCTGCTGCTGGCATGTGAACACTGGCTGAACTTGTGCAATGTAGTAATTGCTAAAGTTAGCATCTGCGACATAGGGGGCCGGCTGGTAATAGCAAGTGACATTAGCCACATTAGGAATGACATTTTGGTCAGCTAGCACCCGGATTGCCAGCATGGTGATAAGGTTTAAAGTCTGCCTCCTTTCATGTCCCATCAGGCACACCGTACTCTCATTTACCACTCCATGAAGGGTCATAAGATAGTCATACTTGCGGTCTTCCAAGCCCACGAAGTGGTTCTGCAAGTAGGATTCCAGCTTTCTCTGCTGCTCTCCGATGTCTGAGAAGTCAATAAAAAACCTGGAACACATGTACCTCTGGAGGGTCTTGATCTCCTCGGAGGCAGGCCTGAAGCCCCGCACTAAGAGGTTGCAGTACTTAAGCAGGCCTCCTCCTCTGATTTCCTCTGGGTTCCTGGTGGCAATGATCTTGTTGCAAAGGTGATCAAAGGCTTCGTGGAAATCACCATAGACACTCTCGCCGATTATGGTGGGGTGAAATGTCTCCGTCATTGGGTTCTCTGAGCACTCGTAAAAGAGGAGAAGAGAGTCTAATTTGATTTGAAAAGAATCTACACTGAATTCAAACTGCCTCCGGAGGGAATCCACAAACTTCAGCTCCACATTTTTGCCGCTGTTGTTTGACAGGGATATAAGACTCCACCGGTCAGAATCATTGCATACTTTAACCATTTTCTGCACATAAGCTTCCTACAATTTAAAAGATAAAACAAGAAAATGAGCAATTCTGGAAAAGAAAGAGTAAATGCGTCTCGGCTTCTTTGCTGAGAATTATTTTCCTCCTTCCTGTTTATTTTGTTAAGTTTCAGCAAAACACTACCTACAAGCTTAAACAGTCTTCGGAAAACAGGGGAAAAACTACATTTAACGAGTAGTTTTGCCGTCTGGGAAAGAGACTAGAAGTAATAGTTTGAGGCTTTTGGCAGACGCAGCAGCATACTAAGACGTTCTGTTGTCATGTCTGACTTCAAATGTTATTTTTTGAAGATGGTCTAATAGGCACAATATTCACCCAGTATCCACAGAGAGGCAGACGGTGTCATGAGTTGGCCTCTCTCACCCTTGTCTCCAACCACCCAGTTCTCCTCCCCCTTAGGCAATCAATCTTATCAGTCTGGTGTGTCCCTCCAGCGACGCTCTAGTTACAGCCAAAGAGGAACTAAATTGCCTTCGGACAACTTTAATTAATTATACAAAACGCCACCTAAACCAAAGGGGAGGGGCACACTACTGCACGCTCAACTCGTGAATTAACAGGGAAAAGCAACAAATTTCTTAAACGCAGAAGTCAGTCGAATCCAGAGTAGGGATCTATTCACATTTTCCAATACAATAAAAAACCATTGACTCAGTTCTGCTTCAGGCTGCTATTTTCCCAAAGTCTAGATCACAAGATGACTCAAAAAAGATTATTTACATCATTCCATCCTTCCACCAATCACGTTTTATTCTGGACAGGAGTCCAGGGAGGAAAGTCAAGAGTTAAACCATAGAGAGAAGGAAGAGAAGGAAACACAGAGGAGGAAGCACAGAGTTGTGGCGCTAGAGCTCCCAGGAAACTAAAACACTCCACACCACTCACGCACATTTAATTCGTTCGTGGAAAAAAAAGAATAAAAAATAAATAAAGGTACTCACTATGGCCATACTGACCACAGTTAAGGCAAATCGGGCTTGCTTTCTCCCCTCCCCCGCTGTGCTCAAGCCCATCAGGTGGCTTTACCTTGAGAGTGAGCGGTGTGATCTTCTCCTTGTTCACCCCTTCGGGCAAGAAGTCTAAGAGGCAATCCAGCACGACGTCCTTCACAGTCTGAAACTCCTCTTCCCCACGTAGGTCAGCGCAGAAGATGAGGTCCAGGTCCTTGTAGCCAAGGCCACTGTCCTGGTGCAGGACGTGACTGGCGGCCGAGCCGTTGAGGCGCACGTCGCGGACACCTATGCTCTTCTCCTCCAGGCGCCTCCGCACCACCTTCACAATCAGGCTCGGCTGCAGCTCGAGCGTGGGGAAGTTGCCGCGCCCGTGGATCGGGATGGTCTCGCTCAGAATGCCGTCCAACCGCTGCACTTGCTCCCAGTTCAGCACGTTGCAGTGCGCCGTGGGGCTTTCGCAATAGTCTGAGCAGCGGTCGCCGAAGCTGCCGCCGCCGCCGAAGTCACCACCCAGGGGGATGTAGGGGCCGCCGGTCAACTCCTCCTCTGCCATGGCAAAATACCCTTCGCCCTCAGCCATGTAGTGCCCGCCGAACGCCACTTGGCCTTGGTCAGTCCTAAGAGGAAAGAGTGGGTTTAGGGGAGCAGCAGGGAGGTGCGCGGTTCCGGGGACAGGGGTCCCGCCGAAGGGCCTGGACTCCCCCTCCCCGATCGTGACTCGCCAGGAGCTGCCCAAAGTAGCCCTCCTCCCCCAGCCCCCACCGACCCCAATGCCCAGCCACGCGCCGCGCCCCGCAGAACAGCCCCGCACCAAAAGTATCTCTGATGCATCTGGAAAGCACAAGCGAGAGTCCCGTCTGTGTCACCTGGAGGCGGCCGCCCCTTCTAGGAGCGCAGGCGAGCGAGGAACCGCGAGGCGGACACACTTCGCAGGAGCTGCGAGTGCGCTCCCGGCAGCGGCCCGCGACTTCTCCGCGCCGACCCCCGCCGCGCCCAGAGCGTTCCCGCCCCTTGTCCGCGCCCCGCCCGCTCCCCCGCTGCGGTGGTCTTGGAGGTGGCGGCTCAAGACGCCGCCGATGCCACCTCGCACACTCGCGTCTCTGGAGCTTTAGCAGTTGTGCGGGGGGAAATGTCTTCAGTACTTTTTTTATACCGGGCTTCTCCGCGCTTCCGGGGCCCCAGCGCGCAGTGCTCGCCACACCCTCTCATTTGCATAGAGCACCGCCCCCAGCGCTGGGTGGACAGTCGCCGGAGCTCAGAGCTGCTGGAGCCAGGCCAGAGTGCGCAGCCCCTGGCTATGTGTACAGACAGATGCCTGTGGCTCCTACGTGTAGATTTATCCATTTCTGCACGTCCATACACACACACATACACACACACACACACACACACACACACCCCTAAAGAGGAGACACTTTGCCTCAAACGTGATTGATGGCCATCAAAACTGGATCAGGATTAAAAATCACGCAACTATAGAAACTTCCCAAGCCTAGCCTTCTGGCCGAGTGTAGCGTGTCATTGCCGCGTAACTCTGGGTCTCCTGGAGGTTCCCCCAACAGTGTCCGTTTGTGGCTAGACTGCTGATTCCACCAAGGACCCTGGGCCAAGTCTGGTCACGCATGTCAGTCTCTGTGCGGGAGGGGGGAGGGTTTGTTGAGAACTGAGTTTCGATTCTGGAAACCTCGAGAAGTGCTGGGGAAGTCGGGTGCAAGCCAGCCAGCCTGAGTGCGCTTCCAGCTACTGCGCGCGAGCCGAGCAGGCGAGCGTCACCTATCACACAGCTCCGCGGGCTCGCGGCCAACCGGCAAGGTCTCGGACCGCAACCCCAGCAGGGCACCAAAGCTGTCACAAGGGTGGCGGTCCCTTGGCTCAGACCTGGGAAGCGAAGTGCGTTCCTAGCAGTCTCTATGGTTCTCAGTTCTCGAGTGAATAAAACGTCAGTGATCTAGGTAGGGTCTGGCTTCTTACCAGTCATAAAGAGCAAATTTAAAAGAAGTTTCTCCACTCCACCTTCAGTCGCCAGTGTAGCGTTTAAGGATTGGAAAAGGTTATCTTCGCTCTCTGGCACCACAGTGTTTGCTAGAAAGCTCCTTGCTTTCGCTTGTCCACTTCCTCCGCCGCCCCGCTGCTTCCTTCCAAAGTAATGCTTTGCAGTCATTGCTACAGGTAGAGGTTCTGGGCCGAGGCAGAATAGAGACGAGAGGTCCTGAGATGAACAGCCATTACCCCCATGACCCTAGACAACTTCAGAGAACTAGCCTCTGAATTTAGGGAGCTTTGGCCTAGAAATCCAACCTAGGCGGCTCTGAGTTGAGGGATGGGATGCAGGGGTGTCGCCCACGCAGATCTAGCTGCGTGACAACGCCGCCCCCTGCTGGTCCCCTGTGGAGCTGTGAGTCCACAAGATGGAGAAACTAGAGGCCAGGCTTTCTTAGCTTAGGCCAGGCCTGGGGCAAATTGGATTGAGCGATTAAGAAATCCTAGACCCCTATACCGGTCTCAAATCCCACTGCTTCCTTTCAGTACGTATCCAACCATGAACGCTGCATAGCAATATATTTCGTATATATGAAATTGTGTGTGTATGTGTGTGTGTGTGTGTTTGCACGCACTCGCCTCTGGTGTGTGACAATCACACACAAGCGTGCATGTGACAGTCTAGCTGTGTAACTCATAGCTCAGATTGGCCTAAAAATCGACATCCTCTAAAGTGATGTGATTACATCTGTGAGCCACCACCGCTACCCTGAGCTCTTCCCACACACCTCACAGCCTGCAGGTCAAGAAGGCATTCTGTGCCATAGAGGGTTGGGAATAAAGGGATTAGGAGGTAATGATTGCCTCCCAAATTCCCAACTCTCATACATTATGGGATCAGGCCTTGCACACCCATTTAACTGTGAATGCTACTTAAGCTTCATTGCCTGAGATGCCCCTGGCTTAGTTCTTCCTTCTCAGGGGAAACTGAAGCAACCAACTGCCGCAATGGGGGTCAAGTGAGAGAGGAGAATATTCTGGATATACTTCAATGATTGAGTGTTTACCTAGCTCTGAATTCAATAAGGGGGAGAGGGAGAGAATATGAGATAATAAAAAATATTTTCTTGATAAAGTAACAGGAAATACTATCTTAAAAGGCTGGTAACTTTGAGTTTTCTTAAAATAACATCAAAGTGATTGGTCATATATTAAATACATTGCATTAAAAAAAAGCAATAGTTCAGCCCCAGTCTCATTACTTTGTACAATATTTTAAGCTTCCATCAAAACTCCTGAGAAAAATAAAGCCGAAACCAGAGTAGCTTGTGAGCAGCTGAGTTCTTTGCTCACACTTGCAATGTGTCCTGAGGCCTAAGAGCTCAACTGCATTAGAAAGCTGCCAGGGAGGGGATCCTGACAAGAGGACCCAGCCAGGGCTTCCACTTTTCCATTTCACGAGCTGTTGTATCCTGTTCTCTAAGTGAGGACACCCTCCTCCCCCGCCCCCCAGCAGTGGGCACCCTTCTCTGTGCAGCTGCTCCCAAGGCCTCTCCAAAGAACAGGAGACTTGGCTGACACAGGCACATCGTGGAGGACCTGCTGTGCCATACCACGTGCTGGGGAAAAGAAGAGTCCGAGCCACCGTGGGGAACCCCCATTTCCTCTAGCTGGAAGTTCTTTGTGGATAACTCTTCCTTAATAACAGAGCATTCCACACAGCCAGGCTTAACTAGACCCTCCTGCCTGCCTCCCACACTGGGACATCTGGGGCAACTCACTCTTGGCCGTGCCAAGGAAGGCAATTGAATTATTGGATTAATATATGCCTGCTGCATAGAAAGGCTACTGGTTAAACGCACTGCTGAATAGAAGCATATGGTCTTCATTGTTCCTCTTCTGTCGTCAAACCGAGGTAATATTTATATTCTGGAAAGTTGAAGCCATCCTTACACGAAACTGCAAAGTTTGCAACTGTAAGCACTCACTTGCTTTCTGTGGATGGCCGATGGAAGTACTAAATAAGAAATTCTGTGTTTCCCAGCACATTCACAGCCAAGACACTTCACAGCATAGTTATTCTGGTATTAGATTCACATGGACTTGACGTTTGGAGAAAGGATAGAAGGCTTTACCTTCTGGGCTTATTTGGTAATTTAGTTTTCCCCCTTAAAATGAAAAAATAAAAACAAAGACCAGTGTCAACCTGATAAGGTTAAAGCCACCAGAAGGAGCTGGAGAGATGGCTCAGCATTTAAAGGCACCAACTGCTCTTGCAGAAGACACCCCCACATCCCCAGCATAATTAATAATACCCATATCAGGCAGCTCACAAACACCTGTAACTCCACTTCCAAAGGATCCAAGAGCTTCCAAGGACATCTGTAATACACACCCACATATGCTGTTCGAGTGCACGTGTATGCGCGCGCACATACACACAGACACAAACACACAAACACACACACATAGAGTGGGGATAGGAAAGGGCATTCATATAATTGAAAAAAATTCTGGAAGCATTAAAGCCACCACAAAACAAGTCGTGTATTTAGGCTAGTTCTTGAGAAAGCAAAATATCTTTATCTGAAAAATCTTAATGGAAAGTCTAATATAGATTTTTGAGGAAAACATATCATTTATAACTAGTTGTTCTAGATTTGCAACCTTATAGTAACAATCAATCTAGACTTAGCATAGTAAGAAAAAGTTCAATTTTGGCCTTAACAATATTGAATTTGCTAGTATGCACCACACAGTATGCTCAATATTTTAAATGTTATTTCTTAAACTAAGTTCTCCCCAAACCATGGCTTTGCATATTATATCTCTATTATCTGGACTGAGAAAGTAAATCATTGGAAGGTCAAGTGTCTTAGAGAGGTGGCAGAGCTTTGGCTAAAACCCATCCATCTGTCTGGGAGTCTCTTGCATCCTATAGGTTGGCGTTCTTCCTGCCTTCTGATACTCTTTTTACGCTTAAAATTAACCTGGAATTGTACTTTATTTTTTCTAAGTAGTAGATGTTCATTTTGGAATAACATTGGGAATGCATATGTTTAATCATGAATCAACTGCTAAGAGCCAAGCTGTATCGTGAACTGACTGAACTGATGGGGATGGCTCCTCAAAAGCCTGGAAAATGACCTCTGCAGTCATGGAGAGTTAGCAAGCCAGCAGCTTCAACGGGGAAGTTTGCAGAAAACCCTCACAAAGGGAAACGCAGTGGGAGGTTTGGAGACGGTCCAAGTACACTGGTGGCTAATGGAGCCACTCCTCTCTTGTTCTCTCTGATTGTATCTTCCCAAAGATGGCTTCTGAAGATAAGAAGTAAATAAACAGGAAACAGTTCTCCAAGCTTATATCCAGAAGCAGAGAAGAAAGAAGAGTCCAGAAAACCACTGTTACAGCTCTAACTTCTCTCTCACAGCCCTCTGTCCACTCTTCCTCCATTACTATATTGCTCGCTTGGTCTTTCTACATCAGCTTCTTCCTTCTCTTCATGATCTTCCAACTTTTGCTGCTTCTGTTCGTGGACCATATCCACCAACCATGGCAGGCCTTTGGAAGCATGCTGCTGTGTTGGCAGAAGAAAACTAGGATCTGGGGTGTGAGCTCTGCCCAACTGCCTCATTCAGAGGGCAAATCTCAGTAACTGATGGCAACCAGTGAGGGACAGCTTCCTTTCCAATCATGGACACACAGGCATCATCTCACAGATTTCCCGAGACCTCTTTGCTCCCCAGTTAGCAATGGCTGAATAGCAACTTATCATAACGTTCTATGTAGAAGTTAAAATGTCCAGAGGTAACTATTCCTATGAAAACTAAATGGTGCTTGTTAAAAAAATATTTTTACTGTTATTTCTTAAGGAAATAGTTTCAAAGTCTAGAAACATCCCAGAATATAACATTTCTAAGCTATTTCAAAAACCATGTTGTAAGTCATTGTTTAATATGTTGTTAGTTATTTTATTAGTTAACTTTCTGTAGTCGTGATAAAAGTATCATGTCAAAGACAACTTATAGAAGAGAGGAATTATTCTGGCTTATGGTTCTAGAGGCTTACAAGCCCATCATGATGAAGAGGCATAGCAACCAACAGGAATGGTGGCCCGTGAAGGAAGTGAGCAATCATACCTCGAATTGTGAGCACAAATCAGAAAAAGCAAACTGGATATAGATGAGATATTCTACAGTGACTTCCTCCAACAAAGTTGAACCACCTAAGCCTCCCACAAACAGCTCTACCAACTGAGGTCCAAGTGACCAAATGCTGAAGACTCTGGGGGGACATCTCTCATTCGAACCATCACAGTAACCAATAGCCATCATCAAAATGATAACAAGTATCATTGAAAAACTTTTGACCCTTCTCCCTCTAAAGTACATCATTTTATCTTGAAAATTATTCTACTGCTTCTAAGGAGTACACATGAGGATAGGCTGGGTGATTTCTGCTGTGTTTGTAAGACTAGTCATAGAAGAATTAAGGTTGCACAATTTTCCGTAGTAGCCACATTGCAGTTTTATATTTGAGTTAGTAGATTGAAAACCAGGAATGGTTATTTCCTTTTAGAAGGAAACTTTAGCTACTCAGATGGTCCTCTGGCTTGACTACATCTCACTATTGGATTGCTGAGTCTTTTATTAAAAGTGTCCTAAAGTGTTATTTTCAAGTGTATTTCTTTATCTATCTAATCACAGAAAAATAACTCTGTTCACAGTTGTAGATCAATGAATTTACAAAATTCCACAAGGAGGTAGTGGCATGGTTTGAACGACTTTATGGCATCACATTAAATTTAATACCAATTGCCCCTTTGTAAAATTCTTCATCAAAGATATCAGCCTGAGTTTTCTGATACTGCCACTGATGCTGATTATGCCAATGTTTCTTCCTGTGTGGACATCTTCGCGAAATGCTGACTGTTTAAATTAGTATTGTAAGTACATACACCAGATGATTGTCCTTACTCCAGACAAGGTGTTCAGATTTTACATTCATTTGATGAAATATAAACTTGAAATGTATGTGTTATCTTCCCAAATACCAGGCCTGGACAAATGAACTGTTATTTTGTGCTGGAGTAGTTTCCTTCTGTATGCTTGTACTGAAAGATGTTGGGCTTCTCTGAGAAAAAGATACTTGCCATGAAACATTATGGTGGAAAGAAAGAGGGGTTTCCTCTACATCATTCTTCCTTTTTAAGAGGATCGCATCCTCAAATATTTGCTACCCTTGCCTTGCAAAAAACGAGGTCATCTTCTATAGGCAGGTTCACTTCCTCTTGATGTGCATCAGCCAGTTCCTGGCTGGAACCTGAGTAGATATACTGAATGCCCACTGGAAGCTGGTTTCCCTTACATAATCTTGCAGTGTTTAAAAGATATGTTTACAAATGCTAAACAGGTATTACATTAATCTATTTTCCATTGACAAAACAACATAGCTGAGGCTTGGCAAAGAAAAGACATTGTTTAACTTACAGTTTGAAACGTTAAAATTGATAAATTCTGGGATCTGGGGCCATTTATTTGACTCCCAGAGAGGGCCTCTTGCTGAGTCACAACAAGGTTTATTGCATCTGGGGACAGGAATATTTACAGAGAAGACCTTGAAGACCTGAAGCCAAGGTGATTGGATCAAGGGCCCAAGGCCTAATCATCTTCCACTACATCTTCCTGTTAAAGAACTTCCTTCCAAACTCTACCACACTGGAGTTTGGCCTTCGTCACTTGAACTTTGAAGGGACAGCCTCAGACTATATCCAAACACAACACTTACCACCTACTTCCAGTTTTATACTCTTCATCCTGAGAGTGTATGACTAACAGGTGAATCTGCACACTGCAGAAGACACATTTTCTCCTAATACCTAAGTCATATGTTATGTCAAGCATGAGTGTAATGCCTTGTGTGATATGCTAGAAAAATTAGCATGGACCATGGTTATCAATTCAAAAACATCAGAAGTTCTGAAATTTTGAGTACAAAATATATGTAGACAAGTTTTGAACCTTCTGCAGTGGACAATATTAATTAAAATATGTATTCTGCAAGTCAGACTCTAAGAGAAAACTCACCGCCTTGACTAGCCTAAGGTCCTTAGGTGTGAGTAGACAAAGTAGCTGCAGACTCACTGTGTGTAGTTACCCAAAACAGCAACATTTAGTTTACTAATGTGATTCAAGGAAATTCTAACTTGTTCTGTTGACTGAATTGGAGGACTGAGCGTATAGAGGAGTATGCATTAGTTGAAACATAATGAGGGGAGTTGTGGATTGTACACCACAAAAACATCTTACCAGGAGATCAGCTTCCAACAGGAGCTCTAGGAATTAGAAGGGAACTAGGGTTAACACTCCCAAAAAAGCTGACTAAAGTTTCCATCAGTAAGATATCTCTGAAATGTGGGAGAACCACATTTCCTGGGTTTAGAAGCATGTGCCCAGTGAAGGAATTGAGTAATTCATTAGCATGATAAAATGGTATGTTCAATTTTTCTTAATATAAAGGCTTATTAGAATGCTAAAAGAGGAAAAAAATAAGGCAACTGGGAGCTTTTGGTTTGCGGGTGTAGTGTTTTTACTCTGTAACTTTCCCCAGATTTCCATTAAAATTACAGAAAACTGTTTCCATTATCACTGGCAAAATGAGGCAATCAAATCCCACTGCATCTGCTGCCTGGGGATTCTTTGTGGGCAGGATCTCAGTAGCTTCACACTGACCATGAAAATGGCTAGAAGATGTGTTAGATAGAAATGCTTCTTCGGAAGATGTCTGTCTTGCCTAGCATCTTCTCTTCCTGGCATGCCCAGAGCATTCTTCGGTGGCTTGCACGGCCTCTTGAGAAAGTCAAAGTACTCAAGGACTAGAGTGGCATCTCAGAGGTTAAACACTTGTGTTACATACTTAAGGCCCTGGGTTTTGTTCCCAGCATTGACACAAAGAATGTTAAAATACTCAAATGAGATATATTATTAAAAGTAATAATTTTATTCAACTTAATAATACATTGCACCATGTTTTTGTTTTTTGAGGAGTTTGTTTTGTTTGATTTCTGTTTTGTTTTAATATCCTCTCACTTCATAATTGAGGCTGCCTTGACACCTATAGTTAAGCTCAGGTGCAGACTGAACTCAACTCTCCCCCTGCTTCAACCTCTCAAGTCCTGAGAGGACATACACATGCCACAATGTTTTAATTTGTATGTTACCACCTCTAGACAAAGTGGAGAGGTGATGTAAAAGTATTTCTAATGTGAAACTAATGTCAATATTTTATGACTGCTATGTTGAATAAACTATTACATTGATTCACAGTTCTTCATAAATCAAAGAACTTGGTTTATCAAACTAATTCTTACAATACTTTGTGTCTAAAGAGAGCAAACACTTGAATTTTAAAAAAACTGAAAACAACAACAAAAAGATTACTTAAATGTTTACCTGTAGGTTTAGAGGTCTGTTTAAATTTCCTGTTTTTAACAGAGTATACTGGATACTTGAGTTGCGTTTTAAATTTAATTGAAGATCAAATGCATCCACATGTTTGCTCTCAATCTGGCCTTAAAGACTTTAAATGCTTATATTGGTAAAATTAACCAGATGTATAAAAAAATTCCAGTTTCTGCTGTATGGAAACATGAACAATCTTAACTTTGATCCCTTCAATTCCGAATATGGTGCAGGACCTTGCAAGCTGCAGTAGAGGTGGAGGCCCAGGGCTGCTCAACCAGGGTGGTATGTTGGAGTACATGTGTGAGTATGCTGATATCGCCTTCACTTCTCTCTCTAGTTTATTTATTCTTTTACACTCCCTGTTTCTTATCCCCTATGTATTAGAATTGCCACTTGGTTGTGAAATCAATGACGTCAGAGAATACACTAGACACCATTTATAACTTACTACAATTATCCACAAGCCACCTAGCAAGATCAGCCAAATGATTCAATGCAAAAAGACATGAGAGTAGACACATCCACACACAGATGAAATAAATATAGACTGAGTTATTTAAAAGCCACCTAACAAATAATCTAGATGAAAATATATGTGCCTCTGATACAAATAGACTATAAGATCGTCTCTGGAATTCTATGGGAGGTGTAAGATCTCATGCAGAAGCCCCTGATCGTAGGTACCTGGTGAAGATTTCCTATCTAGTCCTGTGGCTCTGGCCATGACTCACCCTCACTGGAAGTCAGTGACTCTTTATTTTATTTTGATGCTGTTTATTTTTGCCTAATAAATTGCCATGACATATTTTAAGTAGCAGTTGCATGAGAAAATAAGTCTTCATTTTTAATTAGGAACATATCAAATGTAACATGACAGGCTACCAGTGAGTTCTGTATGGATAAGATCATACTATCCAGACACATGGATAGGTCAGCAGGCCATCACCTGAGGCATTAGCTGCTGTTTCCTGCCTACTGAGGTGTTTCTGGTTTACTGCTCTCCTTGCTAGTGGAACATCCTCACATTTCTGTAAGTGCTGATGAATGCTTACTGGATTCCTGTATTTATCAGTTACATTTTCCAGAATAAAATACTCTTTATAAATAAATAAATAAAATGAAATAAATGAAATAAAAATGCTGTCACTTGTAGACCCTCACAAATGTGATTAGTCAGAGTTTGGGTAATAGCTCAAATCCTATCCCCAAAATAGCCAGTTCATTTTGTCTTAATTGTGTAATTTGGCCTCAAGAAGAAATTGAGTTTGTTCCAATGGTCCAAAGGCCTTAGATAGCAGCTATACATGTTCCTGTAATCCAGGGAAACGTTTCCTTAGTCAATGATACCTCCTCTTTAGTTATTTCTTGGTGGGAAAGCCAGCAACTGCCCTGGGAAGAGCTGAGTCAACTCCTCTAAATTGAAATGTTCAGATTAAACATAAAAAAAATTTTTTTTAGGTCTTTAGGTCAAGGACTAAATGCAGGAACCCTTGACATGAACAAATTTTTCATTCTTTAAATGGATTCTTCGTATGAGAGCTTTTAACTGAGGAATTGTAGGGAACCAGCAAGATGGGTACTACTGGCAGGAACACCTGGTACATGTACTTTAGGGAACATTTCCCTAAAGCTGGATTGAGAAGGCATAAGTACAAAACTTTCACTGAGGAACAGAAGAACAGCACTTTTCAGGCACATAGACTACCTAACTGTGCATCCATAGCTGGAGGCCAACCTAATGCTTATGAGCAGAGGGCAACAGTGGGAGGGACAAACACAGGTTCTTGCCAGGAGGCGTTCTCTTTCAGGTCATTCATCTTGACGTTCTTGCAAAGTTGTCTTTTCTAAATCCTACCTGAACTCAAAGGCAGATATATTTTTATTGAATCTCCATATTTCTCTATCTGCTGGTCAGGAGTACACAGATAATCAGCTTATAAACATAGAATTGCTGGGACACAAAGAGTAACTATCAGTCATTAGAACAAATGTACTTCTGGGTCCTTCAACAATACTGTCCTTGTGTAAAGCCAGAAAGTTACCCATGATCTTCATGACAGGAAGATCCTCCAAAGCTAGTGTATGAATGGTTCAAGAATGTGCACACCCTCTAATTAAGTTCTGAATCAACAACATTATGTCACTAGAACCTCCAGTGTGGGAACTATCCCTACCAGCAATCTCTGACCACTACCTTTCTATATGTAGGGTTCTGTAGCTCTGATTACTACTACTACTACACCTTTTAGGACCTGGTAGTCTCTAAGTGAAACCTGGCAGTTTCTAAGAGTCTTCAGCCTCTGTGAAACTAAACCCTATCTTTTCTTTATCCATCTCAGCAAAAATGGTGACATATAGAATTTTTCAAAATAAAAGTAGTTAATATTAAACCAGAAATGGGAAGGTAGTCATTGCAGACGTGATGGATCCTATAAAGTCACATTTGTCAAGTTCAAGTTCTTGATCCTAAAATGAATGTGATTCTGCCTCAAAAGACTATTTCCTTGCCAGTGGAGGCCTTGCCAGTGACTTGAGCAAAGTTTTCTGGCTAATATATATTTTCCACGTATTTCTAAGTGTTTGATGTTTGATAGTGGGATGAGATAGATAATTAAAAAGAGGTGATCTGCTTAAACCAGAATGATCCAGAAATGCCTATCCACAGTAAAAAAGGAAAGAACAGAAAAAAACAAGAACTAAAAGAGAAGTTAGGGAGTAGTCCTAGCCTAAGGAGCAATTTGTACTCAGGCAGGCAACTATCTGATATATTAGAGGAACTGAAACAAACTGTTTGGAGACAGAGCACCCAGAGGAAGGGGGTGGTGACAGGAGATTAGATTAGAGCGAAAGTCAAAGGTCACATCTCAGAGGTTGTAGTGAGGAGTCAGGTTCTAATTAAGTTCAAGAAGTTGTTGATGACTATAAACAAGGGAATGAAAGGATTTATCTTTAGATATCACTTTTGCATCTAAATGCAGTTTGGAACAGAGAGGAGAAAAATACAAAGAAGACCACTTAGGTGGTCAGTGTTGGTATATGGGTATAAAGGATGATTTTAGTTTGGATTTCATATTGTAGACCATAGTCTATAAGGATTATGTAGTCCTTTGAATGTGTTTTTACCCAGAAACACCAATAAAGTAGACTAATGTACAATATTAAGCATGCAAAATCATGGCACTATTTTTTGTTTCCATGCATCTAAGTATTCACATAAGTACACAACTGTGCTGTGAAGCAATTTAAATTGAAGGAATCAAGAAATATTTGGTAGAGTCAGCTAGGAAAGGACATCATGAGAAAGAAGACAAGTTTGTGTGCTATATTTTATTGCACCTTAAGATAGCATATGTGAGGTTAATATTGATTGTTGACTTGACAGAAAATAATGTCACCAAAGAAACAAGCCTCTGGACATGCCTGAGAGGGATTATCTTGGGTAGGTTACCCTCTGGGCATGCCTGGGAAAGATTATCTTGCTAAAGGGCAGCCTCTGGACTGCTTATGAATGGTTATCTAGATGAGTTTAACTGAGATATAAAGATCCATCCTAAAAGTGGGTGGAAGAAGTCTCTGGGGTTTGAACCTGGACTAGATCAAAAGGAGAGAATCAATGAAACACCAACACTTATCTCCTTCTGCTTCCTGATTAGAAATCCAATGACCAGCTAGCTGCCTTAAACTCTTGACTATGACTCCTCAGCAGAATGTACTGATCCTTCAGGAGTGAGCCAAAAGGAACCCTCCCTTAAAATGCTTTGTGTTTTACCATAGCACTGAGACAAATAATTAAGACAATAGTTCTTATATTTACCCACTAGTTAGTCTTTAAAATGTGACTTACAATAACTTTTGAATGATTAAAAACATACTAAGACTGAACCATTAACATAAATGGTATGTAACCAGGAGAATGTATTGACTCCAGAGGACTCGTAAAGACTATTGGAATATATACTGGTAGTCACCAGTCGGTAATTCATTCCCCTTTCAGTAAGATACTGTCTTCCTAGAATATTGGCTATTTCCAAAAAATTTCATGTACAGGAGGAAATTTTAAATCTTACATTTATTTAGACCTCCTCCTCTCTGAGGTCCCACCTCTAGCTTTGTTGAATTTTCTCACAATGTCGTCTGGACTGTTCAGTCTCATATACCACGTTATGACTATTCAAAGTGTTCAAAAATTTGGATCATTCCCACTGTGAGTAAAAAAGATGCATCATGCATCTGTTTTACTTTGTCTTATACGGTACTGAATGACCTCTCTTAAAGGATGTCATCTTAATAAATCTCTTTACCCAGATGCACATTGGACTTGACCTGATGACAAATATACTTACAATAAATCGTCACTGGAAATCAAAATATGGGCCCAGTAAAGAAAGAAGACATGCCATGGGCAGTTAGCAGTTACACAGATCCTCTAATTACAAAGCATGCTCTTACCAGAGTTACTTCCTGCTGTGCTGACTGCAAGAAGTCTTTCTATTTTACACAAAGAAGTACACACCCTCTCTCTACAAACATGTTAAGACCCATAAGGTCAAACAACCCATTTACAAATTGTTAGATGGGACCAGCATCAGCTCCCTACTCTTGCAGCCATTTGAAGAAGGCTACTTTATTAACACCTTTCTTCTTCTAAGGGGTCCCTTTGACCCCTGATCTAACATATCTTCCTTCTCTCATCAAATATGGATCTTCCTTTGGATTAGTGACAACTAAAGGCTACAGCATTATTTTATTCTTTCTCTCTGTCTCTGTCTCTATGTCTCTGTCTCTCTGTTTCTCTCTCTGTTCCTCCCTCTCTCTCTCTCTCTCTCTCTCTCTCTCTCTCTCTCTCTCTCTCGATATATATTTATTGGAGACAGTCTCACTGTGTAGAGCTTTCTGCCCATAGAGTTCTGCCAGCCTCTGCCCCCCAAAGGCATGTGTCACCACACCTGGCTTGCAGCTATAATTTAGTAGCAGATTCTTAAAGATCTTTCATTTCAAAAAACAAAAACAAAACAAAACCAAACCATTAGCCTTCAATGATAGAAAAGCAAATTCCATGTGAACTATTTCCAGTTGTTTGTGGAGATGCCTGAGCAGTTGCTTCTCAACCCAGTCTATTCAAGTAATGGCAATAGTTAAAACTCCATACATTTTGATGAAGCTACTCAGTGAGTTTTGCCCAGCTGAATATCTGTGCTGCTGATTCCACTGTTAGCCACTCCTGTGCCAGATGAACCACAGAGTATCAGCAAGTAAGGCTGTAAAACAGGGTGGCTTTGTAATTCTCAGCCTGTTTCTTCATTCTCAAACCCCACCACCCTGTGTCTGTGTGTGTGTGAGTCTACAGAAATTCAGTTTGTTCATTGTTATTCACTGAGGAAGTCTGGTACATTTGAAAGCTTCCTCTTAGAGCAGATAAGACTAACAGTTTTGAGGCCAAGCAGGATTAATTATCAGGAAGCTGTTGATAGTTCATCGCTGACCTGTAAAAATCTAGTAAGAATGATGTTGATTTAAATAATGGTGTCTATTTCAAGTTTGGGTCCCATAATATGTCATTCAGGATCATATTATTTCAGCAAAGAAAATCTTGCAGGGAGCTCTTCTGTTAAAGAAAATAGCTTTTCAGCTGGAAAGTCTCCAAACCACACCATTGCAAAACCCAAACACTTCAAACCATTGGACACTAATATTTAACTGTGTGTTCCTAGTAATCTTAAGGATCTTTTCCTTGGTCATTATTTTTGCTGTTGTTGTTGAAATCCAGGTGTCACATGGCATTTAATCCTCATTTGAGCAAACTTTTGTCGCCTAGAGGTTAATGTTTTACACCTTCTCTTATGGAGACTATACCCTATGTTCCCTATGATTAGAAGAAACTAGAATCAGCATTTCATAAAGATGGGGAACGCAGAGGAGGGCAGGGCTGGCCCGTGGCCTGATTGTGAAATGTCTGAACAGGGTGAAGCCCTTGTCTCCTTAGTTTTCCTTTAACTCTTTCTTTGTCTTCTCATTTCCTGCTCATTCACTTTGTACTGTGTAACCATCCAAACTTCAGTTTTCTTCCTTCAGTGAGGATGACAGAGAAGATGTGGCTTGTTAGCTGATGTAGAGCGGGGTATCAGAAGATGGCCATCATCCCCATCATTATCCTCACCCATACCCTCATCTTTCCAAGTTGGCCTCTCCTTCAACACAGTGCTACTGTTGAGATCATTGTCTCCTGAAGGTCTATGCACTGATGTTTTGATTGTATAGCCCATGGCAATCTCTCAGATCTCAGGAGGAAGGGATATTTAATGATGGTTTATTTTACAATGACATTGCTAAAAGAACATTTGCTTGGCAATAATCTCATACTTATTGAGAAACATTTTCTAAGCCCAGAAATGTGCCTGTAATTCTGATATCGTAGGCCCCCATAGCAGGTTGAAATAGCTGTGATGTGGATGGGGGATCTGATAACAGCTATCTGTTCACTTGACAGATTTGATGGAACACTACAATACTCTGAATGAAACATCGGCAATAGACAATGTGTTGACCTGACCAGCTCCTACAGGAACTAAGTTAATGTCTGGTCAGCTCCAAGACCACCCCACCCCATCTCAAACCCCAAGAATCCATAAGTCTGCATTCTGTTGCACCAGACTCCAACCATTCATTTTCTTACAGAGTGCTTTGGCAAGAGAAACATCAAGATTTATGTAATCTTGAGCCTATACAAGTACAGAGTCTCTTTGAACCCTAAATGCTTTATAAATTTAAACTTTTGCTGGCAATAATAAAAGGAATTACCCCAAATATACCCTTTCAAAAGCTGGATACGATGGTTACTCTTCATCAACTTGATGATGCTGAAAAGTGTCAAGACTAGTAAATCGTACCCGTAGGTATGTCTCTGAAGCTGAGTCCAGGGAAGATTAATTAAGGGTCAAGACTTGCCCCTCACTGACTGATAGCTTCCCACAACTAGAAAGCTGGATAGAATAAAAGGGGAAGCAGAAAACCAAACATCCAAAAGCAGCAGGCACAGGTTTTCTCTCTTTCTGGTCACAAAATGAGCAACTCTGGAGCACAACACCCTCTCTATTGTGATGGACTGGTAGCTCAAAAATATTAAATTAATATTTCCTTTTGTAAATTGTTTTATTTGACACATTGTCTTAAAAATGAAAAGTCTATGCCCCAGTGTAGGGGAATTTGTGGGTGGGGAGGTGGGAGTGGGTGGCAGGGTGGGGGCATATCCTCATAGAAGCAGGAGGGGGGATGGGATAGGTGGTTCCTGGGTGAGGGGGAAATGGGGAAAGGGGATCACATCTGAAATGTAAATAAAATATCCAATAAAAAAAGAATTAAAAAGTGAAAAGCCTGACTTACACAGCATAAATACCATAAATAATACAAAAATCCAGAAAAAATGGCCCATGTCTTCATTAGCGTTCTGATATGTCCTGGAGTGTTTCTTTATCCAAGGTTTACCTTTGTGTTTGCATACTCTTTGATGGCCTCTCCATGTATTTTGTGAAATGATATAATTTCTTAGTGGTCAAGACATCAGTATGAAAGAAAACCTTTGATTATTATAACCTTTCATTAAAGAACATACCACAGAGAAACTTGGCTGTCTGAATATTCTAAATATTTTTCTCCCTTATTACATATTTCTGCAGAATGTGTTCATATAATATTATAACCTCTTGTCCTGTGTTTTTATTCTGTAGCCCTAAATGTCTGGCGAAAGGACTCTGGAAGCATGTCTACATAAAGAAGGTTGCAATTATCATGGAACCTGGAAGTGACTGCCAATTTCATTAATACCTCTCACTGAACCCAAACAAAAGCATCCACAGTTCAATTTCCTATTAGCTAAAAGCCTCAAATGCCCACAGTCTAAAACTCCCTAAGATAAGAGGCCAAGGAAAGGAATTTGATATGGAAAGAGATTGAAATTTGACAGGAGCTAAAATGTTTGGCTTGTATTAATTACACAAAGGCATGCCTAAACAATCAAGTATCCTATATTTCAACTTCTTTTGCTTTAGAGAAAACCCGCCTCTGCTTAGAGGAGCTGTCCCACAGAAGGTTCTGTCCTCTGCTATTCACAGGAAGAGCTCTTATATGCAGAAGATCTTCATATCATAGTGACATATATTAAATACAGATACTATCAAAACTTATTTAAAATCTATTGCACACCAGTCTAAGGCAACATCAGACACAGAGCTTATGCTGTATGCTCTTTACATGAAGAAAAGAACAAGATTTGACTTCTTCTAAAGCCATGTGCTATGGCTTAGGTAGTTCTATTTGTAAAAGGCTAAATTCCCTAGCCTGTAGCACTATTGGGAGGTAGTAGGGTAGTTAAGAGGTTGGGCCTCATGGAAGAAGTTAGGTTGCCAGGGGTATGCCAACAAAGGGATACTGGGATCCAGAACGTTCCTTTCTCTTTTATCATTCCATGGTCTCCATGTGGTTAGCAGCATGCATCATCCTTAATCTCAAGACATGCACAAAAGTGACTGAGAATGGACCAGAGAGATTCCATAGGGAACCTCTAAAAATGTACAACAAAGATGTATTTTAGTTTCTGAATGATGAGAATTGAGTCCAGGGCTTTGTGCATATTAGGTAGACACTCTAGCACTGAGATAAATGTTCCATCCAATATTTTGGTTAAGTTGACTGTCATATGTATTTTTAGATCCTTGAAGAAGTGTTCAGATTATTATGTGACTTATCCTGGGCAAACACAAACATTCATTTATCCCAGATAATGAAATAACAGAACAAAGAAACGATTCCTCTCAAGTCAAGCTAAGTTAATGGACTGGTAAATTTCTCAGGGTTACTGTATAGGAACATAAAGGCAGGCTTATTTAAGGTGCATGGACACATGAAAGGCAGCTGCATTTCTGAAAACCATTGACACAGTATGATTCATAGTTCATGAAAATTGAAAACTTGGAGCTTTCTGCACAGATTCTGGATAGAGAAACAAGCTACCCAGTATCCTATCCCCAACAACTGTTTACTGCTTTTACAACCTTGTAAACTTTTTTGCCTTGTGTGTTTTGTCTGCTTCCTGAGTTTTAAGAGCCTTTCATCTACTTGCCCCAGGAAGGAATGCTTGAATTCAGAGGAAGTAGCTACACAACATTCCACCCCTTTTCCCAGTTCTTGTAGTCTTTCTTCCACATCTCTGCTTCCATCTCATTCCCAGCATGATTGGTTCAAGTCTATAGCAGAAGTGTATAGTATCTTCAACAATAGGGAATTGCTATCTAGGTCTGTCATGCAAGTGAAAGCAGAGGCAATAACTTCATGATTTGGGGACTCTTGGATACTTCTTTGAACAACAACTCATAGAGAAGTAGCTCACCTCTGGCATTTGGATTTTCCTTGAACAAATTTACAACTCCTAGGAGTCCCCTTTGCTATCAGATGGCATTTCTTTGATTAAATACCTTAACTGGTATTTTGACTATTCTTCTAAATATTTTTACAAATCTATAAGATACTCAAAAGTCAGCGGGGTATTCAACATCCCACTTGCTGTCCACTTGAATCAGGTTAATCTTGGACGACTAATGAGATACTAAGACAGATACATTAACAAGGTACAATACAATATGAAAAGATTCCTATAATTTATATAAAGTGTTTCAAGAGAACAGTGTTGGCTACAACAGTATGATGGGAGATACTATCTCATCTAGTCCTTAGTAATCCCTGCTAATTTTCCATGATCCATCCTGTATCTCCATCCATGGGGGCTACTATCTCAGAGCTGACATGCATATCACCAACACCAATGGTGTTGGTAAGGGATGCTGTGTGACACTAAGACTTATCAGGTACAGGGAAAAGTACAGCTGCACTCCAGTCTGCCATGCCTACTGCTAGAGTCAGTTCCTTTGTTCTGACAAGCTCTGGGACAGCACCATGACCTTTGCCTTTCCTTAGACCGTATCTGACTACTGAAAGGGCTGTCGAGTAGGTGAGCAATCTCCCCTCACCAGTATTCTCTCTTTGAGGAAAGTAGTAGGCACAGCACTCTCTAAGGAAATGTTTGCTTGCCCATAGGACGAGCTTAATCTTTTCCACTTGTACAGCTTTGTAATTTGCTTGCCATAAGCTGTTGCTCAAGCTTTAAAGCTTCCTGGAAGCTCACTAGCACAGCATTTGGCTTTCTGCTAAGTTTTTTCCTGGGAATTCTAATCCCACATAAATCTTGCCACATTTGCTTTTGAGTGACATAAACAGACCCCTTTGTCTGCTTTCCCTTTCTCTCATATTTTCTTGGTTGCGTTAACACTTTACAAATTCAGTTTACATCCTGTTCTAAGTCATATAGATCTGCGTCTTCTATCTGATAGGATTGTGTTTCAGCTGTTGAATCAAACATTCTTTAAGCATCTATAACATGGATTTATGGAGCCCAGTAAAATGAATTGAGTCTCAATCATATCTCTCTTTGCTCGATTCTCTCATGCCTGTACTTACTTTCTTTATGGTCTTCCAGTCCCTGTTTTCATGGAAACCTCTCAGCTATTGATAACTAAGTATCTCTAATGCTTAGTATAATTCAGGCCATCAGAGAATGAGTTCCTTCATAGTGCTTCAGATTATTTTTTTCGCAAAGAGAAATGGGTAGTGATATTACACTGTTTCTCTGCTTCCACATTTTTTCAGACTGATCCCACCCACTCCTGCATTCCACAACCTTACAAACACAGCTGTGAGAGGCTCTTTCGTTGCTTGTTTGGAAGTCTCACAATTCACAAAGTGCAGATACTAATGATAATTCTTTGATTACCAGAGTTTCTTTCACTAAGCCATAATTAAGGTCCCTGTCTGCGTGTTAACTCAGGTACTCTTCTTGTTCTGCTTTAAATGCCAGGTACCGGGCCTACATTTCATTACTTCTAACACACCTTCATCTTCATCACCTCCTGATTCTTCTAATGGATCCCAAGGATTCTTAAACAAATGACCATAATTGACACTTTCTTCCTTTACATCCTGTCAGCTATAAGAAATAACAAGCAAACACCACCATCTCTTCCTCTCTATTATTCATTTCCCTTTCCAAATCTGAGAATTTAATGTAGTCTTTAGTAACTACATGTATTTTTCCCATTGTGACTCCTTCCTTATGAGGACAAGTTAATTCTGGAAGATATCAACAGTTGCATGACTTATTACTAACACCAAACTACACAAGTGACTTTCATAATCTACTTCTGCGTCCATCTCACATATGCTGCTTTCAGGGATTGAAATATGTTCTCTAGTCCATGAACTGGGGGCCAGCTCTATACTTAGATGGTAGATATCACTCATCTGGGAACAATGCCTCCCCATATCACATAGAGCAGTGGTTCTCAACCTGTGGGTCTTAACCCCTTTGAGGATCACAGTGGTCACCTAAGACCATCAGAAAACACAGATATTTATACTATGATTCATAAGAGTAGAAAGTTTCAATTGTGAAGTAGCAACAGAAATAATTTTATGGTTGAGGATTATCATAATATGAAGAACTGTATCAAAGAGTCACAGCATTAGGGAGATTGAACGCGGCAGAGAAAGCCAGCAATCCAAGGATTTTTCCATAAGGTCACTTCACTTTCAGAAAGCTTGACCTGGGTTTGCTATCCACAAAGAGACTAAAATGACAAACACAACAAGAGAACACACAATCCTTCTGATATTGGGCAAGATAGCTAGTGTGAGCTTGCCCTCATGTATGATGATGCTCCCCCCTCACACAACTCAGTTGTGTACCTCAGATCCCACTACAGCAGCAAGCCAACCACGCTTCGTCAGCTCATGCTTGGGTTTACTGTTCCCTCTTTAGGCACCAATTCTGTCACTTTTCTTGTGAAGATGTAAAGAAGCAATGACATCAGATTGAAGACAGGATTCTACCCAAGTCTACCTTAGTAAACCAGTGAGTTTATTGTAGTTACATAGAATAATATAGGTGAGATGTCACTCACAGGGACTCAGAAAACTTAAAGGTAGCTGTATCATTCAAAACCCCAAGCAATCATGATCTTCATGAAAGTGTCATTCCTGGAGCACACTATTCTTAGGAAGATGTAAACAAACACTCCTTCACCCCAGATAGGAAACCAGTGGAAGACCAAAGTACTGTCAACGTACCACTAATGTTCAACTTGGTAAACCAGTGAGATGTATGGTGGGGTCACTTACAGGCACACGAGTGAGAAGCTGTTTACAGGAGCAGGAATGATGCAAAGATAGCTGCATCATCGCAAGCATGAATGGGAGTCCATGAAAGTCAGAATCCTGGAATGTACTGCGCAGCCGGCAGACAGCTTAGCAGGTTTGAGAGTGTCCTTTGCAGGCTGCTCAGGTGATCTAAACCTCTTCCAGATGGCTTGCCTGGTCACTGTTTCAAGCCAGTTCAGCTGGTCTGATCCTTTTCTATGAAGCTGCAGTAGTCTGGAAGTCTCTCTTTCAGTGGTTTATACAGCTTATATACTCTTGGGGGTTGAGGTAGGGCTATTGGATCTGAACTAGGAAATAGTTATGCAATAACATAGAATATACAAGCTCAGTTCTCTTCTGTCCTGCTCCCCCCCTTCAGCCCTTCCCTAAAGTGAGGTGATGAAATGATATTGATAGTGTTAAGAAATTATGTTAGGTTATTCAATCATTTATTTATCTTACTGTATTATTGTTGAGTTCCAAACAGTCACTGCGTAGGTCGGTCAAATAAGCTAGATTTCCAAGCATGACAATTAGCCACAAAGTGGAAAAGTAAAATTGCATTTGTAAAGTCATGTAAAAGATTAATTTGATCACACACATGCATACTGCAGCAAGTGATTTCGTGTGTCTCCAGGACTTAAAACAGAAAAGAAACAAAGGGCAAACAGGAAAGATCCAGACCAACCAAATGTGGTGGTGGTGGTGGTTGTGGGCAGAGATCTGAGCTCCATAGATGCTAGGTGAGAAGCTGCTGGTTTTAGTATTACTTTGCCCAGAGGCCCCTGGCAATACTGTAGCCACAATAATCCATGGCCAGACTATGTCAGTAAACAGAACACTTACAGGAGGAAGCAAGAATTCCTATGTGTCTCATGTTTCCTTCTGATGGCACTACCTCTGAAAGTTCATAACATTTGGAGTGTGCTTGCATGGGATAGTTTGATATTTGAGAAAGAACACCAAGTCACACTTGAGGATGGATGCAAGAAACTGACCGGACACCTTACAGATAGGTGGACCTCTGCAATGGGATGCCAAAATTTTACTAAAGTTATCTATCTTGAGGCTTTGGGTACTGATGCCAGGGCCTACAGCATATTCTGTGTACCCTGAGACATTAGGTAACATGGCATGTCATAACATTTTTTACTAGGGTTTGTCTTTAAAACTACACCACTCTAGGCTTCAGAGCTTAGTGCTAGTGTAGAAGGCTCAACTGAAGGTATTATAAAAATACGGCTGTCAGATCAATGGGCCTCAAGAAATGGGACTTTCTTTCTAGGAATCTGGGAGAAGGAAAAGGTATCAGACAAAAGGGGGACTTGTCTCACAGAAAGATTTCCCACAGTCCTAACAACAGGTCAGATCATTTTCTCGGATGAGACTGAAGCCCAGACAACGATGGGTCGAGGGTGGATGAAAACACACCTCTACCTTGACCTATGCTTGGATGTGGGTATCTTTGACCTTCTATTTAAACTTTAATCTCACTCCAGGACCAAAAAGAAGGACTTGGGAAGTTCAGGAGCTCTCTTTGTCTTTCTTCCCAGGGTGACCCCATTGAAACATGTCTTTTCTCTGATTTTTCATTTTAACTTGGCTTTTTTATTTGACTTACTGAAGCTGAGGTGCTAGGCTTGACTTGGGACTTGCTGTCTTCAAAACCTTAAACTATTGAAATTATCCAAGGCTCATTTCTTCATCTGAAAGCAACACCAATTAATTTATCTACCTTATTGAGTTGTAGCAAGTACTAAATGTGTATCAGGAAATGATATTTCTAAAAGGTCTCTGGAAAGGCTCCAGGCATGTGGCTAGTTCTCATTAATGGCTTCCTCTATGTTCAGTAGGAAATCGGGGGTGGGGATGCAGCAGGCATTGGTTTGTAAGGATCTGAAACTCAGAAAGGAGATTGTAATTAAAAATATAGATTTGGGGATTGTCTAGTCTTGTGACTAATATAACAATTACTGCAAACTTGAAAACACCAATTTGAAGGTGGGATGGAAACAATGAATATGAATTTCTATTGAAAACCTGTCAGGAGAACAGAAGTCCAAATTCAGTATTCTGGACCAAACTCTTGGCAACATCAGGGACGTACTCCCTCTGAAGAGGCTCAAAAGAAGTCTGTTCCCTCCTTCTTCCATCTCTGTTGCTTGAAAACTGACATTTCTAGGATGGGAATTGTGTCATTTCTGTTCTCCCCATGAAACCACATTGCCTGATGCTCTTGTACCATCAACAAGTCTCCCCTTCCCTCTTATTAATGCTTTATAATTGTAGTTAAGGCCAACCAGATATGTCAGGATAATCTCCCTGTCTCAGGACTATTAACTCACCACATAACCAAGTCTGTAACCAACTTTTCTATTTCCCCCAATAAGATAGCCTCTATAAATGTTAGGATATAAGACCTACATAGTCTTCATAGGCCATTATTTCAGCGTACTCAATACAGAACCAGGGACCTATTAATACACAACAGGAAAGTAAAGGAACAAAATGAAGAGAGAGACAGCTAGACAAGATGGAGTGGGTGTCTGAAACCACAGAACATAGTGAGATTGATTATCAAAGGGCTTCATGCTCCAAACACTCCAGAGAACCATAGTGAGAGGATGCAAAGGTTGGTTGGGTACAAGTAGCAGGAAGAACATCGAGTACTTTGGCCTCAGTGAATTTACTGGTATTTTAGAAGACTGCCTAAGTTGTGGTGGACAAATGATGGACTCACTGCTATGATACACAGTGAGCACAAGAAAAGGCATTAAAACAAACACACAACTCAAACAGCTCCCCTGTCCCCTGCCCCCCCCCCACCTCGCCTCTGGCTCAGTTCTGCTTTCTTTGCGCTTCTAACAGTAAAAGCTCATCAACACCCTGTACTGGCTGAGGTGGACATGACCCATGGTTAGAAAGGGAAGGACACCACCCCCTTCCAGTATAAATATGTTTACGCTCAGCACTGAGAGATCTCAGGGGAATCGGTGTATTTACTCTTACACTGAGCTTCTCAAAGGTGTGTATTAATGATTAGTAAGACTGCAGCACTTTTAGTCATTATATCCTTTGACCGCAGTGAAAAGAGGACCAACTAGTTTAGTTTATTTTTCTACTCCATAAACATTAGTAGTCAGTGATCATTGCAGATCACAAAACAATGTGGGAGGAGGAGGATACACAGGAATAATACAAGATGGAGATGAATATTAAAATCAACACTACATTAAATAACATATATGTTATAATATATGTTAGTACTTATACTGGCTGGTGTTGTGTGTCAACTTGACACAAGCTGGAGTTATCACAGAGAAAGAAGTCTCTCTGGAGGAAATGCCTCCATAGGACCTAGCTGTTAGGAAGTCTAGGCATTTTCTCAATTAGTGATCAAGGGTGGGAGGGCCCATTGTGGGTGGTGCCATCCCTGGGCTGGTAGTCCTGGGTTCTATAAGAAAGCAAGCTGAGCAAGCCAGGGAAAACAATCCAGTAAATAAGTAACATCCCTCCATGGTCTCTAAATCAGCTCCTGCTTCCTGACCTGCTTGAGTTCCAGTCCTGACTTCCTTTGGTGATGAACAGCAATGTGGAAGTGTAATTTGAATAAACCTTTATTCCCCAACTTGCTTCTTGGTCATGATATTTTCTACAGAAACCCTAAGACAGTACACATAATATAAAAGATAGTACTTTGTCTAAGCATCAACCTAAACATCTTACAGAGCAAGTTAGTTTAAATATCCAGTGAGAGAAGATAGCAATAGGGTAGCATTACTGTTGCCTCTGTTTTATAGAAGAAACTGAAGGACAAAAGTCAATGAAAATTATACAAGTGAGAAACAAGGACTTTCTCAGAAGTCCTCTCTCTGGGCCTGAATCCTTTCAACAGTTACAAAAGAACACTCAAGTAAGCTTGATGTTAAAGTGGCTTACACAGAAGCAGGCTTTGCTTGTAATACAAATTTGCAATGTTCCAAAGTCCACTCATTCTTTCTCCCATGTTTACCAAAGGCTTCCTAATACTAATGTAATACATACTTTTCTAGAAACGAGGGTTTCAAAGATCAACCTAAATGGATAAAAATCCTCATGCCAGTGTCCAGGTAAGCTGCTGTCATCTTTCAATTTCATTCAGTGATCACAGAGCTAAAATTAAGTCCCCCTCACCATATATAAGAGAAAGAAAAAAACAGGAAGGGGTGTGTGGGACAAACTACCAGTACAGACTGCTACAGCCACCCTTCTTTATTTGTAGATTTTTGCTTTATACCTCACTGACCTTTCAAGGATCTAAATAAATATCTCCCTTCAGAGAAGCAGTGGAATGCTGAACAACTTGTTGGTCACTTCTGGTTCTATTTCCTCACAGTGGCATTGTCTGACAGCAGTTGACACTCTGTGACCCTAACTAGAAAATATCTGGAATTTAGAGAAAGCTATTCTACCTCAGTACATCCTGTTTACCACCTACCCACAGGATGAGAATACAGGAAAAACTGAAAGTGTCAGCTATTCAGAATAATACAGCTTGGTCCCATGTATCAAGGAGGTCACAGGTCTGAAACTTCCCTCACTCATTTATGGTACTCATTTTCCAACAAATCCATCATTGTAAATACAGAAGTCTGTGCATCCCTTTTCCGTGGGACAGTCTCCAAAATAAAACAACGATTTGTCGAGTTGAGTGTTGTGCCCAGTAATATTGACTCAGGTAGAGGTCTTTCAACCATCTTGGAGTAAGCTTTTCCAAGATTCCCCTCTAACATTCAATCTGTCTGATTGTATTATATTTTATTTGTTGCAGATTTACTCAAGTTTGATTGGAGAATCAGAAAAGTGATGATCTTAAAATATTTTGGAAGAATATAGGTATTTCCAGGGTAATTACCAGAAAGCTTAATACAGAAGTTAGTTCCCAACAGTAAGTCTCAGAAGGACACTTCCTTCTCAGGCCCTTCCCCAACCTGTGGGCACCAGCTCCTCCCAACTGATCTAAATGAAATGGGCCAAACCAGACTCTTGACTTTCTCTCTGTTTGGGTTAAGGATCTAGGATAGTGTCATTGTTCCAGGAAAAGTTTGTAGCTGAAATTGATGGTCTGAGTCTGAAATATGTAGGGGAGAGCATTTCTTATGAGGAGACAGAGAGCCAGGCTAGGGAACCAGTCAAAACCACAAGCATATGGTGAAGATAGCTCCCCAGGTTACCCTGAAAGAACATCCAGCCTGCACCTGTCACTGGGTTTGAAATCTGGTTTTAGGGTGAACCAGCTATTCAGAAATTAGTTTCTACTTCTGACCAAAGCAAAGAATAACAACAAAGTGCAACCTCATCCTAAACTGGGCTTGCAGCCGCCGTGCCATAGTCCAGCCTGGTGTCTGGGCAGATCTTAGTTACCAGTGGTTGGAACAATGTGCCCTCTGCTCTTGCCCCTTCAGGAGGCTCCCACTCCCCTTCTGTCTTGGCTAATCCTGGCTCACACTGCTGCACAATGCGTGCCTTTCCTTATGTCAGTGTACTTACTACCTCCTACCTTTCCACTACTCATGGTCTTTTAGGAAGCAGTGACATTAGGTTTAGTCAAACAGTTCTTATGATTTAACTTGAAATCCTTTGAATTCCCAGGCCCAGTTAGAGCCCATGGGAGGCAATATCCAAGAGCTATTACTAATCAACCAGTGTTTGCCTTTCTGCGAGTAGGACTCAAGTATTGGAACATATAGCATATTGCTGAGTACAGCAAACTTAGACCAACCAATCATAGTCAGTAGGATTCAGTCAGCGGCCATTTTGATGAGAGTCCAGGGCTGGAAAAGAGCTAATCATTTTTATTTCTAATTTTTGAAAATTTCATATGTGTATACAATAAAAATATGAATTTATATTTATCCACCATCTGTCCTCTCCAATTTTCCCTATGTCCACCCAACATGTCTAATTCCTAACATTGTTTTCCTTATAAGCTATCAAATCCAGTGAGTGGTACCATGTATGTATGGGGATGAATGAGCCATCCACTGGGGAGTGAGAAAGCTGCCAGTGTTTTATTTTATTTTTAATTGTGGTATAGAAGACTGAACCCTGCACCTTACACAGGATGAGCAGAAGCTCCAACACAGACCTTCATGTGGTTGGTGATGTCTTTTATTTGTATGGTGAAATAGATAGACTCTTGCTGAATTGGCCTTGATCCTCCTGCCTCAACCTCCTAGAAGCACTAATGTTTAATTTCAAATAAGTAAAATGCTATTGTTTTCAAATTGCCATGCATAGGAGTAGAATTTTAAAATAATAATAATAATTAATAATAATAATAATAACATATCCAGGGAAATATCACATAGGAAGAGGAGGAAGAAGAGATAAGGGTCAGAAGATCAGGGAGTCTACTGTTGTCTTCTATAGATGACAGAGTACTGGTACAGTTACCAAAACAGAACCTGTACAATAACACCAATTGATATCCTAACATGGATGGGGGCACTTTCACAAGGATCCACTAATAAATAAAGAGTTATAGAAAAATAATGAGTGTTAAGAGAAGAAGAATCAATCTTTTCCAGGGACCACCTCCCTTATAGATTATCTGATCCCAAGTGATCATCCCTAAACACAAATACATATCACCAGCACTAAGTGGAAACAGGAGGTTTGTGTGTGTGTGTGTGTGTGTGTGTGTGTGTGTGTATGTATGTATGTGTGTGAATTTGAGAAAGAATGAAGAATATAAAAGAAGTTGGAAATGAGGGAGAGTAAGGAGAACATGATGTAAATAGAGTACTCACATATAAAATTCTCAATAAAAGTAAAATAAATGGAAAACTATACATAATCATTGCTATATTTTTATATAGAAACTGTGAATACTCATTTTCTCCTTCACTATGTAAATACTTACTTATACTACTAAGCTTCTTGGCACATGAGATTGAATTAATTCCTATCTAGCTGATCCTTGTTCTGATCTTTGGTGGGTTTGGTAGTATGCTTGCAGAATAGTCTACAAGTAATTATTTTTTCAAAATAAAAACTTATCAACAACCTCAAAAGGAGGAGCTTTTTCCTAGCATATCACAGGTCAAGTGTTCAGTGTCCAATACCACAACTAGAAATTAAAATAAATCTCTCTTCTAGCCCTGGGCTATATCACATGGCTGCTGACTCAACTCTGCTGCTGATAGTTTTCTGGATTTTCGTTTGCCCCTTACGTTAGAGACTCTAGAATGGTCATCACCAACTTTAATGTTACATGTCATTTACATTATTGTGTGCTATCCCTTTATGGGGTGGGAAATATTATTTTTAATGAGTGTGAGGAGTAACAAGTTTCCTTATAGCAGTTCTGTAGTGCTAAGTTTGGGCTCTTAATGGTTGAAACAAGAGGGTCTTAGCATTATCTGATTGAATTACAATGCTTCATTTTTTAATTTTGCGTACTTAGTTTTTTAACCTCAGTGCCTATTTACGGCCACAATTGATCAATAGCTACTAGAAGACTCTATTTCTGTAGCTTGTTTTTTGATCAACACCAACTTCAAATAATTTAGATCATTTGAAAATTTCCCCTTATAAAGGTATAGTCTAGGATGTTATCAATGGCTTTTTAAAAATACTCCAAGTGATTATCAGTACATTCCAGAACAAACAAAAAAATTAAATGCAAGAAAAATGCCTTGTTATTCCATGCATAAGATACCCTGAATGGGTCTATAAAACCATCTAAGACTTTCCCCTATAGTAAATGTATTTTGAACCTACTATTTCTTCTCTGATGAAGAGAAGACAGTGAATTACCAAGGGGCACAAGAACATGAGAGTAGGTCCTCCTGTGAATCTCAGAAACTGTCACTGGAGTTGGCCAAGCAGGGTCATAGAACACAAATCCCACACAGATATCAAGCTATTTATTCATTGTTCACAGATCCACCCATTGGTCCTCCACCAGCCACTTATCCTAAGAACTAGAGAGTGTTCTCTGATTCACAGGAACAGAGAGATAGTTTAATTCTATTTGTACATGTTGGTCCTTGGAGAAGCTATTGTTCAGCCAAACACAGTCAACTGTCTCTCACTTTAACTACCTTGCCTTCTCCTTTTAATAGCCCACATAGCATTTTTCATGGATACCTGAGATCTTCTCCTTAGCCCTCCTGCTACCCAACTTGGCTTTTGAAAGTCCAAATACATTCCCTGGTACCACCCTCCAAGACTTCACTCCTTCCTTCAGAGCAAGCTCACTTTTAAACAACAGCACATGCTTTGCCTGTGGGCTAATATCTCAGACTTCCTGAGGTCACAGCAGCCACCACTCAACTCTAGTGCTTACTTGGGCTCTACTGTGTACTACAGATTTCACGTGAATTAATGTCAAATGAAATAAAAGGGCTCATCTCTTCTGCTTTTGAAAATTAGGAAGCAAGCCTTTTCAGTGATTTTTGACAGAGCTTCTGTGCAGAGTGTAGAGTTAGGTACAAAAGCAAGATATAGCTGCTGTTTACTCCAGTGAGTCTGAGTAGACTTAGGCTTGCGCATAACCTAAGAGCTGATCCTCCAGAAGTGGCCTTCCCAGTAAAGCTTAGCACAAATATGAAATGACTCTGAAAAAGTAACCTAAGCTGAAAGCCAAGGCTAGTTTGTCTGCTTTGGGAGAAATACGGGTAAAAATACCTTGGTGGTCTACAGAGGTCCTTGATAGACTGAGATGTTTGAAAGAGATGCCTCCCTTACAAGAGATGATTGTTTTTGGAAAGGTTAAAAATGAAGAAATTTTTAGTCTTTGCAGGTTTAGACTGAGTCACCCATGGGTAACTTGTGGTACAGTGTTAATTACAACCATACAAGGTTATAACAACCATGAACTCATCAAGTTCAATATGGACAGTCTCCTGTCATAAGCCACAACCTTCAGTAAAATTCTGTTCCCTTGTCAGCCTAGGAGAAGGGGGCATAAACCAAATGGACTTATAAGAATTTTCTGAGCTATAAAGCCTTTTCATTATAGCATTTGTCAAGTTAGCCTAGGCCACCAGAAGTAAGACTCAGACAACCTAACATGGCCAGAATACATCTTTGGTTTTCCTGTTTGTGCTGTCTTCCTGAAGCCCTGAAGAATGTGTGGAAAGAACCTGTCACCTATGAGCTCATGTTAAGCAAATCCCCACAAGCAACCACTGTGAACACTCCTCAACACTTGTAGGCTTTATGACGTTCTGGTTCTCACCCCTTGGGTGGGCCTGTTGGTTAATTGCTTGCCAGGACAAAAATGGCCTGGCGGACTACTACATCAGAGAGAACAGCAATGTGGCAAAGACAAAGACACTATGCATTCAGTTACTGTCACTGAGTGCCAATCATTCAGAAACATTTTGCAGAACAAGTTGGAGCTTTTGTTTGTTTGGTTGGTTTGGTGTTGTTTGTTTGTATTTCACATGTTTTCTTTAGTCTCAAACACAATTCTTGTCTACCTACTTTCTTGCTATGATACTACCTTGCAATATTAGCAAACAGGACCCCAAAGTGCTTCTTAGATTTGCTTGTTTGCTTGGTTGTTTTCGTTGACCAAGACCAGGCCCCTTTGCTCCCAAATGAAACAATTCAGGTAACTATTTGAAATGGGTTTACCAAGATATCAGATCTCGCAAAAACTTTCTAGAATTTCTACATATCTTTGAAATATCTTTCATGTTCCAGTGTGCAAGAGAAGAAGGGAAAAACAACAACAACAACAAATGCCAAGGCTATTAAGCTGTACAAGCTGAAATTTCTTTAGGGTACATCTCCTGACCCTCTAACAGTGGAACTAGAAAGTCAGACACTAGGGAGGCTGTAACACATGTAGGATCAGTGTTATAAGAGGGCAAAGGAGTTAAAATGGCCAGGCTTTGGGGTGCCTTAGGAAGACTCCCTTCCTCACACTCTATTCTCCCTTCCCCTCTCTTTCTTCCCTTCTTCCCTACTTGCATCATCTGTTATCATTGAAAGAATAAAACACAAAATCTAGTTTAAAAATCATAATAACTATGATCTACTGGCCTGGGCTACTCTCATGTTCAAAATGAAAACTCACTCATCTCCCAGTTCTGAACATGAGACAAAGGAACAAGTGTGCAAGTAAGAATACTGGACACATAGTGAACACCAAACTGAGGCCACATCATACCTAGTTCAGCTGATTCTAGAACCCTATTAATTGTGAAGGGGAAATCCTTTCAAGCAGAAAGAAGAAACATATTAAAATGGACATTTCTGTGTCAATGGCATCTGTATTTTGATGAGAGGTGCAACGGCTTCCATGCATTGAAGCCAGTTACCATACTTCACCTGAAATGTTTGAGAGGCCTTCTAGTGACTCAGTCTAAGTTCCGGGAAAGAAATCTTATCACCTGGGTTAAATCTACTCCAGAAAATAATCGGCTAAAACAAAATTTTCACCTTAACCCTTTTCCCATGTACATTTTTAAGATATCGTAATAACATCAAAGTATAAAGTTTTAAAATACTGTATTAGTTTTTAAAATTTATGTTAACTCATCGATGATGAATTTTCAAAAGATAAATAGAAGAAATAAGGGCCCAGTGTTGACTGAACTCTAGATACTATTCTATATCTTGCACAAGATTACAGAGTTAATGAACAGTAAGTTTTGATTTCACCTCAGAATTCTGACTCCAAGTCACACACCCTTAACCTTTACACTATCCACCTCTTTTTTAGTTCTAAGATATTGACTAAACAAACTGATGGAATCCTTATTTAAGAAGTATTTATTAAAAGCTAGCCTTCGGTATCCAACAGGCCTTAAGATAGGTCTATACTGCATACATTAATATAATGGAATATGGCAATTCCTCAATTACTCTATAAATACTTTAATGCCAGAAAAGATGGGAACTTTGCATTTGAGCCAGTCTGCTGTTTCTTCTGGTACTAACAGAATGACCTGGCCCATGTTTTACCCTGTGAACTGACAAGAGAGGAGCTTTCAATAGATTGGGCTAGAGTTATTTGCCAAATGTTCTTTTTAGCTCATTTGGTAGTGGCCCATCTCTCTAGAAGACTACATTGATATCCATGCTGTCCATCGTCTTTTGTTTATGTAAGAAAAGGAACAGCAGCAAATGCATCCACATGCCTCACGGCTTGTCTTCTAAGTGAACATCCTTTCCAAGGGCTTTAGAATATGTTGAGTTTCAGGATTCTTTTTGAGAGCCTTTGCCATTTAAAAGAGCAAATGTTTGGAATGAACTGAACTTCCTCTAGACCATAAAAACCCATGTATTCCTACTACTCAGTCATGTGGATCTGGTCCCATTCTGGCGGAAGAGAGAAAGCTGAAGTCTTGTAGGTACTACATGGACTGAAATTACAAGCAAGCCATGATGAGTGGGCAGTACAGAATTCTGTTATCATTTGAAAACACTACAGGGTGGTATGCTTATATTTTGGGTTTCAAGTGCTTGTTGATGATATGTTGTTTCATGTTCTCTCACATCTCGCTGCCCACTTCAGTTAATCGTTCATCGGATGGGTGTTTCAGAAGGTATAGGCATGAACAACCCAGTTACCGGTATATGAGAGACTCAAGGAGTCATGCTCTAAACTTTCTTTCCTTTAGGGAAGATAAAGCAAATCTGAAACAGATTATTATAAAGTATCCAGTCACCAAAAAGTAACTCATTAAATGAGTTTAAAGGAAATAGTAATTATTTTATTCATTATAATGAAAATCAATGTTTAAAGTGAAAGGTCAAGGGAAATGTAAACTGAGCCCCTTAACAAACTTCACATAGGCCATTCCCTATTGATATCTTAAGGGAAAGAAAGCTCAAAACTCAGTCAGTTCCAGAATGGTGCCTTTACTAGGAAGCCTCTGAGCCAATAACATTGATTAGAGTATAGACAATTGCTGATAATGTTGATGTAGCCTTTGTTCATGGCCTAGAAGTGGCTTTAAAGCCATTTATAAAAATAGAACATTTTTACTATTTCTGAAAATGGTTCCTCTTAGAAATCAGGAGCATGAATCCATTCGTTACTTCTAAATAAATCCAAAACAAAACCAGAAAACAAAACCTGGAGATATTTCTTTATCATGTGATTTGACCCTGTGACATCAAATTGTACTGATGCTTGCTTCTTTTGGATGTAGGCAGTTTTTTAAAACAAACAGTTTGTATTTTCATCTTTATATTCACAAAGTAGTAGATATTTATATATTTTTAGATATATGTATATGTTTGTATATGTATGTACATGTGTGTGTGTGCTTAAGTTTAAGACTTATATATCTCTATATAAAATCTTTAATTGATCTCCTTATCTGAGATTTTACTTAAACCCCAGAAATTGCCTTGTGAATCAGACAGAGGAGATTTCATTAACTCTTTGTTAACTCGGGTAACAAAAGTAGAGGTAACCTTTTGTAAGATGTCTGTAAGAGTAGCCCTACACCGTATGTTGTTCTACAATGCATTCCTTTCTTTGGAATCTGGAGACTTATACCTTACAGCTCATTACAGCAGATCACAGCAAATGTGGTTAGGCATGACATAATGATTTCCCAGGTTGCATTAAAAAAAAATCATTGAAGCTTTAGTTTAGTCACTAAAAGACTTGAATTGGGGTGTCTTGAGTTGCCTTAGATAAGAATTTTACCTCTCCTGAGACTTCCATGCTTGGAGAAATCATAAGCCACATAGAAAGCCATGTTCCTGTGTTCTGCTCAGTTGTTTGGTTACAGAGTTAGTCAACAGCCCAAATCACCCACCACATAAATAGGTAAAGTAGTACCTAAAGATCACTGATTCTTAGTAAGAATATAGTATGAATGATGTAGGCAGTTTTAAACTTCTATTAAACAGTGTGGCTGAGGATGAGTTTTAAACTAGGGACAAACTCAGTTCAGCGTAGCTGTGTTTCAAACATTCAGAGGTCACATATAATTACACAGTCATCAACTGTGTAACCTACACACATACACATATACATATATATACACATTCATATACATACATACATACATACATACATACATACATGCATACATACATACATACACACACACACACACAAATATCTCCTTTTCTAGGATGGGTATTTTTTTCCTTCAGTTGTTTCTTGTAAGTCATCATTTTTCAGAATTGTTTTAAGGTTTGTTTTTATTGTGTATATATATGCATGTGGTATGTATACATGAGTGCAGGTGCACAGAAAGGCCAGAGGTGTCAGGTCCCCTGGTGCTGGAACTACAGACAATTGTGATCTGTCTGATGCTGAGAATCAAACCTGATTCTCTGGAAAAGCAACTCATCCTCTTAACAATTGAGCCTTCTTTCCAGCCCCTGATTTTCAGAATTTTAACCACCAAAAAATTTTTTCCACAGTTCTCTTCCTAAATTCCAAGATTTAAAATCAATAGAATAGATGATGGGCTCCAAGTGTGGTCTGGCCATCGTGCTTGTCAGTGTACTGCAAGCCTTATCATAGATGCAGTGTTTTCACAAATGTAAAGAAGCTGCTGTTGACAAAGGCATTTCAATGAAAAAAGACCTTTCATCCAAACACTAACATTCCTTACTATACCAGCACTGTCTCAGTATCTCTTAGGAAGAAGGACCTGGAACTCAGAGAAAGCCAACTTGTATTTCAACCACCAGGTTATTAGATGTGTGACTTTCATACTGTATTATTTTTTTCTTACACTTTATTTATTAAGAAGAAATGATCCATGATTTATGAAACTATAAAAACACTAAATACCTTTATTATCATAGCAACCTAAAATTAGGGTGTGATACTTGTTCTCATTACCATTTATCTTCCTGGTTCAGGCTCACCACCATAGCTAGCAGAGGACTTTTATCCCAATCTTTACACTGTATGCTTCAGCCACCTAATAAACATTTTCTAAACATTCATTTCCTACATTATCGTATCTACATCAGTATCTCAGAAAGTCTGCCAGTTTTTGAGAGTCCGTAGGTCATTCACCAACTGCCCACAGATATGTCAGTCCATAGATTAAAGGGAATGATTTGATGCCTGTTCTCTGTAACTGCTCATCCAGAACTATGGGTCATGCTGCCCAGGAAAGACAGCAACAGCAGGCACACCCGGTTCCACTGGTGGATCAAGTACAGGAGAGCTACGAGCAGTTTCCTGTTCTTCTCTGAGCTGAAGCACAGACAGAACAAGCCAACCAACTACCTACCAGAATTTAACAGCAACAACAACAAAACTTTAAATTTCTGTAGACAATGGGTTGTGAGACTCTGGCAAACAGCCTGAAGCATGTAGTAAGTAGACCATCCAAAATTATGAACTTAGTCCTCGACAACTCCCTCCCCTGGAGAGGCTTTTAGTGGCACTAGACAAGGGAAGAGAGTAACACACCTAAATATTTGTCAGTCCATTGACATATGCCCATTGAAAACTTGCTAAGGGAAAAGCATAGCTACTATTTTCCTTTTTTTCATGGTAATGCTCCTGACTACTTGCATCTATATGAACTGTCACAACTCTGACTCTGGATTTTCTGTAAGTGGCATGTCAGGGATGGCAAGGTACTCTTAGGAAACTGGAGTGGATACATTTCAGCTTTCTCCTTGTTTACAGCTCTATGTGTTCTCACAGTTCCTGGTGATTAACTAGTTCAGTACCCTTGGAACAGAGAAGTCAAGACTCAGGACAACTTAACCAAAGTAAGGACAGCAGAGTCTGTGAGTTCTTGCCCTATGAATTCCTTCAGGAATAATAAAGTCAAGCAGCCAGAAAAACAATACTCCAACACAGATCTGCAAATATACATGTATACAGGTGCACACATATTAAGCTATAATGTGAGAAAAACTGTGATTCACCTAAATTCTAATTCACTTCGTGGTAGTTTCTCTTTGTAAATGAAAACTAGATGGGCCAGTTTTATATTTCTGTTTGTTTGTCTGTCTGTCTGTCTGTCTGTTTGTTTGTTTGAATTGAAATGAGTTGACTAAAATGAGTCGACTGAAATTGCTTAATGTACTCATCATCATTATGCATACTGGGATTTAATATTGTATAGTATCTTGTAACTCCACCAATATCTACATATATATAGGACCTGGTTCTGGTGCAACTTCTAGAAAACTAGTGTTGAAATAAATTTAACAAATGAGGGAATCAATTATGAACGGCATAGCACGCCTATCTTTAACTGGGTGGAAATAACATAAAAGGAATGTAGTCATATGAAGTATATACCCTCTAAACAGTGTATAAAATCCAAGCTGACAACAACCCAAGGAGAGTCAAGTGATATGAAGGAAATACCAGCAAACAGGCTTAGCTGTGTTTGGAGCAGGTACATGTCTGTATTGGTGAAAGACATGAAAGAGTGGCCATTTTTCTTGAATGGTAGTGGAAAAGGCTCCTCAACTGTTTCTTGCACAGGGCAATATGCCAGCAAGAAAACTATTTTAGATCAGTTCATAGCTGTAGTATGTTTGCAGGGTTTGGGGACAGAGGGATGTCTGCATACCTTCCAGATAGGGAATTGGTTGCAACTAGGAAAACAAAGTCCCACTGTGTGAGAGCAGGCATATGTGCTCACATTTCAATGAGCTTTTCATTTGAATCATTTTGTGAAATCAAAGCAAGTATTTCATAGAATCACTCTGTTAGAAATATCTACACCATGCCTTTATTAGCATTTCACATGAACCAAGGAGATTCACAGTCATTGTTGTATTTGATTCCCAACCATGTGGTTAGACCGTTGTTGTAGTTGTTGTTGTTGTTGTTTTTACATGCTACAGATGAGCAAACTAAACCTAGAGACTTTGAGTGAGTTGCTTGGAGTCAGTCAGCTTCTGCATGCTGGTGCTGGGGCTCCTATCTAGGATCTCAACTAAGTTCTCTCTCTAATAAAATGCATCAGAGAAATATGAAGGATGCTGTCTTGTGCTGACAGCCTCAGACAGTCTCCTTGGCAGAAGCACTTCCTATTAAGTTGTTCTTAGCTGATTTAAAGAGTTGAACATTTATGTCAACACTTCTTTATTTGTAAAATACTGATTGACTGACTGACTGACTGACTGACTGACTGACTGACTGACTGACTGGTTGGTTGTAGTGCTCTAGATCAAAACTAGAGTGTTATACATGGTACACAACAGCTCTGCAATTGAACTAACTCCACAGTCACAACGGAGCATATTTCGGTTTGATTGCTTTGATGGAAAGATCTGTTATAAGCAGTAAGGCAATGTCTAGATAGATAGATAGATAGATAGATAGATAGATAGATAGATAGATGGCCTTGACATTTCTGCAATTTTCTATTTACATTCAGATAACACATGATTGCCTCAGTGAGAGTTAAAAAGATTTTTATCTCTGCATTTTAGGAGAAGACAGATTATGTTGGCAGCAAATTACTGAATTTGCTTTGTACTTGACTTTTCTAGAATAATTAATTTCACTATAAATTTAATTTCAGAAATTGTTCTATCTTCTATAGCTTTACATGTTAAATTTTCTAAAGCAGGGATATTTCTATGTCCACTGCAGCCTTGGATTTTAGTGCTGGGGTTTCAGTTTCACTTTTTATAAGTTATTTGTGTTTTCAAACAGTTTTAGAACCATTCTGACCACTGCTGCACCAGTACAACTTCCTCTTTGTTTGCACCTTAATTACTTCAGGTGGAATGTATTTTCCTTCATTTACCTATACTTAAATACGTGTGTTCGTGCGTGCAGGCATGTTCATAATTGTGCAGGCATTAGCCATGCTTTCTGATTTATTGTTTTCCTTACTCAACGTCTATTGCTATTTTTGACTTTGAAACATCACTAATGCCAATTCCAAATAAATTTATCGTGGAAGCCCCAAAAGCTGTTTAAATCCCCTGTATGTGGCAGTCCTATGCTTAATAACCAAGGTTGCATATTTCACCTTTCTCCAAGGGTCAGTTTTCCCTGAGTTGATTTTACCTCAGAGAATCAAGTGTGACAAGTTAAAACCTTGGCAAGAAAACAAAACAGTCATTCTGGAGCTCTTTGAAACTACAATGAATTGCGTTATTGGCAAGGTACGGAAAAGCCTGTCGGTAGTGACGTTAGCAAACTTGGCATACTGACATTTTGATTTACAATCCTGGGCAAAGCTAAGTATTGTTTACTAAGTCCCAGCAACTGAGATTCATTGGTTGGGTCTGGAAAAAAAGAGCCCTACAGTTTTGTCAACTCTTTTTTTCTTAATTCTTAGACTGATATCTCAAAACATTGACAAGGCTGGGGTATAATAGCTCAGTGCTATTGGTTCGTGTAAAGTGGGGTCCTGGGATAGATTCCCCAGAACTACAAAAATGATGATTAAAATATGTTTTTTAAAAAATAAGTGACAAAGTTGACTCTTTCAAATTATGTATCATTTCTTTACAAAAAGGTGGGTATTGGAAAACAGATGACGACAAGGGGTTTTCCCAACTAAGATTCATCATATCATACACTCAGAAGAGCATGTATTAGATATTTCTGTGTCACTGAAAATGCATTTACCAAGTTTTCTGAGAGTATGATAGAAAGATTCTAGGTGAGTAGACATCAGTGACTCTGAAGGACATGGAAGGCAGTGAGTTTGGGGAAAAGTCAAATGTCCAATTTCAATTCCTGTTATGCTTCTATTTGTGTCGATCAAGTTTTAATTTCCGGTGGTTAGAACTGTGAAAGGGAAGTTTAGATTGTCTTTTCAGCATGCCTCTAACAACAGCTCTCAGTTGAGGATGAATCTTGGCAGGAGGGATGGGGGGTGGGGGGTGGGGGGCTAGAAAAAACTAATTTTTAATTTGTGTAGCTGCTGAGTAGTTTAAACTTACAACTACATGACTTAATACACTTTATCAATCTTCATAGAAACATCTCCACTGACTGATCACGACCATGATTAAAACTGAGAAGCAGAAGTTTCCACAAGAGATGACAGAGCATTTACAGAGTGTCTATTGAGTTTCAGCTTCACAATCATACTGTCAAAAGTCTTCAAGCAGGTCTTATGGGAAGCAGATTTGACTAGGTCAGACCCAGATACTCCCCAGTACATTTATCCAGCCTCCCAGAACACCCATCCACCTCTCACTATTCTGAGAATCATCACAGAAACGACTGTCCTTGCTTCTGGATTTAGTCTTGTTTGAGATGTGAGTCATAGAAAGCAAAAGAAGCTATGCTGTGGCCAGACTTTATCATTTGAGCAATGCATGTGAAGTCAGAAAACTCCCAAACATACAACCTGGAGGGCTTTTTAAATGGGGTGAAAGGCGTACTGAGTTCAGTTATAAAAAGAGACATTTCAATACAGTGATGCTTGCCACTCTGATAATCTTAATAGTTGCTTTCTTTCTCTGAGTTACTATATTCTGCTGCACACTGTCTTTTATTTTAAAGAAAAACTTAGTAGAATCAGAATATAGCTTTATTAGCCCCAAATTAAGGAAACAGAACATACTCATAATTTTAAAATGTCTTTATACTTAGAAAACTGCACTCAACCTAAAGGGGATGGTTGTGTACAGCAGGACAGAGTCTGTTGTCTATGGCTTGCATCTCTCTCAAGCTTGGTGCCATTGTCCTGATCCAGCTACCATCTCTACTGTCAGGAAGCAACCTTAGTCAGGGGCTCTGTGTGCACGGAGAAGCAACAATGCCATTCCACTTTGATCAATTATTTAACGAATCATGCTCACAGGCCAGCAGGATAGGTAAACCCTTCACCGCTCTGCTACTGCCAGAAAAACATCCGTATTCATAAACAATATGTTCCAGGAAGTGCAATCTACCTGCCATCAATAAAGCGCCACTCGGGACCTTGGAAGCTGGTGACTCAGTGGTGTTTGTCCTGCTTCTTTTATTGCCGTTTTTTTAAGGACCATTGTACAAGAAAATTTAAAGCCTAAAACAGAGTTAGTTCTGCCAATACTGCCCTGATGAGGACTGCACTATTGATTTCCCCTCGTTCATGAGTCACTCAGGAATCATCCCGATTTTGCCTCCATGGAAACTCTCTGACTTAGTATTTTGAAGGATAAATTATGTTCCATGATCAGAACAAGAAAAATAGGATTTATATTTTAAAATGGGGGTTTAGAGGTGGACTGCCTGAGGTTTGATCCTAACACTGCATGTTAATAGCAATGTGACCTTATACCAGTTACTTGATGTCAGTTTTCAGTGTCCTTCCTATAAATGGAGATTAAAACATACTGTCTATTGAGTGGAATTCAATAAAGATTATGTGAATAAATATAAGTTATACTCTTCAAACAACATCTATTATGTGGACGACACTATACTATACCTGTCACTGTAAGCAATCTAGGTGTCCAGCCACTACACTAGTAAGGTATCTGTCGCCAAAAAGTCGAAGATCACAAGATCTGCTCATGTATGCCTGTCATCCTAACACTGGGTTACAGGAGGCAGGAGAATCAGGTTTTTGAGGTCATCCTTAGCTACAAAATGAGTTCAGGCTCATAAGACTACATAAGACTATATTTCAAAGAAAGAAGGGTAGAAAGAAAGAAAGAAAGAAAGAAAGAAAGAAAGAAAGAAAGAAAGAAAGAGAGAGAGAGAGAGAGATAATGATAGATAGATATAAAACATTTGTGAGACCACTTTGCTCTGTATAATGGACAGAGAAGTCTTAAACCAGAAGTTTCCGATGCCCTTCATCCAGAATGGAGGCAGCACAGCAGCATACTTGACTAATCTATTCTGGACATTCAGGAGACCTTGATTTTAGTCCACAGTTGCTATTAACTTGCTAGGATGTCCTGACTTTATCTAGATTGTACTACCCTGCTATCATTCAGTCTTTGAAAAATACATGGAAATGAGTTGAGCCACTGTAAGACTGAGCAAACAGACACATCTTTCTTTTGACCGTTTATGTTTGTATGTTTTGTTATGGACTCAGGCTTGGGGTATGGAATTTGAACAGGATAAACAAGAAGGCTTATCACCTGGAGTTTATCTTCTGGAGAATAGAATCATTAAATCAGTAACAAATAAACAACAGGATTCCAGGCAGTAATAGGAGTGTGAAGAAATTTACATATGTTAAAGGATACTGAAGGAAAGAAGGCAACTTGAGTTTGAGTGGTTAGGATAGCTCTCTTCAGCATGTTTAAGGCTAAAGGGCAAAAGTAAAACAAACTTGGAGACTTAAACCACAAAGTCTAATTGAAAGGAGCCTAAACTCCCTCAGGGTGGTAGAAAGTAGATTGAGTGTTTGGGAACAAAGAAAAGAGAAAGAGCTTGAGAGGGTGTGGCAAGATCGAGGCTCAAAAGGCAGAGTAAACTAATCACTCTCCCGTGATGAGGAATTGAAGTTTCATTGTGAATGTGGCAAAAGATACCAAGTAGCACTAAACAAGAGGTACCGCAATGTATTCTGATTTGACTGCCAGTGTGGGCGGTGAAATGAGATCTAGTCACAGTTTTCTAAGCAGGCGGCTGAACCATTTACTTAAAATAATTTACAAATTACAAAAAAAAGTACATAGAATAATTCCATGATTCTAAACACTTATCTTCATTTAGCTCTTAACTGAGAGATATATCATCTGCTCTAATAATCTAATTCATAATTGCTTCTTTCTATTATTGGAAAAATAAGAATCCATTTTTTAATGGCTGTTTGGAAGTCTGGCAAGCATAGAGATTGCAGCTATGAGAAGCCATTGGCTGCTTCAGATCAAGAGAACTCGTTGGCTGCTTTGTCTATTACCTCTTCAATGCAGTGTTTTAAAATGTTTTTGTTCTTATACAAACTGAGAAGAAAGTAAGAAGAAGTAGAAATCTGAAGCAGCAGGCGAAAGAAAGAAAGAGGGGGGAGGGAGGGAAGGAGGAGAGGGAGGGAGGGAAGGAGGGAGGGAGGGATGGAAGAGAGGAAAAGGAGGGGGGGGAGGGAGGGATGGAAGAGAAGAAAGGAAGGGAGGGAGGGAAGGGAAGGAAGGGAGGGAGTAAGGAAGGAAGGAAGCCAACTCAGGGCAAAGGACAAGTTCCCAAGTAGATGTCTCTACCATCTTGAGAAAGCTACTAAGTTACTAATGGGAACTAATAGCAACAGTAAAGCCCAACTCACAGAATCATTGTGAATGCCAAATGAAGCAATACCAAGAGAAAGTACTGAGCAGAGGTACTTGTCTAAGTACCCAGTACATGGGGTACTCTGATTCTCCACCCTTCAATTGACCATTGCATTTCCATTTTGTGCTACCTTTACAGATCTCCAGGCATTCATCTGCCATAGTAACCAAAGGCACTGTAGTAGTATTAGTTTTATTGTTTAGTTCTCTTATTTCCCTGTCAGCCAATATACAACCTACCTAGTCTAGGCCAGTCAGACTGGATATAGTACACAGCTGTTGATACAAAGACTTCATTCATGGCCAGGCTATTAAGTCTAGGTGACAGATCTTGTTCTGCCAGTACCCAATGCTACTAAAGGGGCTTTGAAAGTCATTTTTAAGTTCAGTCCTCTCCCACCCATTAATACTGTGGGCCCCTATGTGACACTGTGAACTTCGCTTTAGTTATTTCTCCTGAGATTTAGATGACCTTTATGAATTTTACTTTGCTGCAACATAAACCCAAGTGAAAGATACACTTTCTTCCCTGGCCCCTTTAGTGGTACCTTTTCATCCACTTAGCTGCATCTTCTGAGATGGATGAGCCAATGGACATCAGGATAATGACAGCCTAGGCTTGCCTGGTTTTTAACCCAGAATGCTGGAGAAGTTTTCTGTCACTGAGGACACTTAAACTAAGCTTGTCCTCCCCTAAGAATCAGGGATGTGGATCTTTCCAATCTGCATAATCCATTGCATAAGACTAAGTTATTAAGGAAGGCAGGGCTGGCCACCTTCACCTTGCATCTGACTGATATATGTCCTTTTATCCCCTGGATGGGTGGCACCTGTAAAACAGGTACTGTGTTTAACTGCAGTTATATTTAAATTAGTATTTGATATATTTGATGTTATAATGATCTCCTTTAACAACTAAGGAATTATAGATAATAGTTTAAGCTCTTTTTGACTACCACTTTTAATCCTGTTCCCTTAAACTCCCCAAAGTTAGCCCAAATCATCAGATTTTTTTTTTGTTGTTTTGTTTTTGTTTTTTTTGTGTGTGTGTTTTGAGACAGGGTTTCTCTGTGTAGCCCTGGCTGTCCTGGAACTAACTCTGTAGACCAGACTGGCCTCGACCTCAGAAATCTGCCTGTCTCTGCCTCCCAAGTGCTGGGAAAATCATCAGATTTTTGGAGTGGTATCACCCATGACTTCTGGACTATCAACAAACATCCCGCTGTAGTATGAGCAGCAGCTCATCCCAGTGCTGTACAGGAGCTACGTGAGATGGTGCCCTTCTAAGACTGTTTGCTGTGCATCTGATAATAAAGGAAGGACTTTCTAGCATAGTATGTACATTATGTATTTATATGGACTATCATGCTGGACATAATACATTTTACAGCAAATGGCTTTAGGTAATCATGCCTCATAACAATTTGCACACATGTATCTGCTGCACTTTTTACAAATGATGATAGTGATTTTCCATTGGGTGGACATTTCACATTTCTTGGTTTTGCTCATCTTTTATCCTAAGTCATTTCTTAATTGTCAATATTATAAACAATATATCCATAAATTCTTATCTATGTGTTGTATCAGGTTCACTTAAGATGAATAAAACAAGAATCACTGCTTTTCTCTTTGTGTTCCCCTAGCTTAGTCAAGCATAATGTCTGACTTACAGGCAGCCATCAGGGTATATTTAGAAGATGAATTTGAATGACTCTAGATCACTAAACCTCTCCTGTCTTTACTTCCCTGGATGGAAATTCAATAAAGACCCTAAGTGGATGGGAATCTGCACTTCCAGTGAGTGCTAAGCACCTAAGTTCTCAATTCTAGATAAGGCAGGAAGACACATCCTGTGTCAGCCACCACTCTTAAAAGACTATTGAAATACACAGAAAACGATGTAAAATAGCCCCCAATAGGCATAGTAACTTCCACAGGTATAATTAGAATTGTAGATTTTTTTTTACAGCAGCCAGTTTCTTTTTCTGTAGGGGACATGGTAGTTCCTTTCTTACTGAACACTGAGTGACACTTAAGTAATCTCTATCTTCTCCACTGTTGCTATCTCTTCCCACAACTTCACCTATTCCCTGATGAATTATTTCCCACGGGAAAGACAGTTAATTTCACTGAGCCCCCATGTGTCACAATCCAATGCATCACCCTGGATGAGGAAGCAGAGCTGTGAGGAGGAAATCACAGTAAAGACAAGGGAGCTCAAAGCCCTGTGATCCAGGGCTGAGTTCACTTTTGATGGAATACAAAGGTACCCCAGGGATTTAGGTATACTACAACACATCATTGCACCGTCAAATGTAATGAGAGCACAATAATATACATTCTAGGATTTTGTCATCAGTACGCTCATTACTCTAGGTGTTCCAACAGTTAGCAATCAAAAGGCCATTTCCTGTTTTAGCCATTACCAGGGTTTGAGTCTGAATTCTTGTTTAGGGACCCATCACTTTGCTTGGGAAGAGTAACAGAAAGGTACTGAAGACTAGAGCCTTACTGGGGTGTGTTCTTTCCAGGTATATAAAAGCAATGTGTGCAAAAGGTCCCTTACCCTCTTAGGCCCTGACTTCTTCTAGGGATATTGTGAGGCAGTGGGCTGTGAGAGACAGTGGGGTACCCAGTTGAGTCTGCTTCGAACCCCAGAGACCTTAAAGGGACGGTAGGAGTTTGGCAGTACTCCTGGGCCTCCCGTTTCCTCTCACCGAAGCTTCGACCCTCCACAGCCCCTTCCACAGAGGGGTCTATGGCCCTCAGTCACGTAGGAACAGTATCTCTGGCTCTCCCACTTATAGATGAGGTATCTCCAAACTCTCAGACCAAGCCAATAGGAGTTACCTGCTGCTAGACCCTAACCCACCCCAAAACTGTATATAAGAACCCTATTTGGGAGAAGTAAAGGTGTGTGAGAATCATCCTGTTGTCTGAGAGTTTCTGTCGCAAGAGCTGTAACACTACCACTTGGGAAGAGATCTGCTCTCCCAAAGTGCCTTCAGAATCCTTCCCATGCTCCTCGCTAGCTAGCCGGCTTCTCACCGTCTCAGCCCGTCCTGGCTCATCCCAGAGCAACAGGCCCAGCACCTGGGAGCAACTGGGTGGCAACAGCAGAGATGCATGCGGATAGAGGCAGCAATGGAGGTAGCAGAGGCGATTTCCTCTTCCTGTTAGCACTCGATCTCCTTGGCCCGAACCTCGGCACCTGGCCAGACCGGAGATCTTCATGGGAAGCCTTCCAAAACCGGGACCCACAGGATATTACTAACAGCATCCTTCAAGCTACATCTTTTCTCTAAATGGCTTAGTTCCTTTTCCTTGCATTCCGAAGGACCCCACTTGAACAGTAGTGAAATGTGAAGACATAATTTCTAAGACAATCTTTCTGCATTCAGAGTCTATATATTAGTATGAGGGTCCTGTGCTCATTTTTTTTCATTTTAATTATTTGCTTCTGTCCATGGTTATAGGCCAGATGTCATTCAGGTTAGGCGCACCTGCTGACGCAAACGTGTGCTATGTTATCTTACGGGATGTGGCCACTGTCTAGTATGTATGACTTCTTCATATATGGCAGTTGTATTAAAAGTTCTTGCTAAGCTCCGTTGTAGAGTTCTCAACAGTTTTCAGATATTCCCACTGGTGACTTCACCAGGCTCCAATGGAGAATTCTGACCTAACGAGTCACACAAACGACCCTGGTTAAACAAAATGCGTTACAAAACCAATCCAGAAAGCTATGAAGTCTTGGAAAGTGATATATAGGAAGGATGAGGGGTTGACAGGGATGGGGGAGACATGAGAGAATGGGGTACAAAGTAATCAGTGTATATTATATATGTACATGAAATTGTCAAGGTAAAAACATTTTAAAGATAACGTCTTATGATTCCCAGATGACTTCTAATTCTCGTGAGGCAGGTGGGGGTGGGGCTTAGTTAAACAGACCTTGTAGGAAAATGTTCTGAATCTCTTCTAATCTCTAATTGTCCTTAAAGGGCAAAGAGGGGGAAGAAAAGGTTAGATATATTAGACTAGAGGAAACTACAGAAATAAGGATCTGAAAGATCACAAACAAGAGGGGAAAAGTTTGTGGGAATGGATGTGAGTTAAATGTTCCCAGTATCAGGGAAAATAGGGAAATGGTGGGGGCGGGGAGGAAAAGTCCACTAAGTCAGAGGAGTTAACTTTTATTTCCATTTGTATAATACTCAAGTTAGAAAGAACTCAATTAGTGTGTCATTTTCATTAACAATAAATAGATGGCAGGACAAAATTAAAAGGACATGTACAAAATGGTAGAGAATATTCTCAAATCACATTGTTGGATAAAATGTATACTATCCAAAACACATAAGAGTTCCTGTAACTTCCCAGGGAAAATGATAACTAAGAGTCATTTTGGAAGTAAAACTTTCTCCATGCCTTCCAGTCCTCCAGTGTATTTAGATGAGGATTAAAGTTTGTAGGCTGCCATAGTCCCACACCCATATTTAATAAATAGATACTTATATCTTGCTAAAGGAGAAACAGCTAAAATTTTTAAATCTGCATTTTTCTCAAAAGAAAAGAAAAAGTGCCATCTTGTATGCTTTTCTTCCAGAGGGTTCTCAGTAGACATCCCGATGATGCCTCACACACTAGCACAGGGCTTGCTCCCCATTTAGTCAACATTCCATGACACGGAAATGGCAGACCATAATTCCAAATTTTATTCATATTAAAAAATAATAAGCAAATCCATAAACTGACTTCTTTTTCATGCTGTACTCTGAGTTCTTCTTAAAGAAACTAATAGAATGGAGAACAAATCCCTGTCCTGCTGGAACTCTTCTTTGACCCCCTAGAGATCTGGCCTTGTACCTGTTCTCCATTAGTCAGCGCAAACAACAACAGAGCCAGAGGCCTTTGCCTGCTCTGCTAAGTCTTAGGAAAGACCACTTGGCTGTGCCATTTATGGAGTCCTTCTGTGTGCCCGATAGAAAAATCAAAATTCTATCCTACAGGTTTTATTAATGTCAGCTATGGAACCAAACTAGGACAATTGATTCCTGGTGAGCTGTGGTTTTAGTCATTTGTAAAAGATTCAAAGCAAGTTTGCTTCTCTATCTTTCAGTTACTAACAAGCTTAGCTTATGGTTCCTTCTTTAACTGCTATTTGCTTAGCACCGCTAACTAGTCATTAACTTTTCCATACAAAGGTAATTCTCATAGCCTTATTTATACATTGGTGAAAATGGGTTCTGGAAATGCTGAAAAAATATATATGGTGGATATTTTCAAGGCTAGTCTCCATTCTCCTCTACCTAGGTCTCTCCTGAGGCTGACTGACATCTCTGCGCCCTGAGTCAACAGATGTCTATGGTCTCTCTTCTCCTTTAGTAAGTCCAGTGGGAAACAGCATTGGGATATTGGGAGCAGGATCAGTGAGAAATCTGAGTATTTATCTATCTTCTGCCCTGCCTGCCAAATAGGAATGGCAACGGCTATGTCCCTTACTTGCAACTAAAACTCCTTTATGAGAGTCTTTACATTCTTGTCCTCATCAGGGATCACCTAACCCCTTCAACCTTTAGTCTGGAGTGAAAATGGCTCTCAAGTACTTTCTTACCTTCTATTGATGCCCCTGACTATGAGCAAGTATCATTTGTAAGCCCTTCTGATACACCAGATGTCTAGGTCACCTGCTTCTTGTGAAGGCCTAGACTAATTTAATTTAAGAATGGCTATATTTAAATACCACCACATGATAGGGTAATCATTAAACATTATTTATATAAATAATACTCAAAAATAAGAGAAAATTCTCAAGACAGAGAAGAAAAATACAATTACTACTACTAATAAAAGTCTAACCTCCCTGGAAAGCGAAAGTATATGGTGTTTGTATATGCATGTGTATATGTGTGTCTGTGTGAACAAAACCTTTTTAAAAGTCTAAAAAGGAGGAGTCTTAGTTAAGAACATACTTAATTATTGGGATTTAGAAATGTTTCCTATATTTTCTCATCCACGTTTTCCTATCCAATTGATTAGGGATGGGGACATAGTTCAGCAGTAGAACATTTACCCAGTGTGGGAGAGACCCTGGTTCACTCCTCAGAACTACTAAAACAGAAAACAAGATTTCTAGTTACCTACTGTGCTGGTCGTTGTTGTGCCCCATAGGCTTTGCAGCCTAGTAGGAATGTTGCTTGCCTTTCTCCCTTGGCAGTTGGCATACAGTTTCAGATACAGTGAGAGCCAGTCTTCAGGGAGAAAGCTTCCAGATCCATTCTTGCTCAATTCCTTCAAGTGCTGTGTCTGAAGTATATGGTGTCTTCAGCAATAGTGTCTTACCTTTAAGTTCTGGGAGGCAACCATGCACAGTGGCAATAGTTTATACTGTTTCGGGATCTCCTGAATCCCCTGATCAACAACCTGAAAGGAAGTTTCCCAGGCAGTAAAGATTTTGATAGTCTATTATCACTCCATGTGGTATAACTTGACTCTGACTATATGAGTATTATGTGTATATTGTATGTACACGGATATAACCTGTTTTTAAGTAAACATCAACTATGTTTCCCTATGGCTTTTTCTTATTCCTTCTCCCTCCCTTACCCTTTATATTGGCCTCCCTCACCCCTTCCCAGTTAAGTCATGCACGAGTTTTCCCATTTCTTGCCTTATAGCAACTGTATCCTACTATTCTATCTAGAGCCCTTCCCAATCTTCCCCTTCCATATGTGTGTGTGTGTGTATGTATGTGTGGGTGTGTGTGTGTGTATATATATACACACATATATATTTGGCTATATAGCTAGATTCTTCTCTGACTAGAATCATAACTTAAGGGAACCCATTTATTTGGGTCTACATTCTGCCATGTGGCAGGTTACCTGTGCTCAGGTATCATGTGTCCATCTTGTCACATCTTCTCGGACATATCTCCTGCCTGGCACCTGGCACTCTCCCAGAATTTTTTCTGCCTGTGTATATTCCACCTCCTATTTCTTGCTTAATCCAGAGGCTTTTTAATTGACATCCCACCATGGTCCTCTTTAATTTTCCTAGTTTCTGTGGTTAAACCAGACCATATATTACATCTGAAGATCTGGAGCTAGGAACCACAGGTGAGAGAAATCATGTGGTTTCTCTGGGCCTGGGTTACTTCACTCAGTGCAATATTTTTTAGGTCCAACTATTTCCCTGCACACTTTATTTTTCTTTACAACTGAATAGAAATCCATTGTGTATCTGCACCACATTTTCAGTATCCATTCATCAACTGAAGGACATCTAGGTTGTTTCCATTTCCTAGCTATTGTGACTAGAACAGTAATAAACATGACTGAGCAAATATCTGTGCAGTATGATGTCAAGTTCCTTGGACATATGGCAAGGAGTGGTATATGACCATATAGCTCTGTCCTATGGTAGCTCTATATTTACTTTCCTGAAAATCCACCCTAGTTTTTTCCAGAGTAGCTGGACCAATTTGCAATCCCAACAGTGAATCAGTCTCCCATTTCTCCAGAACCTCACCAGCATTTACTATCAATTGGTTTTTTATTTTGTTTTGGTTTGGTTTTCTCTTAACCACTCAGAAAATGTGAAGATGAAATATCAAAGTAATTTAATTTTAATTTCACTAATTAGTAAGGATGTTGAATATTTTAAAGACATTTTTTGTCCAGTTTAATTTCTTCTTTTGAGGAATATCTGTTCAGATTTGTAGCCCACCCCAGCCCTTTTTAAATTGGGTCATTGATTTTCTTGAGTTTTTATTTTTTACATTTTTGTCTAGTCTGAATATTAACCCTCTATCAGATGAGTATCTGGCAGAAGTGCTCCATCACTCTGTGGTCTCCCTCTTCACTTGATTAAATTTTTTTCTTTACTGTACAGATGCATTTTCGTTTTATGAGGTCCTGTTTGTTGAAGCTTGGCCTTTATTCCTGAGCAAACAGAGTTCTATTCAGAAAGCTCTTTCTCAAATGTGTGTTTGTAGGGTATTTCCTGTGTTTACTTCTAGAAGCTTTGGGGAAAGAGAGGGAGAGCGAGAAAGAGAGAGAGAGCGAGTGAGAGAGAGAGAGAGAGAGAGAGAGAGAGAGAAGAAAACAACTATTACAGATTTATTTAACAGTAAAATCAGAAAGCTATTTTTTACAAGATATTTATTTATGTCTACATATGTGCAGGTCATCTCTATTTTCATTATCTATTTCTAGAAATTGTAGATTAAAGTTTGGCCACAGGAACTTAATGGAAACTTTAGTTAAGAAAATGGTTTCTGTTTTCCCATTATCCTATACAGTTTCTAAGCACAAAATTATCAGAGGACATGCGACAAAAAGGATAATACATTAAACTTTTAGAGCGTGAATAGACCTTCAAAATTGGGATCTTTCACACTTTTAAACAGAATACAACCACCACAACATCAAGTAATCATTATTGAGGCAAGAAGAATCTCAGCTATTGGTGTAATCCTTTCCAGTTAAAAATCCTTCATTCACACTGCAGTCTATTATTATTTTTAATACAAAATGGAGGGCTGTGTGTCTCCCAGGGGAGAACTTCATACCATGCAACACTTTGAATTATTCTAATTTGAGGCATGAGAGCGTACTAGCAAATGTTACCCTTTATGTCTGACTAATACAATTATAAGCTGCTTATCTTTGACTCTGTTGAAACCAGTTGTCCAGTGAAATGGTGTTGGGCAGTGGAAACCACGGAATGATTACGTCATGAGTATTCATGAGTGGGGTTAATGCTATGATAAAACGGACACAAACTGCCAGCTGCCTCTTTAGCTAGGTGACCTTTCAGAAAATATTCTGGTGTCCAGGAAGTGGCCTTGAAGACACCAAGCTTTGGGCTTGGGACTTTCCAGTATCCAGAGCTGTAAAAAAATCTGTTTGGAAATCAGCTAGTCTATTATATTTTGCTATCGATAGTTAGAACCAACAGAGACAGACTATTGCTAATTGAATATGGACCAGAAACAATTTCATTGTTTTTGGATCAATCAGTTTCATTGATTGTTGTATCTCCAATTTAGGTCTTTAAATCTACTTCAACAAAAAATATTTATCATTTTTTAAGGCCAAATGTGGTGTTTCACAGCTTTTAACCCCAACATTTGAGAAGCAGGGGGCAGGCAGATCTGGTCACTAGGCCAACCTAGTCTATATAGTAATTTCTTGGCCAGCCTGTGAGCTACCTGTGAGACTCTGTCTCCAAATAAGTAAATAAATAAATGCACAAGTAAATATTGCAAAAAAAACTAAAATAGTTGTATTAAATAAAATGTTTTGTGTTTTCTCATACTGATCCCACTGTTCTGGTGCAGCCAAACTTAAGGAACAGGAGTGTGTGTGTGTGTGTGTGTGTGTGTGTGTGTGTGTGTGCATGCATGTGTGTGTGTGCATGTGTGTGTGTGTATGTGAGTGTATGTGTGTGTGTGTGCTTCTTTTAACACAAATCAATTAGTATTATTCAGTTTGTTTCGTAATCTAGGCTTTAAAAATGAAACATATTTTCTTATCAAAATGAACATCTTTTATTTAACCAAAACAGTAGATTTGTGCATGCCATCTCTCCTGTTACATTTACATATGATTGTTAATTGTACAAATATGAAACTATGTTCTTGTGAAGAGCTCTGCCGAGTTTTCAGTTTTCATTGCCATCTTCCCAGCACATGCATGTGGGAAGAGCACATCTTCAAGAACTTCACCTATGCCCTGATTCCAGAATCCACCACCTTCCTGCCTGCTGCCTGCCTCACTTCTGTTGTACATGACACTCTAGCACAACTAAACAAGGAGAACACAAGGCTGACCCAGGAGAGGAAGCTTTCTCAGCATTCCAGTGCGTGGTGCAAGTTGTGTTTCTGTCAGAGCCTGTGACTGGTAGTTAAACAAAATATCCCCTGGGGCATCCCTGGGCATCCCAGGGCATCCTGGGGCATCCCAGGGCATCCTGGGGCTTCCTAGAGCATCGTGGAGCATAGTAGAGCATCGTGGAGCTATCCCACTCTGACATATTCTGCTCACTTGATTTTTTTCTCATAACTTTCTCTCCAAAGAAGTATAAAACACAGAAAATCATAGCCAGGGTCGTATGTGTGTGTGTGTGTGTCACACACACACACACACACACACAAATACATTCATAAATAGATATTAGATGATAAATAATGTGTATGCACATAGACACCTAAAAATTGTACATAAGTAATATATCTATGGGAACTAGACATATAGGCTACAGCTATGTATGTATATTTCTTATGGTTTTCTTATTACTAAAAGCATAACATTTCCTTGTAGTGAAAATATATCAAGTCCTCTTTGAAGAACATAGCACATTCTGTACTCACACTGCTGTACAAACTCTTTAGTTAGGACTTTGAACTGCCATAAAATCTATAGATAGCACTTCTCCAAGAGAAACAAAAAACAAAATAAAACCACTGAATAAGCAAACTGTTTTGTATTTTTTTATAAGCTTATGATAAATTTCAGATATTTTGGGGGGAAGTGTTTCAGAAGTGGGGTAACAACAGGACACATATCATGTGAATGCAGAGAAGAGACAACCGGGAGCATGAAGGGCTCAAAGAGAGAAAGGTGCAGAGGCATGGAGAAGAACATGGAAGAAGCTAACTTGCAAAGACTAGTTTGAAAATGCAGGTATGAAGCCTAATATTGTGGTATAAACTTTTAAAAATGTTTAAATGAAAATATTTAATTTAAGTATAAAGAATACAACTTTGTATTTATGATTTTCATGTGTGTATTGCATAGCCATGTTTATGCATACAGAAGTAAGAAGAGAACATCAAATGCTCTGTTCATCACTCTGCATTATTCCATGGTCTTTTACTAGATAAGAAGGTAGGCTGGTGTCTAGCAAACCCAGTCATTCTCCTGACTCTACTCCCCACAGTGCTGGATTTACAGGCATGTGCATGACCATGTCCAGAGTTTTACATACGAGCTAGAGATTTAAACTTGGGTCTTCATACTTGAGCAGCAAGCAGTCATGTCTACTTAGCCATTCTTTAGATCCTGATTTTGGATAGATATGTATGCCTGTATGTATGCATGCATGCATGTATGTATGCATGTATGCATGCATGTATGTATGCATGTATGTATGTATGCATGTATGTATGTATGCATGTATGCATGCATGTATGTATGAATGTATGTGTGATTGATCAATCATGTATGATTGATCTTCTCGTGCATTGTATGAAGTCCCTTTTCAATTGTTGAGAGCTAAGTGCTGGCGGGATTTTGGTATTGTCATTTCCATGGCCCATCACCTGTTTTCTATTTGTAAATACTTGTCCTTCTTTACCTGCCCAAAAGATGAAGGGTAGGCAGCCCTCAATGCCAAAAGGCAACCTACAAGATGGAGCTAACGCTCTCTTGCTGCTGACTGGGTCATACTGGAACGTGGCTTTTTGTGTAATAAAGAGCTGATGGCACAGACCTGGGGCAGAAAGTATGGGTGTGGAACTTCTAGACAGAGAGGGAGACACCAGAGACTTGAGGAAAAATGGACAGATGGACACAACGGGAGGCAAGAGGGAGATGAAGGGAGCTAGAAGCAGACAGGGAGAGCCATGGGGAGAGACAAGATGACAAATAAGTCAGTATAAGTTGGTAACTAAGTAACTAGCTGAAAGACTGTTCCAGCAAAAGGCCAACAGCATTAAACTATATAGATACCTCCATGTCTTAATTAAACCTCAAGTGGGATCCATGAAAGCCCCACAATATGTATGCATGCATGTATGTATGTATTATGTATGTACATATATATGTATTATGCGCATTTTATACAACCTACAAGTTCATGTAACATTGTCCGTATGTACATGTATCCAGGGCTAATCACTTGGGAAACAATCTCTGTGGAAGCTCCTCCCACAGGAAATGGATTCTCCCTTCACAGCAGCTCCTGACTACCTATAGCTCTTCACCTAGAGGTAGGAGCATACACAATTCTTACTAAGGCGCAAGGGACATCACAGAAGGGGGCCATAGAAAAACTGTGAGAGCCAGAGGATCAGGACATCTGCTGCTAGATAGTGTCTGCTAGACACAGCAGGAAGGATGCACCCATGGACGCAACAGTATGGTTGCCCGGAGAAGATGGGAAGAAAAGTTCATTTTACACTGCCGCATGATGCATTCCAGCAAACTCAGAGGCTGAGGTGAGAGAACTGCAAGTTTGTGAGCAGCCAAGCAAACATGGATAAACTTCATCTCGAAACAAGTTAGCAAGTGAATAAAGACATAAGAACATTATTCCTACCTGCCCTGAAACCTTGGCAGCTGCTTGATGTTCTTGGCATGGTAGGTGTAGCACAGGTCCTCCATTGGTGTCTGGGTAGCATCCTCACATTCTGGAACTGATCAGAACATCTCTGATGGATTCTCACTATCCGCAGCTCTCCTCATACTGCCTCCTGCTAATACTCTCCTCACAACCACATTCACCTATCTGATCTTCAAGGCTTTCACGTTTCTGATCTGATGTTGGGAAAATACAAGGCTCTTCCCAGAAACAGTGAGCACCCTGGGGAAAAAACACTTGCCTCCCTTCTACCTGCCCTATTTTCTATAAAGATCAGGGTACCAACCATTTCTCAAGCTTCAAACAGATATTTATTTTGAGACTAATTTCTTCATAAAGACTCATGGTGCCAATTCTGCATTTTCTCCTCTCACTGTTTGGCTCAAAACCTTGCTGCCAACAATATAATTATCCTAATTATTTTCTTTATAAATTTACTTCAGACATCACAGTGTGCCTTGCCTTTGTATTCTTCTTAATAGTTACAAGAACATTATGGGAAAGAAGCTGCTTTTTTATTGTTGTTGGAATAAATATTGTCTGAGTATCCTGTCAAAGGTTAGCTGGGAAATAGTACAGCCAAGCACCAGATTCAGGATCTGTCTGTAGCTCTGTCACTCAGTCCATAACCAGCTGTGCCTGCCACCCTCTGCCATCTCTGCAATCTAACAAGATGGCTTTTCTCTGGGTTTCCATTGCCTGTAGGAGAAAACACAAACCTCCTTACATTAAGCCAGGGGCATGTTCTCCTCTTGTACATCTTGTGCTTAGTCCTCATTCTCTCTTCCTTATTATCATCAGCTTCTTGGCCATCTTTCAATGCCTTTCCCTGCATTCACCCGCTTCATGATGGTATCCACAGATTCCAGTTTTTGAATAATAATTCTCTTCTGCTACTCTATTTATTTGCCCCATTACTGTGATCATGAATTTCATTCCCGGTTAGTCTATAACATTCCTAAAAAGAAAGACAGAGGTTGTATAGGTCTTTTCACTCATCTCTGCACTTTCCAAATACCACTCATTCAGTAGAAACACACTTCTTTTACTTAATGGGAACTGACTAGATCTAACCAGTGGGACTTAGTTATACACAACAGAAGTGTGTAAATTAACGTTTAGGAATTCCATATGTGATTTTCTAACACATTATATCCCACTTCAGACAACCCAGTGGTGGTGATCTCTCTCTCTCTCTCTCTCTCTCTCTCTCTCTCTCT
>NW_021620921.1:2936117-3068884 GCF_004785775.1 Grammomys surdaster | reverse complement strand
CTCTCTCTCTCTCTCTCTCTCTCTCTCTCTCTCTCTCTCTCTCCCCTTCCCTTCCTGCCCCTCCCCCTCTCTTTCTTTTTTTTCTCACATACACACATTCACTCTTTCTGTGTGTGTGTGTGTGTGTGAGACTCAGTCTCTTCCATGGCTGAACCTGTGCTTTGAGGCCATTAAAAAGTACAGTAGACACGAGGAGCTGAGTCACAGTGTTTGTGTAGAGTTCCCTACATGACTTTAATAGCACTTTCAAAGTAAATTTGAAAATTGTCTTCCGAAATTATTCTTCTAAAAAAGTACAAAAGTAAAAAAGCATATGAAGAAGACAAAATAATGAGATGTACAACAAAACTGGGAACTACCTGAAGAACCAATTTTGTGACTCTCAAATTATACTCATTGTACTGCCTTGAATATCTATCTTTTGCTTCAACAAAAGACTCAGGGAACATTCAGTTTTTGAAAGCTAGAACTATGCAGAGGGAAAGGAGACAGGCAACATGGCTGGGAAGTTTATAATAAGTGTCATCCCTCATTCCTACTCATACAAACAGTGAAGGTGAAGACAGTGGCTACAGGAGGAAGTGTCAGAAGCTACCCATTCCTTTCAGCTCCTCTTTATCGATGGAACAAGGGCGTGATGTAGACATCATCTATACGATGGGACCATCATTGTGCCTACAGCCCGTCATTGACCAAAAGATCTTGTGTAGCACAAGAATCTATATTGTAACACTATTCCTTTTCTTCCTTAGACATTTTTGGCAAATTTAATTGCATAATGTTTAACTCATTATTCTAACACTTTGCTCAATATCAGGCACAATGATTAAATACTGAATCAATACCTGAATGAATGATGTAATGAGGATACTTAGGAAAAAATAAAAATCCTGTATGGATGCAGTAACATGCTTCCTTTTAGAAATATTCCCTGTATAACCTTTAAAAGTAAGGTGATAGAAAGGAAGGATCCATCTTGAATATTAAAATTCACTTGAAGATTGTGATGATTCTTTTCTTCTGGAAGCTATGATACAATTCCAAAGTTACACTATGGCTTAATATTTGTTCCAGCATAATCTAAAAAAAGACATACTGTGAATGTGTTTTTAACACATCTTTGTATGATTATTGTATGTTTGTGTATGCTTACCTAGGTACGTGCACTTATATGTACAGGAGAACACAGAGTTCAGATGTAGGTGTTATGTGGGTTTCCACCTTAGTTTTTAAGGCAATGTTTCTCGTTGACCCTACATGTCACTGGTTTGCTAAGATTAACTGACCACCAAGCTCCAGGATCCTCTGTTCTCTACTTGCAAGTGCTAGGTTTATAGGCTTATGCGACCTCTCCAAGCTTTGCCCATGGACTGGGCCTCTGAACTTAAGTTCTATGCCTTTGTGGCAAGAACTGCACCACGAACCAACTCCTGTTGAGAACATTTCTACGTGCAGATCACTTTGCCAATTTTTACTTTCAATCTTAGCAGAAACTCTCTTCCAGCATATTTATTTAATCAAATAAGTCAACTCTGCTTACTAGTTCAGAACAATAAAAATATTTAATATTAAGAGAATGCTTAAATGAGAAGTCCTTGGCTTGAGTTTTTTTTTATTAATTATCTAATTTGATTCTCTAAAACAGACTTTTAAAATATATGTATCATAGTCTCCACTGTACAAATGAGAATCTGAGGCTTAGAAATGTAATGTTCTCATGTTTATGGTTTGAACATGGCAGATACAGAACTCCATGTCCACTTGATTCTGCAGCTTTTATTCTTTTCACTGTACGCATAGACTATTTTTTCTTCTCTACACACACTTTATTTTGATTTTAATTGGGAATAAGATCTATTAGGGGAAGCATTACTGGAAACAGCAACAAGCAAATCCTACATCCTTGCACCAATTCTTCTTCTGGAAAGCAGTGTTAACCAAGAATATATTTCAGTTCTCTAAAAAAAATCAAAACTAGTATCTCATCACCTGTGGTTCCCATTATAAACTCCTGCACTACTCATGATGGAAACATGTTGATCATTTTGCTAATGAAGACTCTAGGTTCCACTTCAACCTTGTATCTTTCATCCAGTTCTTGTTGGTACTGGTCCATGGCCGCCTTCCCAGAAATATCATGTTCCCAAGCCAATGTATCCTTCTATTTCATATTATGACTGCTTTAATGGAGGAACGAGTCTCAGAGCAAAAGAAACAGATATAGGCTGTAAAAATAAAACACATTATAGGTTTGAGAGTAAAGTAACAGTAGAGAAAGTTTTAAATTTTACAAATAGCAACTGTGAGGTTTAAGCGTAGTCACATAACTGTCATATATACAAAAGACAAAGATAGATCAGTAAGTAGAATCTGGACAGAAATTAATATCAGTAGGAACAGAAGAGTTAAAAGTGGTTCTTGGAAGATGAATATGATTTTCTCTTTTGGGGACATATAGAGGGGACATTAATGCTACTTTCTTCTCTACTTGCCAAGTCGTTTGTATGTTCTTCTCTATTTCTAGACCACTTTTCTTTCTCTAATCCTCATAATACTGGAGTGTGGTCATTAAAAAGCAGATAGCTTGAAATGTAAATAAAATATCCAATAAAAAATTAATTTCAAAAAAAAAAGGAGATAGCTGATACTGTAACTGAGGAGAAAGTCCTGGGACTTTCCAAGGCAGTGTTCATGCTGAGGATTTGGAAGCTCACTTCTGCAGCAAGGCAGCTGCCGTACAATACTGTGTTGGTTAATATTGAAAGAGGAATCAAAACATCGAGTGTCTTAGAAAACAAGTCTGAAAGATGATTTCATTCAAGGCTGTTGTCATATGATAGTGCTTTGATTAATATGGATTGAAAGAGGAATCAGAACATCTAGAATCTCAGAAAATACATTTAAAAAGAAGATGTACTGATTTTCTCATTAGAATTTTCTAACTCGGTCTGTGGGTATATGAGACTCATTTCAGAAATCTAGTAGTCTCAGCTTTTTAAAATAAACAGGTTTTTTTTTTCTGACTTCTGGTATTTGAGACAAGCTAGTTCCTCAAAATGCTGTCTGTATTTATACAAGCATGCTAAAAATGAACTTAAACTTTTAATTTAGGGGGTAAAGTATATATTTTTTCTTATACGGATAACTTTGTTGAGCCATAAAACACAGTTATAAAGTTTTAGGTGCAAATATATGCTTTTCATTCAGTGTGTTTCTTCATTTAAATTTATATTTCAGTATTTATTTCATTCTTTCTTACATATTTTATTTCATGTTGATTTTACTGGGGGTCATGACCACAGCCTTGGGCATCTGAACATGTGCTGTACTCCTGAGATACACCTTCAGCACTAGATCATGAATTCTCAGATAGTAGCACATAATGTACAATTTTTCTATTGATTTTTGAGAAGTAGTATTAGGTTTCAGTCTAGCCTGGGTAAGTTAGTCTAAGAAAACCTACCATGTCTACATGAAGAACACAGATTTTCTCTTCCTTTCAGAAGCTTCCTGGAAAAAAAATTAAAATATGATTTCTATTTGAAAAACCAGATGGTGTGCTTCTAATCTCAGTACCGGGAAGGTAGAGACAAGCAGATTCCTGAAGCTCACTAGCCAGCCAACCTATGTACTCAGCAAGTCCTGGCAAGAGACAGATCCTGTCTTAATAAAAATGATGGATGACTCCCAAGTAACAACAGAGGTTGACTGTTGACTTCCATGTTCAGGAGCACACATGGGCACTTCCTACAAGAAGCCCTCCACAAAAATTACCATTTGTAGAAGAAAATTACATCTTTATTAATGGTATGTTTAAAAGGTTGCATTCTTCTAATTTGGATGAGCAAAGGACAAAGAGGTTAATCCAGACTCAGAGATGCTATCAGATGTACAGGAGGCATGAGCTCACCTGCACTGAAGGCAGAGCTCCCCTCTTCAACCAGCATTCCTGCCTCTTTAGAATCTATTCATCTTGACTTTCAATTTCCTTGAGTGCTGGTGATGCAGGTCTCACCCTCTTGGTGTTTTTTTCTTTTGTCAATAATTTTCTATTAGTAAAATGATATGATCTGACTCTGTATAAGTAATATGATTACCCTATCATTTATTTACCTGCCCCAATCCTCTGAATTCATAGTAAAAGTCATTTGCTTTTCCTTTATTCCCATCATCTATGATGAAGGTCTTGACAATTTGATCCAACTAAATATATTAGTAGGACCTAGCCACTCCTTAGGAGATTTTGGCTGAGTATGTATTGCAAAATTTAGTACACTGAAATAAAAAGTTGATGTTATATTAGATCTTTATTGTCAGTTCCCTTCATTATATATTCATTAGAACTGATCAAAGCACTTAGCAGCAAGGAATGACTGCTTGGCTAACAAGTGTCAGAGCCTTCCTGGGCAACCTCAACAGTAGAAGCTATGCAAGAGCCAGGGGTAACAAAAAACCAGGCAGCCATTGCAGGTCAGAAATAGATCCTAGTTCTATTGATTACTAAGTATTTTTCTACTCTCTGACATCCTGTGATGCTTTAAGCAATGTTGCTGCACTTCAGAAGTTCCATGAAAATAGCAGCAACTGTAACTCCAATGACAACTCTTCCTTCAAAACTATGGAGCTGTCATTCAACCAACCCCATCTTAAGAGATACCTCCATCTGTCGCCATGCAATCCTGGGTGCTTCATTTATTGCAGGGTTATTCAAAAAGACTCCAATCGAGCTTTGGGTGACTAATAGAGTCTACTTTTCAGTCATGAAAACTGTCATAGCTGCATGGCCACAGATACAGCTGCAACCCATTCTCCCTGAGTTAAGGGCTACTAATGTCACTGCCACTTCAGATACTTTAAGATGGTTATGAGAGACTTCATGTTGGCCATGGCCACTTCATGTCACCCTCAGATGAGTCAAGCCACTACTGTTCCAGATGTCCTAAATCAGTTCAGGGAGGAGCATCTTCTCCACCCAAGACAGATGGAACAGTCAAGCCAAATACATCTGCACACACTGACTCAACAAAATGTTTGTGGTTAGCAAACAAGATGCTGTGTACTTGCTCAGCAGCTATAAAAGTGGTCCTCTATCACTTTCCTCTGTGCAATCAAGAACATTTTCCTTCTATACATTATCCTGCCCACTCCCTACTGCTGCAGCATGAGGTCGCTACCAAGCCCCATTCAAAGGCTTTTATCATTTATCATGGGTGGAATGGACTGGGTTGATTACACAAACAGAGAACAACTCTTGGGGATGGAAGTCCCATAAGCAACATCAGCTAGAAGATTCAGATACTGAGTTCTAGAAGGTTTTGAGTCAGGAGTTTAGAGGTGGGCATAGATTATATGGATGGCCAAGACTGTGAGTCTGGGAAGAGGAAATGAATACAGGCGGTGAAAGCAAGAGCGTACTGGGAGCAGAGACTATGGAATAGTCGCAAATTCAGGTGTTGAACAGGTTCCAGAAAGCTCCAGAGCAGTAGCAGCTCTGTTTGCCAAGAAGTAACTCAGAATTACAACATCAAAATCTATAATGCCTGGAAGAGTAGCACTAGCTACTTGGTGATGAGCCACAGGCTCTGAAGCCTAGAGCTGTAAATCCTAAGAGGATCCAGACTCCTTAAACTCAGAGTTGATCACAGTAAGAAATCTTCACTTTGCCTACTTGTGATTTCCATAAGAACAGAGCAAAAGGATACACAGACAGTAAGCAACATCCTACCCCCAGCTTCCTTTCCCCTGGCCATTTTAAACCCTAACTCACCTAAATAGATCTGCCTTCCACATAACACGTTTATAGAGTTCAGAAAGAAACAGAGTGAACTGTCTTATTTTGAGGCTGCTGTCCCATCAACAACACAAACATTTATTCTGCACTTTGAAATTAGAATGATAAAATAAGCCATAGCCTGAATCATCACAGTTTCATAAGTGAAATGATAGAGACTAGAATTAGGTGAGCATTATTGGCTAAATTGGCACATTCCCAGTATATTCCAATGTGGCCACCTTGCCATAGGCTGCCTCAGTCTCTCTGTGGACTCCTTGAAGATTCTAGTGGATAACAATATGAATCCTGAGAAGTCTGGTAGACATCTAAGCTGGAACTTATGAATGAAATATAGACTGGGGGCGGTGGCTAGAAGTATCATTTGATTTAATAACTTTTCATAATATAAATTCTGAATATTGCAGAAACCTACAAGCACAGGCTTAAATGAAGAGATTGAGTTGTGTTAGTTTTGATACTTTTGCTCTTGTTTCTAGCTGGCTTGATGTCTCTTACTGCTTCATGGTTATAAAACATATGTATGTCAGGCGAACATTACATCAGAAGCTAATGTTGCTCAGAAAGTGAAGAAAACCATTCTTAAACAAAAAATAGGGATGGAGAACCAAAAGTGCCTAGAGAGTTGAGCCTGCATTTGATTCAAAGAGCAAAGCAAATTTAAGACAGGATCAAGTTGTGCTATTGAGGAAACCATTCACATACTTCATTTTTACAGCTCATTTTAAAACATATAGACCCCTTGGCAGGGTGTCACCTTCTGTCATGGGAAAATGCCATGACATGCTGCAGAAAAGGGGATCTATGATCTGCTCTACCCATGATACAGCTTCTGAACTCTTCAATGTCTGTTTTTTTACATCCCAAACTTTGCCTCTCATAATTTCCTAAATCTTAAGGGTATCCCATGAAGAAATTTCAATTTATAACTCTCTTCAGCACCTATATCTCCAGCCCCATCTGTTGGCAAGTAATATGATCTTTTTTGTTGAATTATTTGTAATCAAAGTTAGAGAATACAGGCCTAATGCAGCCTTCCCATCCTTACTGTCTTAAAGTATGTGGTAACATTGTTGGTGTTGACTTGTACTGGGGCTCCTAAAGAGCTGATGCAGGAATAGATTCTGTTTCTGTTTTGCAAAGCCTACTGGTAATTGGGAAACAAGTATAGCTGTTTGGAAACTGAAAGTGTATTCCTCTAGTAAGGAGATGAAAGAACTGAGTCCTGTAGAGAAAGGCTGAAGAGCACAGAAGAAATAGAAACACAGTGATGGATGGCAAAGGAGCATGAGAGGTAGTCATTGTAAACGCTCATTCTGTTAGGAGAAGCCTTTGTGTTTTGAGTCATAGATCACTCTTTGACTTAGTGATTTTTAGAATGTCACTGTATCTTCCTGGCAAAGTGCAAGGTGTGCTTGCCAATGTGAAATTTTATTAGTGTTGATTCTTCAGAGCAAATGATAATAAAATGAGAAAAAAATAAGCTATTTTTTTAGCACATAGTAAATATGAACCACAAATAAACCTATAAAATGCATTTAATATTTGATTAAATTGAAACACTTATCCATATCTCCAATGTGAAGTGACCCAGTCCTCTGTGGTTTAGTTGTTGCCTCAAGCCCTTTATAGAAAGATATATAAAGTCACAAGTACATATGCAAACTTATGGAGAATCTAACTCTTCCTAGACATATCTCCTTGGAATTTTCATTCTTATCAGGAAGTATATAACTTGTATAGAGATTCAGTGCTGGGGTTCCTTGGCTACTGTAATTGTTTTGTGACTGAAATGGAGTAGAAATTGTAGATTCAAGGCCAGCTACAACATATGATATGTGTTTGTCAGTATGGCAAGGTATTTGCTGGAGCTCTAACTTGGGAACTAAATAGAAATGCAGATTCTCAGGTTCTGTTGGGACATATTGAGTCAAAAACCAAGAAGGGAATCCAGACATCTGCAAAGTGATACAATGAATGTTGAAATTTGAGGGCAACTAGGTCAGTGGTTCCCAGCTCTTGTCTCCATGGGGGTGAACATAAGGATGTTGACATTTTAGTTAGTAGACCTGAGCTGATATGTGCAACTCTGTTCATCACATAGGGTTCAATTGGCACAGAGGCACAGAATAAGGGTTTAGCTGAAATACAGTTTAGCTAGTGTTAGCAGTGTGTCGACATGGTCAGGTAGCTGCTGCAGCTCTAACACAGGGTTTGACTGGAAGCACAGAAACTGAACTAGGGACTTCTGCCCAGGAACTTGAACCCATGACAGATAGCTGTAGTAACACAAGAGATGGCAGATGCCGTCTGTGTCTTACAAGACACCCTACCTCACAATGCCTTGAAATTCGTTTACTTTTTTTCTTTTTAAAGAAAGACAACAGGAACAACAATATACTGACATCCTGGAAGATACAATGCAAAGGGGACTTGAGGGTTTGTGAGAAGCCCTCTAACTCCTAGGGAGCCCCTGCTCTTCATTTCCTGTGGACGTAAGGCATCTTCCAGGGTGAGTGATTAAATCTTTGTCAAGGCTGATCATCTTTGCTTTGTTCTTCCTCACAGAGAAGGATGACTGTCATTATTAGCTTCATTACCAGTGGACAAAATTGAAGGACCATTGCAGAGAAACAAATAGACTCCAGGAAGAAGGCATTATCCTGCTGAAACCTTCTCACCCATCCACACACCTGGCTCAGAGATGAGCGAATTACAGGGATCCCGACTGAGAAATAATATTATTGATTTCTTGCTAATCAGATTTTTCTTGAGTCTGGCAACAGTCAAGTGTTTACAAGAATTTTCCTCAAAACAACTCCAAAGTCATGCCCAGCAAAGAAGCAAGAAACCAGGAAATCAATAATGCAGAAACTGCTATTGAGGGTTCCATCTACCCAGCGACAGGAATATTTATTTATAGAAAAACTGGCCACTCTAGTTTAGTGTGGTAATAACACAGTACAGCTCGTTCAAAGAGTGGCATGCTTGAACACAGCCTTGCATTATGCTCACTGTAAATGGTCTCCGTGAGGAAAAGCCTATAATTTAGAGAGATTTGCCATGAATGGTAAGGCCGGGGTCATTGTAACAGATACTTTTTTACCAGCTCTATTTGTGGGGAGGGCTTGTAAAAAGGAAGGAAAGAGGTTAGCTTCAGGAAACCTGGAAGGGGAAGTAAGCTTCATTTGGTTTTACCTACATGAGAGCTATTTTACACCCAACACAAGCTCTTTGTGACTGGGTTTATTTATCACAAAGGCACACCAACACTCCCCTTGCTACACACACACCTAAAAAATCTACTTCTCCACCACCTACTTATACACGGTATCTCTTTATATGTGCCCTAGACACTGGAAAAATACATTATTTTTCAGTTGGATATTTTTAAATTTATTTTATTAGTTTTATTTATGTATATGGTTTTCTATCTATGTAGGGAAGAACATGTGTTTTCAGGTGCCTGCCCAGGCTAGAAGATGACGTCAGGTCCCAAGAAGCTTAAGTTACAGAAGATTGTGAGCCACCTGATAGGAGTTCGGGGAATTGGACTTGAGACCTTTGGAAGACCAGCAAGGGTCTGTAACTGTTAAGCCATACCATGAGCTCCTTCAACTGCGTGTTTTAATTATTAGGATTTATTATTGGTGGAAGTCAAATTCCTGATTCAAACGTCAAGCTGTTTTCCAGAGAACTCCTTGAGACACAGTTCTGCTGGCTTTCTGTGACATACCACACTAATCTTTGTCATTGCTAATGGGAGAGGAAGGAGTACAGATTGTATACATGGCTACTTCAAAACCATCTCCAAGGAGTCCTATGGCAACAATCATTGTCAAGAAAATACTCTGTGTGACACTGGGGATTAGTGAGCTAATCTCTGTGTCTACCAATGCCATTTTCAGTTTCTATCAGCCACTGTGAAGCAATCCTAAGGATGACATTTGCTCAGTGGCATGCTGGTCAAGATTTAAGACTTGATCTCCAAGGAAAGGCGGCCTGATTTGCACAATTTCCATGCTGTAAAAACACTCCCACATGGTGATTTGGAGCATGGACAGGAATTCTCTGGAAGCATACTTTTGGGAAGAGACATACTGTTGAGAAACATTTTCAGAATACAGATACAAATGAGTATAAACACACCTCAGGTCTATATGAAATTAGTAAAATCATTGGTAAGTGATAAATCTTAATTCTTTACCTTGATTTTAAATTCTACAATACTGTCTTTTATGATTTAAGTTTTTTAAATGATTGTGTTTACCAGACAGCTTGAAATTCCTAAAAGTAGAAAATTGGCTCCTTTAACCCAGTAGTAAATAATCAGCTACAACATACCACTGATTTTCCCAGGAAAGTATAGGCTAGATTCATGAATGGAAGGTGACTCCAAGTGACAGCATCAAAACCTAGGTTCAGTGAACATTCTGAGCATGTGAGGAGAGAAGAAAATGACTAGTCGTAGAGCTGAAGAATAAACCTCAGGTGTTCTGATTTCTGCTGGAAGGGCAGACAGATCACTAGCTGGTGACAGGAGACAACAGCTAGTGGGTTGAAATATTCTTTGTTGGGCTGTTCTGATACCACCATCACGTGGCTTGGAAGACAGCAGCTTAATGTGAGAATCAGACAGTCTTTATTCGAGATTAATGAAATGCAGCTTATAGCTGATGACACTGTTCCCCCTTGGGCCCTTCCCGTAGCTTGATTCATTTATTGTGATTTGAATGTGAATCCTTGCAAGTCTCCTGTGTCAAGTGCTTGTTAGACAGCTGTTGGCATTCTGAACGGAAGCAGTGGAAATTCATGGAGGAAGTAGATCTTTGAGGAAGACTTTCGAAGGTTATACCTGTTCTTCATACCAGTGTTTTCTTCTTGCTCCTTGGCCACCACAAGGTGAAGATCTTTGCCATGTTCTCCCACTACTGTATTGATATGCCTAAGATCATGAAACCATGGTCTTAGGGATCATGTGATTTCTTAGAGAAACATGAGATCAAGAAACCGTCAACAGCACATCCTGGATCCAAGAATCAAAGTAAATCTTTCCTGTCTGAAGTTGTTTGCTTGAATATATTGATTACACATCTGCAAAAATAATTAACACACTCATGTACACACACACACACAAACACACACACATACACACACACATACACACACACACACACACACAAACACACACATTTTTCCAAAGGGCCCCACAATGAAAGAACTCAGATAATACTTCTCTCATTCTTTCAGTGCTCTGGCTAAAAGTCATAGCTCCATTTTGATTTTCCTTTCTCTCTATCCGAAAGCCTATAGAATTGTAAATCTCAGTGGCTCTACTTTCAAACTACATCCAGAAGTTTCCCTCTTTAATATATCCAACATGGATAGCTTCCATGATTTCTCCCCAACTTATTGTAATAGCCTTCTGCTTCTGGCCTTGCTCACAGGATCCATAATTAGTGTTTAGTTTAATTTGAGTCATATGCTCTCTGGAGAAAACCCTCACCATCTACTAGACCTCTCATACATGTTATCTGCTGATTCTTTTATTCCAATTCACCATTAAACCCCAATCTTGATTATTTAACCCCCTTTATGCATGCCATTTATTACTAGTTAAGAGATTTAGTTTTACCTATTTTTCTCTTCTTGCTAGAGTCTAAGGTTCCTAGGCTTATCATAGCACCAACCATGGGAGGACTAAATACATGCAAGCTAAAGAAATAGATATTGCTATGTTCTGAATGTGTCCCTGCCAAATCTCCAGTGAATGAAACTTAATCCTCAGTGAAATGGTCTTTGGAGGCATAGCATTTGGCTTTGATCTCATGAATGAATTAATGTTATCATAAAAGTCCTTATCAGAGGGAATTTGGCACCTTTTCCACTTTGGCCATGTAAGAACAAAGTATTTCTTCTCTCTAGAGGCTGTGCCATCTAATGTACCATCTTGGAAGTAGAGCACAGGCCTCACCACATACCTGTGCTTTGATCTTGGATGTTTTGGCCTCCAGGAGAGGGAGAAATACATTTGTAAATTGCCCACCAGTCTGTGGTAGTTTGTTGCTGCATTAGAAATGATCTAAAACATGTATCCATCCCATGAGAACTGAAAGCATTTCAAGCACAATGAAGGATGAAAGACAGCAAGGGACAAGACAGAAGAAAGCAGGAAATAAGCCTTCTGTATTGGACAGTTCCTAACGCAGCTCCTTTAGGGATCAACGATAGATATGGAATTACATACAATGCTCATTCTTCTGACATGGAGAAGGAGAAGTGTAAAGAAAAACTTCCCTATGAAAAGCAGTCCTTTTAAACTTACTTCTGTGCCTATGTCTGTCATTTTTTTTCTTTGCATGTGGCTTAATCCAGCCAAGGCTTTCCAGCTCTTTGAAGTCTCTTTCATGGAAATGGCTTCTATAGCATCATCTTCTCCTCCCTTTGTATCTTAAATGCTGCATCTAGAAGTTTCTCCATTACTGCCCTCTAGATTTAGCCAGTCCAGACTACCCTCTACATCTCCAGTTTCTTTATTGTGTCTACCTCCTTAGCAAGAAGAGCACAAACAGGACAAATTCTAATCACTCTCTTTCCAGGTCCAACCGCAAATGTAAATATGAGGGATCGCTTATGTTTCTCCCTCCAGACATAGTTTCCAACTTCTGTACTCCACTGCTATCTATGAGACTAATATGAGTGCCTTCTGTGCAAGGGCTTCTTTCTTCCTGGTCTTCTCATTGGGATACTAGGAGCCTAATAAAAGCCAGGCTCTTTTCTCTTAGAAAAGACTACCTGATTTATCTTTACCCTGTTAAAATCCATAACTCCTGTCAGATGGTTGTCTCCAAAGAATTGGGTACTTAGTCTCTAGATCTTAATATTGATAAACACTCTGATTGCTTATGATGCTTGCCTGCTATTTTAAGCTCTATTTTGGATTGTGTTTCCCTTCTCAATCCCCTTGTAAATAGTTCCTTTATTAATTATTTTCAGTTTGTGAGTAGTGTCTTCTTCCTGCCTGAAACACAATTGATGAAGTGTTTGTCATAGCTTGTGAAGTTACAATGCACATATCTTAGCCTGTATCTACATCCTTATTTGACCCTAATAATTGGCAGTTGAAAACACAAGAGTTAAACAAGACCAACAAAATCCCCATCACTATTCCAGACTTAAAACAAACAACAAAACCTCAGTGTCATCCAACATCTAGACAATCCGTAGGAGCTTCCAAACCAACCTCTCTGCTACTGATTCATCATCTCTCCATCTTCTGTATTGCTATGCAATGCTATTAAAAAAAAATAGCATCCCCATACTGGCTGCCCATGTGAAACTACAAAGAGAACAAAATGTAGCCCGGGCAAAGAATCCTGCTGGAATAAATAGCATCATCTATCTGGGTACCATCTAATTCCATTCCAATACTCCCCATCTATAATCATGTTATAAATTACTATCTCAAATATATTTTGCCCCCTAGAAATTATAAAACATAGAGATAGATATACTCAACAAAATGCTGAAAAAAAATGGTTAGATTTTAAACATATCTTAATGCTAGTTCTGAGCATCCAGCAAAACTCCTGGTATATAGTAGTCAGTGAATATATAGGAGATAAATAAATGGAGAAAGGGGAGACTTGGAGAAGGAATTAGCTGAGACCCATCTGGGAACTGGAGTTCTATAGGATGCTGTCTCTGTGACCTATCTCTATTACCCTCAGGCCCAGGCAGCTTCTTTAAGCTCCGTTGAAGTCCTTGGTATTTTCACCTATTGGCCTGAAGCAATGGTTGTCTCTAGCTGCTAACTGTAGTAAAGTAACCTCTTTGGAAGACCTATCGAACTTCCTTCTGGAGACAATCAATGCTAATGAGGCACAGAAGAATCAACTTGAATCACTGGTAGAAGTTTCAGTTTCTTTTCATGGAAATAAAACTACCAAACCTGATGACATATGAGAGTAGAATTCCAAGGAAGTGAACTGGTAACAATCACAATAATAGTGGTTACTGTAAAAATATCCAGAATGTGACAGGAAAAGCAGGGGAAGTAACTGAGATTTGTGTTTGTTATCCCTTGTTCCTGCTCTAATAGCTTCATGAGAATTGACTACAGTGAGGAAACAGTGGTTCTAAAGAATGAGTTTATTGATTAATTCATAAACCATATGGCCAACTTGCTCTGCCAGGAGTATTTGTGCAAATGAAAACAAAGAATAAATGGTATGATACTAAACAGTACTAAAATAGTATAAAGCAGATCAAAAAGGTCAATGGATTAGGTTTTCATTGATTTGAAAAAAAGGAAAGCCCAGTTACATCTCAGGCACACTTGCAAATAGGTAAGATTATACAGGAAATAAAGACTTGGCTTTCATTGGAAGTCAATAGCTGTCGGCCACATTTTTTCTCACCCTTTTGTAAATTACCACAATTTGGCTTGTCAAAGTTCCTGCTGGAAAATTAATGATTGCATTCTGTGGGAAGAAATCCAGCATGTTTATATTTGTCTCTTGGCCTGAACTATGCTGTCAGATGTCCCCCAGATAGCCCTGTTTTTACTTAACATTTAATTGTCCCCTACACAGGTGGACTGCAACCCACATGGCTCTGTGATGTTCCCTCTTTAATCTTGTTCTACTTTCATTTCAAAATGGCCTTTCAACACGATGCATTTCTTCACCAGATAAGAGGGTACTACTGAGGCAATCTCCTACCAGCAATTAAGTTTGCCAGCCAGGAAATGCCACATAGTACCTGATGTCCAACAAGAAAATTGGACCCATCTCTGTTAACATAAAAGAGCTCTGGGGTTTCAGTCAGCTTTTCTTGAATTCCCATGCAACGAAAGACAAAATTAGTCATCCCTGTTTAGGTGTTAATCTCTACCCTAACACATGCTCACTTTGACAGAATATCACAGTATGAGATTGACTCTCAATTGAACCAACTCACAATTGTCTAATTTCTTTTACAGATGAGGATAACAGTAGCAAGTTATCTCCTAGGCTTGTGAGGCTGAAAGAAACACTAAATGAAAAGTGGCATGTGAGAGGCAGAGATTGAGCAATACTAGCCAAAAAGTACTGTATTGGGGACAAGAAGATATGCAGTGTATAACCTCTGCGTGATGTCAATGAAGTATCTAGGTCACTAAAGTGGAAGCTTCTGCCCCCCTGAAAACATTACATCATGACTGTCCCTTAGTGAGAACTGTGTAATTTCCATGGACATGACAGTGGTAGACAACAGGCAATCTAGAACTGTTTCAAAACTGTTTTAAGTTTGACTGGAATATAAATAATGCTCTGTCATCTCTATAAGTAAAAGCTACCTAAGGCTTTACCCAAATGCAAAATTAGCCTTTTCAACTTCCCTTCAGGAGAAATGAAAACCTAGCAAACAAAACCTACTATGAATGTCTTTTCAAATTCATGTAAAATAATTTTAGGAATGACTTTTTAAACAATGTAATACACTCAGGATAGAAACTAAATATCACAGAGTTTCCTGAACTTCAAAGTGGTCTTTTTTTTTTTCCCTTTGGTTCCAGAAAGGTTTATTGTCATGGCGGATGGTGGATGGATCTAGGCGTACCCCCGTAAAACTCAGGGCAGTCCCGAGTTATATAGGGAGGGAGAAATGGGGAGGATCTGGGGAGGCTTGCTTAATTTGCTCCACCCTCTGTCCTTCATTAATATATAAATCCCTAGAGCCTGTGGCCTCTAGTCACACCCTCTACCTGTGCACTTTGGCAGGGGCTATAATGGCCAGCCTACATGACTGAGTTTTATGGAGACCAGACTGCTTTTCAGGACCCTGGGTTCTTGGGGCGCGCCGAACTCCTGTCGGTTCTCATGCAGAGTCTTGGGGTTCTAGACGACTGCTCAACCATGACCCAGAATACCCTTGTGCAGTCCCACATCTCCTCCCCTTTACTTATTAAAAAAAGGGGGGTCACTGTGGTGAAAATTTTGGATGAGGAAGCCAAAATAAAGTACTGTGTAGGCCAGAGGGGTTAGCACAATTAAGTCACAGGGTAAGGGGAGTTGAGGGTGGGGGTTGGGAAGGCAAGGGATCATTGAATCAATTGAATGCATGTGGTACAGTTTGAGGGTAATAATATCTGACTAATCTAGATAGACATTATGTTTTCCTCACTAAATTGTAACTTTAGCTATTTGACTTTGGCAAAAGAGTTCATTTATAGTTGGAAGGTCTGAATTTGTCTGTAGGATTCAGTGAGCGTCTCTGGATCTTGGCATGTATCTGGAGTTCAGCGTGTGTCTCTGGATCTCAGTGTATCTCTGGAATCTGCAGTCAGGTGGTGTGGCTTCAAGAAGACAGCACAGCATCCTAGGCAGGTTCTAGGAGGTGGCATTGTCTCTGTTGGACTTGTGGGAGCACCTGTAGAATAATCACAACAGGGAAGCACCACCCAGGCAGGGGGATGTCTGCAAAGGGTGTGTAGTAAGCATTAGGCTACTTGGGATCAGGCACATCATGGTGTGCCTTTGAGATCCTAGAAAGGCAAAGGTGTTTGAGGAAATTTTAGTCTTAGAAGTCACCATTGAGTCTGTTTTGGATGGCTGAGGAAGAAAAACATCATTTTAATTATGTAGGCAGCAACAATTTGTCTGTAAAAGGAAACTAGTTGTTAATTAAGAACTGAAAGATGGTGATCAGCATGTTGATTTAACCTGTGGAAGTAGATTAGATGACCTTTGAACCTTCAAGAAGTCTTAAAAATTGAAAAAAAAATGTTGGGAATATATCACGAGTGTTAGAGAGAAAAGGAGACATTTAAACAAAAAGCGAAAAAGTTTTGGGTTGAAAAGCGCGAACACTGTTGTTTTAGGCATTCCTGTTGGGGGAAAAGGCATTAATGGTGGGAAAGCACAAACATTGTTGTGAATATTCCTGCTGGGGAGAAAAGGTTAATGGTGGGTTTAGAAGTAGTGGAGGAGGGGCCTGCTCTGCCATGTTGTGACCAGGCTTCCACGTGGTGGCTGGGTGCTCTAGCAGAGAGGCCAAGGATTTCCCCATTTCTTTTCCTTAGGCATCTTAAATGTAGAGGAGAAAAGCTAACCTTGAAGAAAAGCTCAAAGCAAGAAACATGGGTGTTTGATAGGAGAGTCAGAAGGAGTAAAAGGCTGTGTAAAACTGAGCCATGGTGGGAGACATGTGGAGCTAGCAGTTCTTGGGAGAAGCTCGTAGAAGGCTAGCAGTTTACACAGGGGCAAAGGGAGCAGACTGAGTCTCAGACCCTCTGCTATCAGGCAAGCCAGCTGGCCGAAAATGACCTAGAAGGTGAAGTGGGGAAGAAGTCAAGCAGGGAGCCAGCCCTGTTGCTTCAGGCAAGTAGGCTGGACTGTAACCAGCCGGCCATAAATGGTGGAGGAGTGGGGGGAAGTCTACACTAGGCTAGCAGACAGCCTGTGAAAGACTGATCCCCTGAGGGGAAATCACTGGGGACTAGAGTTCAGAGCCATTGCTCCTGAGAAGCTAGCAGGCAGAGCATGAAAGGCTGACTCCTGGGGGAGGGGCAGAGAGCAGAGATTAGGGAGTCACCGCCATCTTGTTAAGTTGGAGAACACGTGGGGAGAAAGAAAGCTACGATGATAGCAGGCAGCTCCTGAAAGATTGAAGTAGGCACTCCTGAGAGCTCAAAATGAAAGGAGAATCTCTCAACCAAGGGAAAGAGTCTTAGAACGAGAGTCACGGCAGGTGCTGTGGCCTGAAAGACAGCTGTTTGCTGTGAAGGAACCCTCTCTGTGGAGCTGGGGGATGGGCAGAGTGGAGGCTAGGGAGCCGCCATCTTGCCCTTGAGAACATGTGGAGAAGAGGGAGAGACGGAGAGAGAGACCTAGTCTTTTGAGCTAGGCAGGAGCTAGTGGTAGCTAAGAGTCAGAGAGAAAACACTGGCCTGAAATATGTGGAGAGAGAAAGAGAGAGGAAGGAACAGAGACTCACTTAGTCTTGGGGACTACGCTGGAGTTACTCACGGTTCCATGGAGAGGTTCTTGGTGGGTGCCAGTGGGGAGTACTCTTGGAGCTGGCTTTGCCCACATCCTCTACCACCTGTAGGGAACGATGTAGGCCCATTCGTGGGCACGCACAGGCATGAATCTCTGTTGCGTTGTGGGTCCATGTGTCTGCCACGATGTGGTAGGCTGGGATTGTAGCTCAGCATGGCAGGAGCACACAGGATCTTAGATGAATTTATTCCCTGCAACACCAGGGCCCCGCCCAGCATGGGGAATTCTCACTCTGGTTCCAAGGGGGTGCAGAGTTCTTGGATTGGGGATTCCCCGGGCCAGAAGTTGGCTGGAGACCGACTGGTCTCAAGTCCTTGGTTCTCAGGACTGAGATGGGGGCATGTGGGTGCAAGCTGGACAACCCACAGCCGAGAATAATGAGAGGGATTGGGGATCCCTGTGCTCTGAGGCAGCCAGGGACCAACTGGTCTCGAGCCCTTGCCTCTCAGGACCGAGACAGGGGCATGTGGGTGCAAGCGGGACAACTCACAGCCGAGAAAAATGAGAGGAAGGGGAAGAAGAAAGAGACCCTAGCATCACCCATGGGAGAGACTGTACTTGCTTAGCAGACTCGGTGGCCTGGCCAGCTTGCTTGACGATGTGGATCCTTGTGGCTGGAACGCAGAGATCTTCCAGGTGAGAGATTAAGCAGCTGCAGCTTCAGTCAGCATGGGTGAAGCACAGAATCTTCACTGAGTCGATTCCTCACAGCACCGGACAAGCAGGGCGGGAAGCTTGGCTGCGTTCTGTAGCAGACTGGGGCAGCCCAGTTGTTGAAGTCTGTGGGCGTCTGTGCCCCGCGTTGGATGCGCCAAATGTGGGGAAAAATTAGGGGGGCACAGTGGTGGGGTCCGGGGAGGCTTCCACACTGCGGTGGGTCCCATATGTGGGAGGAACGTCTAATGTTCCAGTGGCCTGGAGGCTTTGGCAGCAGCAGGCCCCAATGACACAAGGAAGTCCTTGGTTCCAGAAAGGTTTATTGTCATGGGGGATGGTGGATGGATCTAGTCATACCCCCCCCCCAAAGTGGTCTTATTTACCAACAAAAATTTAAGTATACAACGTGTACAAAGCCTACAGATGGTCCACAAGCTTTCTTTCTGCTTCTTAGCTGTAAATTCAGTTTATACACTCAGATGAATAAAAAGCAAATGAAGCACAATTGTCGGTGTTTCAGAGAACTGTGGGATGCCATGAAATACACAAAGGCATATGAAAACATGAGTTTCAGAGAAAGAAAAAGAGGAAATAGGAAGAAAGAATATTTGGAGGCATAGTAGCAGAAAAATCCCCAAATTTGATTTAGAAAACAAATCTCTATGTCTAAATCAAATGATACAAGTACACTAGTTACAAAGAGGTCTATAATGAAGAGTCCTGGGGCTGGAGAGATGGCTCAGTCATCAAAGGCTGGGCTCACAACCAAAAATATAAGAGAATCCTGAGAATAAAACAGCTGGAATTATGCTTTTAAAAGATTTAAAGGAAGAAAGAAAAATAACTTATCCCATGGACAAAAGTGATTGTCAGTCAATTTCTCATTGTAAACTGCTAAACCAGAAGATATTGAGATAATACATCCACAGTGCTTTAGGGTGACTGGGAAGATAGATCAGTAGTAAAATTCTTGCTCTGCAACCATGAGGACTAGAATTTGGATCTCCAGAAGCCACATAAAGCAGCATGAGTATCCTGCATCTGTATGCCTAGATGCATACATACAGAGGCATGGTAGGTGAAGATAAGAGAATCGCCAGAAGCTCAGAAAGACCCTGCTTTAAACAAAGTGTAGTGTAGAGATGGCACATTGTAGTCTCTGGGGGGCAGGGAGTTACAGTTGTAGGCTCAAGACCCTTTGACCAGTTACGTTCAGTATGTATGTGTGCAATAATTCATTAGCTACTTGTGTTCTGAAGCCTTGAAAATGGTCTTCCTTGGGGACATTTCTCAATTCATTTCTATTTGAAACTCTAAGACATCTTTCTCCATGTGATTTAATATTGCAAACTATCTCATTTGTAGCTCCCTCATCCCAGAGCTTAGTAAAAAACAAAAAGAAAAAGGAAGGAAGGAGGGGAGGGAGGGAGGTAGGGAGGAAGGGAGGGAGGGAGGGAGGGAGGGAGGGAGGGAGGGAGGGAGGGAAAAGGAAAACAAAAATAAAACCAAGATACTTTTGTTCGTGGATCTCTGAGTGAGTCAGAGCCTCTCTCTTCACTCTGCTTTTTCTCCTGGTTCTCTGGCAGGGAAATTGAAATGAAGGGAGAGGTAGGCCATTTTCTGCAAAGCCTCTTGCTTATACAATAACCATAAGAGACTAAAGACTTTGAGCTATTTAATTGACCACTTAGACACCTGCTAGTTTCAACTCATTACAATCAGCCTTAAAATACACTGCAGTGTCCTGGTGTAGGAAATCCACATGCTATGTTACCAGATACACAGAATGTATTTGACAAATACCTAACAGGGTTTTATGATAAAACCATGCAATAAACTTAGACTAGATACAAACTTCCTCAAGCTGACAAACACATCTATAAAACAACCTGACTGCTACTGTTTTACTTAATGGCAAAAACTGAAAGCTTTTCATTTAAGATCTGAAGCAACAAAAAGTATCTTCTTCCTTGTTGTCATTTTTTCAAAATTATAGTTAAAATATTTAAATTAAAAACAAACAGACTGTACTGGCTGGTGTGTCAACTTACACAAGCTGGAATTATCACCAAGAAAGAAGCTTCAATTGAGTAAATGCCTCCATAAAATCCATCTGTAAGGCATTTTCTCAATTAGTGATGGGGGGGCATTATCGGTGGTGCCATCCTTGGGCTGGTAGTCTTGGGTTCTATAAGAAAGCAAGCTGAGCAAGCCAGGGGAAGCAAGCCAGTAAGTAACATCCCTCCATGGCCTCTGCATCAGCTCCTGTTTCCTACCTGCTTGCATTCCAATCCTGACTTCCTTGGTGATGAACAGTAATGTTGAAGTATAAGCTGAATAAACCCTTTTCTCCCCTACTTGTATCTTGGTCATGATGTTTGTGTGGAAATATAAACCCTGACTAAGACACAGACAGACAAAAATACAAACAAACCAGTACTACAGTTTGGATGTGAAACCTTGCCCTTTGCCCTTGTGTTCAAGGCCAAACACTAGCCTGTGGTGCAATTGGAAGATGCTGGAACATTATCGATAGAGCCTCATGGAAATTAGGTCACTGGCTTATTTTCTTAAAGGAGATATTGGGACCCTGGCTTCTTCCCCCTCTTCACAGCATCCTGAATTGTCAGGCTTTCCCTCAGCCCCACTTCTCTTACTATGCCACCAGGCTTAAGAACTCCAAACTTGTCAGAAAAAACATTTTTTCTATAATGATCATTGCAGGTACTTTGTCCAGTGAATGAAAATTAACACCCACAAAAACAAGAAACACAGACTAGGAAGGGGGAAATAAATCTAGATATATTTATGCTTTTTTAAATTAATTCATTCATTGCTTCATTCATTCATTCATTCATTAATGTGTACCAGCAGATTGGTGTGAGACTAAGTACAAGATCTGAGAAGGCCAAAAAAGGGCATCCTTTGCTGTTACAGACAGAACTGGGGTCCTCTGGAAGGGCAGCAAGAACTTTTAACTGCTAAACCATTCCTCCAACTCTAGAGTTCATAATTGTATGTATAGAAAAATTTTTTAAAAAAGGAAACTATGAAACATGTTGGCTTAGCCACATTCCTAGATATATAATCAATCTGCAAAGATCAATTTATTTCACTTATTAGCAGCAAATAATTTTAAAAATTAAAAAAATTAAAGATGTTAAGTTAAGCAATACTATCTACAGTATCAAAAATAAAACAATAATAACACTTAAAAACATGTACATCAATATGTGAAAAAAGTACACATTAAAACTCTTTGAAAGTATTTTTTTAAAAAACAATTTTAAAGACTCAAATAAATATTTGTGGAGTAGAAGACTTAACATAGTCAAAGGCACAATACTCTCCAAGGTGATCTATGAGTGAGTATGACTCATGCTACTTTCAAGTGAAATTTAGAAACTTCTCCTAAAACTCATGTGGAAATGTAAAGGATGCAAAAAAGTCAAAAATCCTGAATAAAAGAAAAAGGAAAATCACTCTTTTCAATTTTGAAACATTACTTTAAAAGTTACAGTAACCAAAGAGTCAAGGAGATGTTTGTAGGTAGAATGCTTATCGTGCATCAGGTCCAAAGTTCAACCTCAGTATCCACAATCAAATCCAGGGGTGGTGTTGTGCATTTGAAACTCCAGTGCTCAAGGGCAGACACAAGTGGATCCCAGGGACTCTGTTCCCAGTGAGTCTAGCCAAAACAGTGAGCTCAAGGTCTAGTGAGGAACCCTGTCTTACTCAAGAAAAATATAGTAATGTCAAAAGCAATGGAAGATTCTCTGGGCTCCACAAGGGCACACTTCAGTAAGAAAACTTGCCAATGCATGTGTACACATGAACACACACACACACACACACACACACATATATATATATATATATATATATATATATATATATATATATCCTAAAATACATACATACATGCACATGAAAAAATTATTACTATAACCAACTATGATGAGGTCTTGCTCATAATAAACCTATAGATCAATGAAATAAAAAATAATTTAGTATCAGTTATACTTAATTTTCAATTGGATAATTGATAAAAAGCATAGAAAATTTTCAGTAAATTTAAGTAAGAATCAAATATCCATATACAAAATAAGTTGGACCTTTACTTTATAAACTGTAAAAAGACACTAGAGAGCTGGCTCAGTGGTTAAGAACAGGTACTGGCTGCTCTCTCAAAAGGCCCAAGTTTGATTCATAGCACTACCACGTCAGTGGTTCACAACTCCCTGTAACACCAGGTCTAGTACTTCAGTATCTGTAGCCCCTGTGAGCACCAGCAAACACATTCATATAACCACACACAGACATCATAATAAAATGATGACGATGATAAAATGAGCTCAGTACTCACCAGAATAGAAACCTATGTTTAAATCCATGGAAAACTTTTATAGCTTACTATGAGAAAAACAAACAATCTGATTAAAATGAACAAAGGATCATATTGGATATTTCCACACATAAGATATACAGTCAATGAGCATATGGAAAGATGAAAAACAGTGTTGGCCATGAGACTAGTACACACAAACCCAGTCACATTTGTAACTCAGTGGTACATCTCTTACAGTGTGTGCGGATTCAGTCCATGGCACCAGGGTAAAATGTTAACAAATACAATTGTTTTGGAAGATGTGGGGGAAAAAATGGAAACTGTAAAGCATTAGAAGAAAGATGAAATATAAGAAGCTGTAACAACTGGGGAGGACAGTTAGAGAGCTCCTCAAAATCCTAAATTACTGTAAAGTCCCATTTATTCTGAGCTTGTAAACGCCAAGTATATTGAACATCTATACTCATCCAAAACTGTATACACAAATGTTCATAACAGTAGTGTTCAAAACTGTCAACAAGCAAAATCAACACAGACGTTTATGAACTTATAAATATGGAATGTGCTCAGAAAATATGACATGTGTATGTGAGTCAGAAACAATAGTGTTTCAAGATTCACTTGAAAACATTTTTCTCAATGAGAGTAGACACTAAAGACCATCTAGTATTCAGTTCTGTTTATGTGAAGTATTAAGAATGAGAAATTCAATGACAACATCAGTTCAGCAGCTGTAGGGACTTGGGGACCAAGAGGAAGAGACCTTTAAATCTGCAGATAAAAGACACATACACAGCTTTGTTACCTTAAGTAGCCTACTAGGCACAGTTGCTAGGCACAGATATTTCCTGCCTTGAAAAGGGTGTCCTTACTAGTTTATCCTAAACTTAGTGGCTTGTTCCACTTGACCCCTGCCAAACATCCTTGGCTACCTGCCCAAAGCCAAGCAGAGGAAGCAGGCCCTAGATCTCCACGAGGCCTTACATGATTGTTGCCTCCTTCCTCCAATGCATGGCAGAAAAGCCCCTCGCCTTCCTTGTGTCTCCTTTTCTTCCTGAGACCTAAAATTCTCACCTGTACCTTCGGCCCAACAATTGACCTCTGGTCTTCTTTACTGACAAATCAGGGACCAATTGGGAGATATGGTGAGCATCAAAACCTCCCATTACAATAATACATCATTTTTTTCTAAGTATATGATGACTCCAGCATCTTCACCTACTGATAAAATGAGATATTAAGACATGAAAGTAAAATATGACAGTACTATGAGTCTTTCTGGATACTCAGTGATCCTGAACAAAGCTTTAGTTCTCTGTAATGTAAGTCACAGCTATAGTAGTCCAAGCATTTTAGAGGATTGCTTAGCTGAAATGTGTGCTATAGATGATAGTCGTTAGAAAGCCTTTAGATAACACTCTATAGACCTCTGACAGTAATTGATTTGTTACCAGTTTTAGTTGGATAATGGTCTGATTCTTTGGAAAAGGCTATTGAGGAACCCTGGGTTAAATTTGCTCAGACCCACCCAGCAACTCAATGGCAGCTTGGAAGCCATGTTCTTTAATTCACAGGCTGGTTCCCCTGCTGTAGGAACACGGTCTTTATAATGGAACTTATAAAAACGGATTTTATGTGCAGTGACTAGTTAGAAAAAATATGACCTTTCAAATTATATCGCCATTTTCCACATAAAAGCCTCAGCCAGCCTCTTAATTCATGCGACCTTTGGAAGCCATAAAATCACTTCCCAGGGAGACTGGATATGGATTTGATTGGGGGCCTGTTTTTCTGACCTAGAGTGAGGAGGAGCCAGCCATCCAGAGCACAGTCCAAGGATCAGTGGTATTCTCCCTCAGGGAAAATACTCAGGCTCTGGAAGCCATCTGAGCATTGCTAAAGACTGTTGGCTATGCTAGCAAGGCTTTGTCTCTAGATGACAAACTGAAGAAAACCTGTAGGTTTCCCAGCTGACTGCAAAGATATTCCAGAGAAGTTGACAAGCACAGGATTTAGAAGTAGCAATGCTAAGATTATTCAAACATGAACAATAAATAAGTCATCATAAGAGAAGAATCTGTTTAATGGAATTCCTCTCTGTTCATAATGAAGTTCAACATTACAACTGGTGAATGACTATATGAAATGAGAAAGGGAAAATTTGGAAAATACTCTGTAATATTTTTAAAATATTTTTTATTTCTTAAAAATAATATAGTTACCCTATATCTTCATTACAGAAAATATAAAAAACTTGAAGATATGGATAAATTTGAATTGTTAAATTTTATGTTTATTGTTTATATTTCTTTCTTTTAACTTTTTAATTTTATTAATAGCTATTTTGCTCTTTATTCTGATTTAAGTAAAATCCATCTTATATAATTGCCCATATTATTTAAAAATTCATTATATTATTATTACTATTACTATTATTATCATAATTATCAGTGGTGTTGATAATAACAATAAGATCTCAGTAGCTCTGAGTGGCCAGAAACTCACTTATTGAGACCAAGCTGATCTCAAATTCCACCTGCTTCTGCCTCCTGAGTGCTATGAGTGGAGATGTGAGCATTGGGCCTTCACTGCTTTTTTTCATAAACAGATTTATCTGCCTGAGTGGATAGTTTCTTTTTTTTTTTTTTCACGAGGGAGAGTTTATTAAGAGAGTGGGAGAGCGAGAGGAGAGAGAGAGGAGTAGAGAGAGTAGAGGCTGGCCATGACCACGTGGAAAAAGTGGGAAGGGAAGGGAGGAGGGGAGATGGCAACCTGCAGGTGCCGGTCAACGGAGCAAGAGAGTGAGGAGGGGGCAAGCAGCCCCTTTTATAGTGGGCAGGGCTACCTGCCTGTTGCCAGGTAACTGTGAGGAGGAGCATACCTGTCTGCTTCCAAGTAACTGTGGAGGTGGAGTTTAACAGACTACTAACATTCCCACGTTTTGGTTTAATTAAAAAGAAAAATTAGAAAGAGGTGGCGGTGAACCAGGAATAGGGTCGTCGTGAAATCCGGCTACTTCCTGCTGGCATTGGGGGCAACGTGTCATTAGGGGGAACCTAGAAGAATGGGTATGGGAGATGTTTGTCCGGTCTTAGGAGAGCTGGCTGTTTTCTGCTGTCCAGGGTCTATGGAGCTAGCCATCTGAGGATAGGCCAGAAGGAACAGGTCCAGTAGAAGCATCTCTGTGTGTGGAAGGAAATGGAGCATCTGAAGGCTGTTTCTCTGGAGCTGGTTTGGATGCACCTGGACTTGACAAGATGTAGGAAATAAGATTAAGAACACTTGGAGAAAGAATTTTTTCTAAGATGCACATTTGAAACCCAGAGGGATCCTACCCTTTGTTATAGGTAGTAAGTGGGAATTTTAGGCAGATGTACTTATCTGGATGGCATCCATGAGAGGTAGATCTGAGTGGGTTTCCTGTAGCTTATAAGTTTACAAAACAGATAACAGCATGAGTGAACAACACAAGTAGTCTTTCAACTGAGTTTAGGTAATGAGGTAACAGATAATATCAGTGAAAGCTTAGCTGTCAATGTAGTCAGAAGTCTTATAAAGAGTAAATAACAATCTACCAGTTATATATTACTTTTAAAAAATGACAGAGTCCACTAGCCAACAGTCCCCGTGGTTTCCATACTCTCTTGGGCGAAGTCAGTTTGGTTTCCAAGTGCAGAAGACACAGGGCTTTTACTGTGGAATGGGTATGCGTGACATGAGAAATGACTTAACCTTGATTTAGCCAAGTCATTTGACTCAGGGCGTCCTGTTGCATTTGTTCACATACAATCCAGGCTGTATGTTCTAGGAGTCCGGTGTCCGAGTCTTCTGAAATCATCTTGGGAAACTGTTAGAGGCTTTGGGAATTCTGTCAGCCATAAACTTAAAATATACTGTTAGCAGACTTCTGACAAGATTGAGAGCCATAAGGACTGGTTGTAACTGAATAAACATCTATCAAGGCATGTTAGGAAAGAGTCTTAAGTAACTTTGGCGGGTTGGAGCTGTGAGTTACAGGTGTTGCGAGTCAAGTCTGCTGGTGGCAGCAGGGCGGGACTTCCTGCTGGCTGCCGGAAGTCACTTCCCAGTGACTCTGGTGGCTTCAGTGAGGAAAAGTAAGCATGTCCCATATCACCACAAGGTTAATTTTTGTTCCAGAAGGCACGGACACTCACTTTACAGGTCCCAGGCAGTAGGATGTAAGGGGAGGACCCAGAGCAGAGCTAAGAACCACAGAGGGACGGGAACAGGCAAACCTGCGGACTGGCCGCAAAGGTGAAGGGGGGGGGGGAGAAGCAAGCTGGGTATTGAACTGGCTGGCTTTCCAGGCAAGCTGGCGGAACTAAATGTGTCTAGTCAGCCGCAAATGACATGGGGGAGATGAAGGGGAGAAGCGCACGAAAGGCAGTCCCTTGGAAGAGACACACTGGGGACTAAGGTCAGAGCCGGTGCTCCTGAGAGAAAACAGTCTATCCAGGCCTGGCCTGGGGTACTCAGCAGCGAGAAACTGTCTCAAGAGGAGAGGGGAAGTGTACCAAGGGGAGCAATCGTAACAAGGTTCAGGGAAAGACAGGGTTCACTCTAGCTCAAGAAATCTTCCCAGGGACCTTGTGGACTCTGGCCAGTGGGGGATGGGGAAGCTTACCAGTTCTAGGCTAGTGCGCGTGGAACCTGCAGATGTCCTCCACTAGGGTCACAGCAATTCCCCATTTTGGTTTAGAACCTTAGGTGGGGAGCAGGCAGAACACATGGAAAGGAGTATAGGGAATTTTTTCCAGTTATCAGACTGCTGGCAGTATGTGTCTGTGGGTACGGACGAAGGCAATGTGCCTATTGGGTGATCGTGGCTATTACCAAGTTATCTTTCAGTGTCCTGAAAGAAAAACTGGTAAAAAAAGAACAGGCTCAGGCTAGATATTCAGGTCATCGCGAGAATATCTGGGGGCCTTAGCTGAGTTCTTGGAGCCCGCCAGAAAGTAGCTCTCACCTGGTACCAGGGTTTCAGTTGTGAGCTTGGGGGAAGCTGGGAGCTACTTTAGAGGGGAAAAACCGCCCAATGGGCCAATGTCTTAGGTCGCAGATCAACTAGAGGCCATACGGACTGGGGCCATGAAAAACCAAACCCTTAGTCCAGGAAGCACTGGCCAGGCGCTAACCGGGTGTTCAGGGTCCCTCAAGCAGAACGAAAACTCCTTACCAATTAAAAATGCCAGTGTGTGCGTGAGTTTGTGCAGTCTGGTATCAGGAAATATGGAACCGGCAGCACACGTGGAAGTTAGGCAAGTCTCGCAGTAGCAGTGCGGGACGGGGGTTGTAGCAGCAGATGTTAATTCACCCGTTTGGTGGCGGGTAGCAGCAGATGAAGTCCAAGTGGTCATTGTGTCCATCTTGTATGGTCACAGCAGCCAGAGCCAGCCAATGTACAGGTCTTAAGGTCCCCGAAGTCTTCATTCCTTGGTTTCGCACAAAATGTAAGGTTTTCACATGTGTAGCTTGGACAGATCACAGCAGACCAGACGGTCCCAAGAGGGAGAGTTTATTAAGAGAGTGGGAGAGCAAGAGGAGAGAGAGAAGAGTAGAGAGGGTAGAGGCCAGCCATGACCACTTGGAGAGAGGGGAAAGGGAAGGGGGAAGGGGAGACGGCAACCTGCAGGTGCGGGTCAATGGAGCAAGAGAGGGCAGTTTCTTACATGAATATACTGTGGATATTTTCACCAGCCATTACCCCATTGCACTTTCTTGTGCTTTCCCATCTCCCACTGAAACCCCCTCAAAAAGTCTCCTCATATTTTGGTGTTCACTTTCAACCCACTGAGTCCAGTTGTGGTGGCTTGCATGAATGTGAGCAGGGAACATAGAAATTTTAGCTGTGGCTATACACCTGCAGAAAATGACATCGTGTCCCCTAGGCTCACAGTCCCCACAAGTGGGGGTCTCATGAGCCCTTCCTCCATATATGGTAAAATGCTGATGGACTCAGCAGGTTTTGTGCAGGCAAGCATAGCCACAGTGAGTATTGGTCTTGTTTAGGTACAAGAACCCCACAGAGACTTGTTCCAACACTTTGACCAGCTGTGAGCCTCTTAATTAACTACTGTCCATGGTCACACACACACACACACACACACACACAAAGAATCCCTGGACCATATTGAGAGCAGCTCTGTTATTTTAAGTCTTACTAGTAATTATAAATCATGTTCCTGTTTTCCACACATGACTACAAGTGCTATAAGACCTTCATGTTAAGCTTTTATAACATATTATAATACACAAATGTGCTGTTGCTTATTGAAATACTCAATTATTAACAAAGACTTAAAACTTTGATTTCATATCATAAAGACATAACCCTTCCAGCATTGGGAGGCAGAGGTAAGTGTATCTCTGTGAGTTCAAGGCCAGTCTATTCTTCATACTCTACAGAAAGTTCCAAGTCAGGGCTACATAGTGGTACCTTTTAAAACAAAAAGATCCAGTTTATACGTGCTGCTAAAATATGTGTATGAATCTCAGCCTTTGTTGTTGCTTGGAATTTGTAGTGTATTTTAAAGTTGAAGGCACATAGAGTCATAGACTTCTCCAGGTATATTACAGCTGCTTTGCATCAGAAAACATTACATTTGAACTATGATCAAAGACTGAAGGTCAGCACTGGGTTTTTACCTGCACGCCACCAACATTCCAGAGATTTCTTGGTTGATAATCATTGTCTTTAGTAATGCCTCAGATCCATCTAAGCAGTGGGATGGGACCTTGAACAGGAGATAATAAAGAATTGTGTAACAATGAGGCAGAATAGGTGATACTCTCAACTCTGATGGTTTCCAGGAGGCTTTAGAAATGTTTTTGATCTTGGGTTCTATTGCCTTACGGCTTAAAACAATGTTGCAGGACTACCATGTTATCTGAGGGGGCAGTTTTTCAAGATGTTCTTTTACAGCTTCTGATAACTTAGTAGATGAGCCTTCTTACCTAGAGGAACAAAGTGTTCTTTTCTGTTTCAAGGAAATTTCAAAACACTAAGTCTTGGTATTCCCTGAAGTTTCCTGAGACAGTTTTAACTTAACCTGGGTCTTATATATGCCAGGTGATCTACCACTGAGCTACACTCAAGCCCCACCCACCTGTCTTCTGAATGGTTGTTCAACTGATGGCCTCAAAATGAATAATCTTGTCTGATTCAGTTCAGTCTTTCCTGACATCATACAACTCACAGGACAGCAGACTATTCTTTCTACACTGAGGCTAGAAAACACGTGTAAGTGATTCAGAATCAAGGCACGGAAATGTCCGCAGATATGAAACTACACTGAAAATACACACCTCTCTAAATTTGCTAGCTGTGGAGATGGAGGATTCCTGAACCAGGCTGAGAGCTCTGCCTCCTGCAGAGAGTGGCAAAGAGCCAGAGGTAGCAACATCAGGAAGTATAGGCAGCAGCACAGGCCCTGCTAAGTCTGTTTGCTGAGTCCTAGAGGCCTCACTGACTATCATGAAGGCTTTTTATGGAAACTAGATAAATAGCTTTCGTCACTAGGGCCATTTCTCTTTATCAGAGAAATAGAAGCATCTATGAACTGCAGATGTTAAACTGGTATATGCTAATGTGCAATCATCATCATTACACACACACACACACACACACACACACACACACTGAAATCTATTCTGCAACACTCTGGTTTTCGTTTTAACTGAGTCAGACAAAAACACACAGACATTTACTAGCTGACCCCAGGTCTATCCATGGGTTTGTGGCATCTTCTTTATTAGCCCGTAAGGTTTAGGACCTTTCAGGTTAAAGAGATTGAGCATCTATGATCCGTTCCAACTCAAGTGCATGTGTAGAAACTTCATTCCTCAAGGTTTAAAGAGTATATATGTCTGAGCCACATGACAGTATGCTAAGGCATCTAAAGGAAGACATAGAAGCAGGGATGACTTTTTCAGTCTCTAAACCCTTCTTTCTCTCATATCTACCCATCACCACTTGGAGATTGACAGCTAGTATCTCATCTTTATCTCTTTTGTGCTCTATAGTGGATCCTTACCTTCTTTTTTTCCTAGTTCTTTCTTCTTTGTTATCTCAAGTTAAAAGCCAGGGCCATGCATGCCCTGGGAGAACTGGGTGTGTAGGGCATCAAACTGAACAATTCACTATACTATCTCTTCAGTTACCCTTATCTGAGTTTAATTTAGAAGGATCACCTGGCTCAGAGAATGTTCATATATGCCCAGACCCCTCTCTCCCTTTTCCTCCCTCTTGTTCCATTTTGCTTCCTTCTCATTTGCCTTCTCCTTAGCTGTCCAATTGTCCAAGACTCTAACATGACTAAATTGCTGGACTGGATTTATTGTTAAAGGATTAGTTGACCATTATGACATTGTCTGATTCAAAAGCAAAAGATTGCATACAGACAGGGAGCCCAGTATCATGATGGAGAGAGTGATAAAGTCAGATTGTTGAAAGATGTTGGCACTTATCTGATTATTATTCTCTGGGGTTGGAATATGGAATCTGTTTCTTAAGCTTCCTCATCAGATGAATGGATACAGAGATGAGGTAGGTATGTAAACACAATGGTATACTATTCCAACTTTATAAAAGGAAATCTGTCATTTGAGAAACACTAATGAACCTTGAGAATATTAGACTAAATAAGCCATCCACCAAAAGACAAATACTCTATACCTCACAAAGATAACTTCACAAAAGCCAAGATGAGAAAGGCTGCAGAGCAGAGGTGATGGGTACATTTTAGAAATTGTTGGTCAAATGATACAAAATCCAAGTTAGGCCAAAGAAATAAATTCAGAAGATCTATTATAGATAGCAAAGGTTACTTCCAATAACAGTAGGTCATATACTTGAAAATTGCTCAGGGAATATATTTAAATGTTTTTACTATACAAAAAAAATGACTGTTGATTAGCTTGATTCAATGATTCCATGGAGTATATTTATGTCAAAACACCATGAATACACAGAATCTATAAACTAAGATTTAAGTTAAAAAGAAAAAAATGTTTTTAGTGTCACTAAGACTGGGTTAGAATTTTTGTTGTATTCTTCACACAGAGAATTTTGATGAATGCCTGTTTCCTCATCAGTAAAATGCAATGAACAAGCACCCAGAAAATGTAAATACACTGTTATATGTAAAATGAATACTGAAAACAATGAGATTCAGGATCATTTCCCCTTTGTCTGTTCCTCTGCTTAATTCTTTTCTTCCTCCTAGAGACTCCTTAATCTCATGGATGATATAGGAAAAGTCAATAAATATATATTGACTAATGGGGTGAAGATCCTGGTGAATGGAGCACATTTGTAAGATGCCCTGTGTGATCAGTCCACACTCTTGTGTGGTGTGATGACTTAGGTCTCTAGATTTCTCCAGAAGAGAAAAAAGGGATGTAGATGTGAGGAATATTATTAGTGAGTTTGTTTGCTTGTTTGTTTGTTTTTTAATGTGTGGTTGAATAGAATTTGTCACATGTATTAGCTTTTTTCATTAGATAGATTTATACCAATGCCCTGTCCCTGGATTGTTTTTCCACATTATGCTCCTCTATGCTCAAAAGAAAACTATGAATGTCGTGAACTCTATGCACCTAGCATTTCCAATTCTTTCCTTCCCTTATAGAGCTGTCATACCTTTAAGGGATTCAACCATGCTATTTCAATGACTTCGCACAAGGTGTTTCCTGTATTAAATTCACCTTCCCCTTGAGCCAGTTGATTATCTGTTGGCACCATCTTCACTTGTACATGAAGGAAAAAGCCTTTTCTAATGCCCCTGCTTTTCTCTCCTGTTTCTGGAACCTTTCTGTTTCTATTTGGCTCTTTCAGTTTTGCCACTTTCTCATCTGCTGGTTTAGTCAAGGTCTTGTCTTCTCTATGTCATTGTTTTGAGAGCTAGGTCAACAACCCTTGATCTCCTCTTTTCTCCCTAAAACACTTCATAGTTCCCCACATGTAGCAACTAGTTGTTCAAACAGTATTTGTTAAGAGGATGAATAAGGAGGGCATCTGAAGGGACTTCATGAGTTCTCGTCTCTTGCTCTTCTGGAAGTGTTCCTCAAAAGCTAGAAGTGACTCACTATATTTCTTACAAATTTATCCTGTACTATTTGACAAGTCTCTGAGGAAAATTTAAAAGTTCCTATTTTCATTTTAATTCTTGATATTGAATTCAATATTCATACAAAAAGAAGTTTCCCATAGTAATAGAAAACCAAAATGCAGTGTAAATACAGGAGAAAATGTAGGAAGAAATAAATGTAATTTTGAAATAGGCTGACTTCTTGGATCAGGTAATATGCTGCAGAAGTAATTTTATGCACTGTTCCCCATTCCATTCCCCATGACCTCTCAACAGTCATGTTTCTCCAGTTTCCTTCTTAGTATCTTTGTGGGGTTGTAGATACAGGTGCACTCCTTCAACAAGTACAAAATGACTCATGCTGCCTCTGACGTCACTGGTTCAACAAACAGAATAAAAGGTAACCAGAGTGCAATTGCTTGGCTAGTGTTACCAAGTTACTATCTGCTAATCTTCCCGTCTCTCTGGGACTTCTGGTGTTTTCAATTCTATTTAATGAGAGTTGCAGTTTTCCTGATGTGTCTAGTTCTGTAATATATTGAGTCTAACAAAAGGTAGCTATTCATAACAACAGGAAGCCAAGTGCTTAAAAAGAGCACATGGTGCCAGAAATGGACATTCTGAAGCAGGACAGTGTCAGGAAATTTTGTCTGACTTATTTAAATCCTTTTTCTTAGTATTTGACTACATATAATCCCCCAAAATATTATTGATTCCTAATAGAATATATAACATGCTTTTTAATTGGTAAATGTGTCACTCTACATTTATAAAGTATAGGCTAGCAATGTACTGGTTAACTTGACATAACCTGATCCCTCTGAGAGGGAACCTGAATCAGAATGGCCTGTGGACATGATTGATAATTGATAAAGGAGGTGATATTATCTCTAGATATGGAGCCCTACCCATCTAATGCAAGAGAGCTAGGTAAATATAAACTGCTCTGTCAGCCATTTTGCAAGCATCCTCCCCCATGGTATTTCCTATACTTTTGTGTGTGAAGAAAGTCCCTTGATCCAAGGTAATATTATGTAGAATAGAAAGTAGGCCTGCCTTTACACTATGGTCTTGGCTTCTCTCAATGATGCACCGTGACTGGGAATTGAAAACTGAATAAATATTTTCCTCCCCTAAAATGTTTTTAGTCAGAATATTTTATAATGGCAACAGGAAGGAAACTGAGAAAAACACTGCAATATCTTTCCAAGGATTGTAACAAGAATTGTCTACAGACCGTCATAAAAATGAACAGATAAAAGTGGAACATAAAAATAGCTGCAACTTTTCTTCTTTCCATTTAAGTCAGGCTAAGAGAAGTTAAAAAAAAAGAAAAGGAAAAAAAATGAATAGGCTCATTATCTCTCACCTAAAGAGGAAATCAAATATTTTTCAAGCAAACCTGTGGGAGGGGCTGAAGGGAAGAGGAATTAAATGTTAAGAAATATAGACAAGATGCCAAAATTCTGGTACTTAGATCCACAAATGCTCACAATGTGTTAAGTAACAGCTTTGATGTATAAGCAAATCCCTGAACAAACACAGGGGAGAAAGTAGCATGTCTTGTGGAGAAATCCAAGGGGACTTCAGGGAGGTGGAAGCCACTGAAGACTTCTTCCCAGTGCATTGACAGCAGAATGTTTATTAAAGAAAGTCAGACATATGTAAATGTGGATGTGATCTGTGTCACCTTCCTCATAACATATCTGAGACTGAGAAGTTTTACATTGACACATCTCTAGGATAGCATGACAATCATAATTACTACCAACATCATTATTAGAAGTATCTTATTTTTATACCCTGGAGACGTTGGAGGGGATGGGGGAAAGATATGTTATAAATATATTGTCTTCATAAGTAGACATTAAACACTAACAAACTGTATGAAATAATGCAATCAATTCATATACTCCTTACCAACCTTAAACAAATAGCATCAACTTTTCTACCTTGTTTCATTTTCCTTTTAAGGTTTTGTTTTTCTTGGATATTCAAATACAGTGTCAGACATCAACTCTTTTCCCTTATCTGTGCCATAGCATGCATCTTCCACTGAGGAAAGCATCTTGCCCCTGTTTTCAGTACAGAAGAATTTGAAAAAGCATCCTCTTTAAATAGAAGGTGAAAGTTTTCACACCCAAATGTAATTTATTTGGGGATAAAACAGAAAAGGCCTCTACTAAAATTTTTAGAGCTATCCTACCTTTAAAAGTTGATTCTGAACATATCATCCTGGATGAAAGAGTCTTGACCATTTTAGACACAATTGACAGAGTCCAGATGTGCCAGAAAGTAGCGTGTACAGCTGCCTACAACTGAATACATGCATGGATTCCACAAGGAGACTCAATGACAATGTCTCTCAAGATGCTGCCGAGGGTGTGGAGAAAGAGAATGCTCCTCCATTGTTGGTGGGATTGTAAGTTGGTACAATCACTCTGGAAATCAGTCTGGTGGTTCCTCAGAAAACTGGACATAGCATTACCTGAGGACCCAGCTACACCACTCCTGGGCATATACCAAGAAGATGCTCCAATATATAACAAGGATATATGCTCCACTATGTTCATAGCACCCTTATTTATAATAGCCAGAAGCTGGAAAGAACCCAGATGTCCTTCAACAGAGGAATGGATACAGAAAATGTGATACATTTACACAATGGAACATTACTCAGCTATTAAAAACAATGAATTCGAGAAATTCTTAGGTAAATGAATAGAACTAGAAAATATCATCCTGAGTGAGGTAACCCAATCACAAAAGAACATACATGGTCTGCACTCACTTATAATTGGATATTAGCCCAAAAATTCGCAATACCCAAGATACAACTCACAGATCACATGAAGCTCATGAAGAAGAAAGACCAAAGTGTGGGTGCTTCGGTCCTTCTTAGAAGGAGTAATAAAATACTCATGGGATTAAATATGGAGAAAAATCATGGGACAGAAACTGAAGGAGGAGTCGTCTGGAGACTGTGCCACCTGGGTATCCATCCCATGTGCAGTCACCAAAGGTAGACCCTGATGTGGATGCCAGGAAGTGTATGGTGACAGGAGCCTGATATAGCTGTCTTCTTAGAGGTCTGCCAGAGCCTGGCATAAACAGAGATGGATGCTCACAGCTAACCATTGAACTGATCATGGGGTTCCCAATGAAAGAGTTAGAAGATTGAAGAGCTTGTGGCCCCATGGGGAGAGCAACAATACCAACCAACCAGAGCCCCCAGGGACTAAACCACCAGCCTGGGAGCACATAGGGAGGGACCTATGGCTCCAGCTGTATATGTAGAGGAGGCCCTTGGTCAACTGAAGGCTGGATGCCCCAGTGTTGGGGAATTTGAGGGTGGGGAGGTGGGAGTGGTTAGGTGGGTGGGGCCACATCCTCATAGAAGCAGGAGGAGGTGGGATGGGATAGGGGGGTTCCTGAGGGGGTGGTGGTGGAGAAAGTGGATCACATCTGAAATGTAAATAAAATATCCATGAAAAAAAAGAAAAAAAAGATAGAAATAAAGCAATGCCCTTTAAGACCATCAGGCAAAATGATCATACACAAGCCAGAAAATTTGGTGCCAGAAAAGTATATATGCATATTTTCACTTGAGTAATGCCTGTAAGGAGTTTATATATGAGGCAATTAAAAAGTCAATTATGCTCCATTCAAAACCCTTTGCCCAGAATGTCCACCCCAGCCTCATTTCTATTCCAAAGATCAGAGCAGAATGTTGACCAAGAAACCAAGTTTTAAGAAATGTCCTCAGCAGTTGTAGTAAAACGGATTCTAGGTAAGAGTTTCACTAGGGTAATTTAAAGTCAAAGAAGGCGTATTTTTGGCAAAATTTGAATACAGAATCTTCAAGACACATTCCTTGTCCAGAACTACAAAGATTTTTCTTAACTGCATAAGAGACAAAATTTTAAACAAAACAAAGAAGTAAAAATATAAGCTGTGTGTCTGAGTAGCCAGATATTGCCAGAAGCTCCTGCACCAGCCAACACCCTGGGGGGAGAGAGTCCTAATCTCATAATCTCAGCCAGTCTTCTCAAGTCACCCCATGGCTGAGAGGTTTCAACCATGTGGAAGTCAGCCCAGCAGGCAGTGCTGATTTAAGCACTCCAGGCAGAATCCAGAGCTCACCTGAAGGAGTTGGTCCTTGCAGCTCTGATGTGAGAGAGAGAATGGCTCATGAAGGGCCCTGTAATTAGATACCAGCAAACTAAATGACTAGATTCATAGGGATAGGCTATCATTTTACCACCTGGATAAGAAACGGAGCGATGGCATAGATATGATTCTTCAGCAAATTGGCAACAGCTGCCAAATTGCACTCTCAGGAAGCCCAAGACAGCAACTATTCAACAGATATTCTATGCTAGGCCTAAAATTTTCCTAAGACATGTTTTTGTGAATTTTATGTTGTTAATCATCAGGTGGGATGAGGTCCATGCTGGGAAGTCTGGATTTGACATGCTCTTTTCTTTCCAGCTAGATCACACTGATATATGTATATGGAAAAGACAATCCACTTAACACATACGGCTTCTTTTCTTTTTACCCGTATTTTTCTGTCTGTTGCACAAGACCTACCAATATTTGCCTAAAACCGTCTCCTCATACTGATCTATTAATAACATAAGTAAAATAATAACAACATTTAAAAGCTGAAAATCTCAAGTATAATATTTATTGTAATGTCCTTTAAGCTGCTGATATTTAAGTGCTTTAATCCCCCTGTGTTTTGTTCTTACCTATGTAGCATAAAAATATTTTGTATTTATAAATACAAAAGAAAATTTTTAGAATAATAAACCATAATGTAATACTAATTCATAAACATGCTTAACTCTTGCACATTGAATTAGTCAGGGTTTTCTAGAGCAGTGGTTCTCAACCTTCCTAAGACTGAGACCCTTTAATACAGTTCCTCATGTTGTGTTGACCCCAACCATAAAGTTATTTCAGTTGCTACTTCATAACTGTAATTTTTCTACTATTATGAATCTTAATGGAAATGTTTATATTTACTGATGGTCTTAGGTGACTTTTGTGAAAAGGAATCTCGAACTACAGGTTGAGAACCTTAAAAACCACTGCTCTGGGGAAACAGAATTGATATAATACATACAAGCACAAATGCACACAGTGTACACATACAGTATACACACAACTAATATATATGGGATTGTTTTATAATGGCTCACAGGTTGTGGTCTAGCTAGTCCTACAGTGACTGTCTATAAACAAAACATCCAAGAATCTAGTTCAGTTTATGGGGTTGAATGTCTTGGATGGTCTGTAGCATATGTCAGAATCCTGAAGATGTAGGCTCCAAAGCCACTGAGAGCAAGGGCAAACAGGGAAAGAGTAAACAGGAATAGTTTCTTTCTTCCTTACCCTTCTCATAGACTGCCACAAGAAGGTATAGCCCAGATTAAAGGTGGACAAAGGTGGGCCATCCAACCTCAAATTATTTAATTAGGAAATATCCCTCACAGGCTTACCCAGCTTTTTGGGTTTTAGTTAGTTCCAGATTTAGCCACAATGACAAACTAAAAAGAGCTGTCACACACATTGATGTTTTTCTTTTGAAATAATAACCTCAAAGGAGAAAAGATAGTAATAAATAAATTAAGTTCAAAAGTAAATTTCACTAAAAAGAGAGCAGATCCCATGTTTATTGTTATTACCACAATAAAATAATTGAAATAAGAAAATAAGTAACTTAGAACCTTCTTAGATTCACACCTGTAAACACCTTTGTAGAGTTGAAGAAACGGAACAACACAAGACATGGCTGCAGCGTGGATACACTACACATGACCTTAGAATTCACTGAAGATGCTGCATGGCCCTTCCGCTGTTTATAACAAAGTTGTTTGAAATTTTCATTGTTAATTTTATTGAGAGGAAGACTTGTGGAAGTAAACAGATGAATGGTCCAATCCTGTGTGTGCTGCCCTTCCCTTCTCCTCCTGTGTGCATGTATCAGGGAGGGGAGGAAGACAATGAGACAAAGGCCTTACTAAAGATAGAACAGGGTTTACTTACCAATTTCCAGTCTCAATCTAAGTTAGTAAGAAGAAGCAGTATTCCATGGAACTGTTACTCGGCAGAAATCTGCTTCTGCTGCCACACTGGCTGAGTGCGTGGCTCCACAGTTGGACTTTGCTCAGTTTGGATCTTCATCCAACCAACCATCACCCATAGACTTTCTGTCTCTATGCTCTCCTAAGTCCACTGGGAATAATGTACTGTTGTAATCCTTTGATGGGTTGATGCACAGAAAGTCCTTAGGAAACAATGAGTGCTTATAGAGAAAGGCAGTTAGAAAAACCCTTTACTTTTCCTATGTTATAAATAAGAGATATCCCTTATAACAACAACAACAATGTGCTATTTTACTAGCTATGAAATAGACATGCTTTAAGTTTGACTTAGAACTGAAATGAAAAACTTCTGGTAAGTTTTCCTTTTGAGGCCAGAAGGCAGACTTGTCCATGAAACTTGAACTATTGGAAACAGAGACCACCGTGTGAAGTCAGGGCCTTGCAACTGTTGCTGGAGATCCAGTCCTTCTGGAATTCAGCCCTGAGACACAGACCACAGTATGCAGCTTTCATTCTCTATGGGAAGCTTTTCTTGGGAAAGTAGATGCTAAGAAATTAGTTGAGAGAAATAAGTTCTATCATGTTCACTGTATCATGTGTCATCTAGAAGAACTAAGAAGAACATAGAAGAACATAGAAGGCACACATGATGGAATGTTGTAGCACTATTAATAACACACATGCAAGTATTCAAATTATGAACATAGTTTGATATTTAAAAAAGTGATATTTAAAAGTGTGTGTGTGTGTGCATTAGTATACCTTTGTGTAAATATATTTATAAATATTATATGCTTAACAATAATAAGGGAACTTGTAAATTTGTGTTTTGTCTGAATCATTCTGTGCTTAAATTTCTTTGATTCAGATTGATACTGAATAAATTCAAAATTAAAATACAAATATATTAAACATAGTACTCCTTTAGTTGAGATATCTTATTTTGCTTTTGCTTCCCTTTTTCTTGTAATTTACCTTAGACTCCTATAACTTATCTCTGAATACCAAGAAAGAAAGAAAGAAAGAAAGAAAGAAAGAAAGAAAGAGAGAAAGAAAAAGAAGAAAAGAAGAGAAGAGAAAAGAAAGAAAAGATAAGAAAAAAGATAAAACAAAACATTCAGCTTGCTGACCTCAGATACAATGTGACCAGCCGTTTGGATCTCTCAGGCCATGCCTTGCCAACAACAGTCAACTGCGTCCTAAAGCTGTGGTCCAGGAGCATTCCTTATTTAAGTTGCTTTTGTCAGATGGTTTTGTCTCAGCAACAATAAAATAACATGTGACACTGCTGCTGTGATTAATCTGACCATGTGGTTCTTTATCTTTTAAATCTGATTTGTGGAAGAGTTTGGATCTTTGAGTTAGAGAAACTCTAACAGGCTGTAGACAGGGTTTATGGGCTTTCCTCATGGGAGTTTTCAAGACCAGAAAGCTGAAAGAAATGTGGGCAATGAAGGCCTGCCTCAGAGAGGGACAAAGAACCTATTGGGACATATGTAGGAGCTATTCATACTACATTCTGGAAAAGCATCTGACCTCATTCTATGCATATCTGAGGACTTAAGTGAGGCTGAACTCAAATACAAGGAATTAAATAGTTTGGGAAGAGACAGAACAAGATAGGATGGTATTCTGTTATGTTATGGTCACTGCTTTCTGCTCTGACCCAGGTCCCTACCAAGAAAGAGCAGCAAGAGGAAGAGAAAGGTATGAAAAACTGCAGGTTGTTTAGGAAAGGAGGGAGTTTAAATTTGCAGACAAGGCAAGTGCTGAGAAAGCAGTCATAATCGTTAACAAAAGCTTAGCATCATTAAAGAGAAGCCCTATACTAACAGGAAATATGTTCTGATCCCACCAACCAAAGGTTTCACTTTGTGAAAAAAATTCATTCAGAAGCGGGGGGGCTAGAGAAGTGTTTCTCCATGGTCAGTGAAGGGAAGTCTGTTTAGGGGTCTACACTGCATCTGTAGCTAGCAGCAAAATTCACAAAGTGCCATCCACATGGGGTTAGTTTTATAAACGTGATGGATGAAAGACAGAGTGTTATGGAACCTTGTGTCATGGTTTCCAGAGACCTCAGAGGCCAGGCAGTATGTGTCAAAGTTGAATTCCCTGAATGATGAGTATGAGAAGCCACTACATAAAGATAGCAAGGGAATGCCCAAGTTTCAGTAGAAGCCTTAGGATATTGTACATTACAGGGTAATCGGATGTCCAGCATCAAAGACTGATTGATGAAGTGGAACTAGCCCTAAAGAGAGACCACATGTGTAGCAGGGAGTATAGTTGGGAGGGTAGAGCTGCCAAAGTCCTTTACAGTCAGATAATTCCATCATTTGACCTAGATAATAGACATGTAGCTGTAGATTTTGTGTTTACCCTGCCAAGTCCAATATTGCTTTAGCCCAGTCTTTTCTCATTATACACACAATCCAATATTTTGGAATGGGAATATTTATTCTATTTCATAACATGATGGAAATACGCAAATGTTTGTTAATGTCATAGAGATTCCCAAGAGACTGCCTGAATCTCCAGAGAAATGCTGCACTTACACATTTGAACATGTTGGATCTGTTAAAGATCGTGGAGAGGTTGAAAGCTGGTCTCAGTGCTTTTTACATTGCCATGTAACTATGGGAACAGGAAAGAGAGGTTATAGCTTAAAAGTCATCTGTGTACTAAGGTGGTAAGGAGTGGACTCATGATTATAGTTGATTTTGATGTGATAGGGTCTAGAATCATTTAGTAGACAGTTTGCATGTGTGTCTTTGAAGGAGACTGCACATTGGCTGAGAGGTAGGAAGACCCACCTTTGATGTGTGTAACACCATTCCATGGACTGACATCTCAGACCAAATAAAAAGACAAAAGCAGACAGAACAGCAGTATGAAGCTCTTTCTGCCTCCTGACTGTAAATATAACATGATCAGCCACCTCCAGAGCACACTCTGGTTCAGCTTTTTCACTAGGGTGGATTTTACCCCCAAACTGAGCCATAAACCTGTTCTACCTTAAGTTGCTTTTGTCATATATTTAATCACAAGCATATACAAAATAGCTGATACAGTGGGTTTCTCATAAAAACTTTATGTTCTTCCTACCTGTAGTAAGAAGTGCCTCTTGATTACCTACTGAGAACTAGAGTCTTCCTAGCATCCCAAGACAGTCAACCTTGGATACTGTTTAAATAGAAAAGATGCCACATGCAGTTTACTAACTTAGAAGCTGCTTTCTTTCCATTTGATCTTATTTATTTGTTTTGATCTCATGTTCTCCTTTCTCCATTAAAGAGAAGACCTCGTCCTCTCTACTTCTGGGACATTTATTTGGAATGAGACAAGGGAACAACTAGCAATTATAATTTAATGTATCAAAGTAGAAAACTATGCCAAAGGACATAACCAGATGCAGATTTGGGTTAGAATTCCAGAGTTGCTCCTGAACTGAGGCTTTGGAAAGTATGAACCATTGCTTATCTTTTATTTATGATCTTCTGCTAAGGGCCACACTGAGCCGATTGTTCACAAGGTTAAAATTTTGGCGTAGAGAAGTTTTGTATCACAGAAAAGGCATCAAGACAAACTCTTGAGGCTATCTTTTTTTCCTTTTTTATCATTGTTGTGTTCATTTTCTTCAGCTCAAGATTCTCAGCTCAGTGTACCACATCATGACTGACAGAGTTGTCTGCAAAAGCAGACTGTAATAAAGGCAGAGTGTTGGCTGGGCTTTCCTCAGATTGGGTTGCTGATCTCTTTCATTTCCTTCTCTCTCTTTCTCTCTCTTTTTTTGTTTCATAAGATTTTGGCATTATAAACATAAAATATTATTTATGGCCTTCCACCAGAAATGGTCTGAAACATTTCAGAATTCCAAATTTCACAACTTAAAAGCATGGATATAATCTCCAATTTTAGAGCAAAATGTCCTGTTATTAGAACCATATTTCTCTCAAGCGATTTGCAAATTTTCAAGTCACTTTCTGTGGGAATATGTGTGACTAGATATCCAGTAGACCTGGAACTGGATGAACAGACTCACTTGTCTGTCACCAGGAGACAGTCAACCTTACTATAGAACAGTATGAGCCCTGTGGCTTAACGTCAAATATCTGACTCTGTACTCCTGCATGAAAAAGCAACTGTGCTTTGTTGATAGACTAGTTAGTGTCTTATTAATAATAGACCTTGCATGTAAATTAGGTTCTTTATGGAAAGATTAACAGAGTAATTGTTTGTGAGAGTAAAGGAATGATAGAGCCACAGGCTGTGAAGCTGTAATAGTGAGTTAAGAGAAGGGGTTGGTTTTATCTTAAAACAGAAGACACAATGGGAAGAAACACTGTGAGAGTCAAGAGACAGATGGTATAGGAAGAACTTGGCAAGAGTTTGCCCTCCAGTATAGCTAGCCAAGAGACAATAGATAGAGCCAGGCAAAATACACACATTGAACTCCACATACTGCAATCTGAAGATAAAGGAATCTTGTTGGCACAAACCACAAACATGAGTAAGTACCAGTCTGGATCTCCATTCTGAAATAGAGAGTAAAAGAAATAGAGAAAGTAGACAGGATTCTCTTAGGGTCATAGCTATTATTAATGAATAAGCACCTCTAAATTAATTAAAGAAAAAATGTACCAATACACTTCTACCAGTACATTTGTCTTGGCATACAAATCCTAATAGTACACAAGACTGTGCTTCTATTGGTCATGTCATTCCCATTGGCAGAGGTGTTAGTTCAGTGATACATATAGAACCCAGCCCATGTCAATCAGCTGCTCACTATCCCTGGTGATAGTCACTGATTTGTGTGCAAGCATGCGTCTGGCATTTGCCTGATAAGAGTGAAGTTCAGAAATGTACTCTTCAGCTGTCTAAGAAGTCCTTTCTTCCCTCCTAGAAGCTAATGAGAAGATAAGTGATTCTGGAAGAGTCTAGCTTTTACTCTAAACAAAATCAGAAACATAAACGAAAAAAGGAACAAAATGGAAAAAGTCACCCACAAATTATTTATAATGAGAAGGCATCATCAAACAATGTCTCGACTTTGCCCTGATTTTCTATTTTTCAGTCACAAGGGTTAATGCAGTCCTTTGATTTTTAGGTTTTTTGAATAGAGCTTTCTCCTGATTGCAGAGTGTTTCAGTTCTTGATGTCTCTTCAATTATGGGCAATAGTAACAAGATTTCTAAGCTTGTTTACTATCTAACTTATATGAGGCCAAGGACACACACACACAGAGCAAATCAGATTTATTTCAATCATTCCTCTATGCCCTAGGTCTGTCTAACGTTCACTTAGAAGTCAAAGTGTACAGCTCTTTAATATAATTCAGGTCAAATTTCAAACTTCATTTTTGTTTTTTGTTTTGTTTTCTGATGCTTTCATTAGTTTAACCACAACGCAAATACGTTTTTTCACTAATCATTAGAATAATTGTGTTCCTACCTTCCAAAATTCCCTTCTTTTACAAACACATGTCCAAGAATCCATTTTAGAGTCACAGGTGGCTTTTCTTTGTTTTTTATTTGCACATTTTACACCCAGGTTTATGATCGCAAGAGTGCACATAGAAGAGTAATACTACATGTTTAGCTATGAAAAATAAAAATAGCACCCATGGTAATGGACAAAGAGACATCTTGTTGGTGCAGTTCTATCAGTCAGGGGCAGAGCAGATGGCAGTCCTTTGTTCATCCTAGTTTGAGGCCTGGCTTTGTGGCCAAAGGTGTTTTACACCCAAGACACATAAAAATCAAATCAAATCCAGGCAGTGCAGTGCAGGAGGAGAAAGACAGGCAGACATCAGCAGACTATCATGCCACCCACAAACCTGCCCTCCTGTGCTTGGCTCAGGCAGGGTGTAGATAGTCGCTTGCCACCACAACTGTCACCAGGGGCCCTCCAGTTGTGGGGCCAGCCTGCAGCAGGAGCCACCACAATGTTCAAGCATGAGGTGGACGGATGGGGAGAAAGAGAAGTGGAGCAGCTTTAGTATTATGAAGAGACCAGCTGGAGACTGGAGCATGAAGAGAAGCAGCCTGTTGGGAGTGGCCAGTCTGCTACCTAGGACCATGTTGAGGTCCCAGCCTGAGCTGCCACTGAGGGCTATGTCTGGGTTCTGGTCTGTGGCCACACAGCATCGGGGGTCATTGTCAATGTCTTTGGCTCATATTACTACTAGAGAACATGGGGACATCTCTGGTCGGAGCAGCTGCTGGGACACAAAGAATCAATAAAAAGTTGAAAAAAAAAGTTTTGAAATTCAAGGTTTAGCAAACTCAGAGATTTGTTTAGATTCAACTACCAGCAACTAGATTGTAAAGGAGATTAAAACATGGCAATTCTCATATCTTCAGTGACCAAAGCTTGTCATTGTCTTATATACAAATGATTCTCTTTTTCCAGATTTATTGGGGTATAATTGATTAATTAAAACTCTATACATTTAAGAACCACAGTATAAATCACTATTTTAAGCTTTCTCTGCACAGTCTTCTTGTTTGTAGAAATTTTCCTAGCTTAAAATTGTCAGATTTTTATCTTCTGATTTGAAACTGTGGAATGGGTAAAGCATGCTCATCCAACAGAAAAGGCAATTTCATGTCACCATTGACAAGATAGGCTTAGACCAGAGCAAGAGTCTACAGGGAAGCCAGACTATCTCACTGTCACTGGTGGGAAAAACGCAGTACAAAAACTAGCTTCAGATGATCAAGTAGATTAACAAGAGAAGGAGCGGGAATCTAGTGACCTTATGAACAAAGGGAATTTCCCACCATGCTCCAGGAAGCCTGTAGATGCCATAATAGGCAAGTGATGTGGAAAGTATGTGCAAAAGCAGAGTCTGATGGGAGCATGGAAGACCATGGCAGCAGTGCTGGAACATTCTTAGGGATAAAGTCAGTCAACCCCACTTTTCAAACAGAAACATTGGCTACTGGAACAAAGAAAGGCAATCCAAGGACCCATAATCAGGTGGTACACGCTTCACATTTTGTCAGGAGAACACCCGAAAACCAAAAGGCTGAAGCAAACCAATGCAGGGACCAGGATTGTCTGTAGTCACTGAGTCCCACAAATACATTGTTTTGTGATGTGATTGGCTATATACATGCCCAGAATCACTGATGTTGATTTTGACTTTTTTTCAATTAGTTATTCCACTTATTTATAAAATCATATGCTAAAGGTATGGAATCTATGGATTATGCTTGAATTATGCTCTCCCTAAATATTATATGAAAGTCGTACACCTCTCCCCTATGTCTCATTCAGAATGGTCTTATTGGAAACAGTGATGGCAAATGTAATCTAGTGTCACCTAGGAATGGGGCAGGACCTTCAACAATAGGACTACTATCTTTAAATAGAAAGGACAGACACCCAGGGAATAGCACTTGTATAACAAAGAAGACAGAGACTGAAGTGGTACAGCCACAAAACCAGGGTGTGAGGATAGCAAACTACCCACTGCTTAGAAGGAGTGATTCTTTCCTACAAGTTTTAGAGAGAGCATAGTCACAATGATACTTTGATTTTTATTTTAAACTTTTAGATTGAAAAATTGTAAACAACATTTTTTTTTTTGTTATTTCAAAACATCCAGTTTACAGCACTTTGTCATGCAGTCATAGAAAACCAAAACAGGAAAGGTCCATGCTGCGTATCATCAAGTCTAGGCTTCTTGATTACAATTCATTTATGTATATTCCAGAGAACAAAGACAAGTGCAAATTCAAGTGGGGTATACCGTTGATTATAAGATACAAAGCTACTTAGAACTTTAAAAAGAAAAACATATCTAAGAACTTATAAAACAGCATACCTGGGTTCTATCAACGCATTTTTAGATACTAACAGTCAGATGAGTATAACTATGAATAGAGCATCTAGTGTACCATGCACTGTGAAAGTATTCCCCAGTCTGAGCCTAAGCAGATAGCAGTGTAGTCTACATGTTGTCCCATGAGTAAACTTGAGCTACCACACAGTATTAATCATTACTTGTGGGTTTATTAAACCCACACAAAATATAGTAGCATTGATTTTAGTCCTTCATTAACTCTCCCTTTCTTTTTCTGTCCCTTCTCCCTCCCTCCTTCCCTTCCTCCCTTCTTTTCTGTGATGCCAGATATCAAATGTGTCCAGGCATACATGCTAGGCAAGTACTCTGTAATGTGAACTGCATCCCTAGCTCCAACTCTTGATATGTGCTGCAGTGAGCACTGTTGTCACCGTGCTTTGTTCCCATGGAATCACTGATATTCTTGGCCAGCAGTTTTCAGTCTCCTCGTACATCAGATTAACCTGGAACTTTTTGGACGATGTCTACTCCTGGAATTAACAAAAAGTGATAACACAGTATACTGGCACAATTATGGAGGACAATTCTCTCTTACTTTTGACCGGAATGTGAATATGACATAGTTTCTTCTATGGGATAGAATTTGGCAATATTTATCAAAATGTCATATGATCCGGAAATCTCACTTTTAAGAACTTACTCCAAGCTTTAAATTACCGTAAGTCTGAAAGAATCACAGGTAAAACGTTACTCACTCTGTCACTTGTCATAATAAAACACCAGAAGCCACCCAGATATTGTAGAGAGCTGGATGAGCATCAATTTTTAAATTTTTTTTTTATACTTTTGAGACAATCACCTGACAGGTGGCATTATAGTTTAAGACTATAATAAGAAAATGAGGACAATTTGGATAAAAATTAAATAAAACAATACACAGATGGTATATTACCACATATCAATATCTACATATGTAAGTACTGTGTTCTTATTTCCCCTCAATAAAATACAAGAATATAGAGGGCAAACAACAAATGTACATATGTGGCTCCCTTTCATGACTCAGGAAAAAAGGGAATGGTATTGAAACAAACTGAGAAGAACATATGGTTTGTGTGCAGTAGATTTCAAAGTCTTTGTTATTTAAAGTTTCAAAATAAAAGTAAAACAGATCCACAGCTGCACTGTCAGCTCCTACACCTAATGCTCAGAGAACATCATGGGAGAAAGGGCAGAAAGATCATAAGAGCTGAGAAACTCGAAGTATGCTGTGTGGGTGGGTCTTCTAGAAACGTCAGAGGACATACACTCAGGAAGTCTCATCACCTGAGCTGCCTAAACAATGAACAATGTTAGGCTACCTAGACCTAAACAATGAAGATACCAATAGACATGATAACATGGAAGATGGAACATTCACAAGGCCTCAACCCTGCTCAAAGAATAGACAACTAAGGATCTTGGAGCAGACCCAGATAAATTGCTGGAAATGGTGGCCATGGAGCTCAGAGGATAGCCCTGTATAGCAATACTAGCCAACAAAAAAACTTTGTTTTGAATTATCACTGAATGGAAATAGTAGTTCTTGGAGTTCTGATTAGAGACAATGACATACAAGGTACATGCACTCAGGCACACACATAAACATCAAATTAGTTAAGTAAATGTGTTTGAATGAAAAATAAGTTGACATTCACCACATGAACCAGGTTGCAGGACAACACAACGTAACATACGCAAGCATGTCTTACTATGGTAAAATGGAATGAATATAGTCACACCCATGTAGAGTTCTCTTTAAAGTTGTTCAGCTTGAATCCTCCCATGAACACGCATTCAGGCAGATTCAGAAACATTCCGTAAGACAAGCCTGAACTCTTCCAAACTGAAAATTGCATCAAAGCAAAAAAGAAGTGGGAAATTGCTTTGAACTTGTTAAAAACATAGAACAGCAGAAGCAAGGTGTGTGATCACTGATGTGAGCTCAGATTTTCAAACCATCTAAAATATGTGTTGGTTAAAAGAAAGGCAGCAAGAAAGGACAGTAGTGAACAGGGAGGCAGTTTCAGTATCAGCTTGTGATCTTCTTTGCTCTTGTACAGAACTCGCAGATAATATAGTTTGTGTTCAATAGACTTCAAAGTCTTTGTTGTTTAAAGAGATTGATATTTTTCTAGTTTCCATCAGGAGACAGAGCTATGTATCTACTTTTAAACCACAAGTTCAGGCTGATAACTGTAGTTCAAACACAACACCTCAGCGTCTCTCTGCACCATCTCCTTCAAGTGTATATAAGTGTGTGGATCCTGAATCTACATGATATAGTGAATTTACTCATTCATTCTATCCTACAGCACAAAGATCATTCATGAGTATTTGCTTTACTGTATTGTAAGCTAATCAATTTTATTTTCTACTAAAATTATAATCTCAAAACTATATTCTCTTACATTTGGTAGATATTAAAGTTGTGGTTCATCTGAACTCTCATTTTTCCATTTCCAATCAATTTAACATAATTGTTTTATACCTCATTGACTACATACCCTAAAAAAGAAAATTGCAAAGCTACAACAACAAATAGTCCAAAGGATGTAAATTGAAACGGCCCACGCATAAGGACAGAAACACTTGCACATGATCAGTGCTCACATCCAAAGAATCTAGCAGTTAACATCTCCAATTGGCTCACATACAAGGTATGCTGTGAGAATACAGTTCCCACAGTGTGGAATGAGACAGGAAGTTAGTGATATTTAGGCCGTGGGTCACAGCTCCCAATGGTAGTTGCTTCATTTGTAAGTAAGGGCTACAGGAAAAGAGGAAATAGATACATTAGTCTCATGTTGTCTCTTCTTCCTACATCCTTAATACACATCAGTCATTCATCACTATATTCTTTTCCAGGGACTGCAGCTGCTTCACCATGTTCAAGGTCACTATCGCAAACTAATTAAAAACATGTAAATGTTACATTCTTGCTCTCAAATGGAAAATGTGTGTGTGTGTGTGTGTGTGTGTGTGTGTGCGTACATGAGTGTGTGCACATACACTATATAATGTATATAATATATACATACATATGCTATATAATTAAAGCAGATAGGGTCTATTAAGAGGGAGGATAGGGACTAGTGCAACTATGAATTGGGAATTAGGGCATGAATTAGGGCAATGGAAAAAAACCTCACATTATTTTGTCATGCTAAGCATAAACAACTTGTTAACGTAGCATATCCACTATTCATTTAGGAAGAGGAACAGGTGAGCAGTGGAACAGAAAGCATAACTTCTAATGTTCTATGGCACAGTATCAGAACTGTCATTACGATAGTGCATACAATTAAGTATAATTTCAAAACAGTATTCTGGAAATTTTTGATTGTACTCAGGTATTGCAATGTCACATGATAATCATTAAATATGGGCAATTATTTTACATATTAAAAATAAAAGTTGTTTAAGAAAAGTAATGGACAAAGACCTACAACTTTCACAATTTTATTTTAGATTAAGTAAAAGTTGCAAGTGGAAGAGGGGCTGCATCAGGAAAGCGTCTGAGGAAGCTGGGCTGCCAAGCAGGATAAACAAAGGTCACTAGCTGTTCAATTAGAGAGCAAGTGAAAGCACAGAAAAACAGCAACAATAATTTCCCTCTGCAGCAGGGATCATGACTGTATAGGATACTGTAAGTGGTTAACGGCTTGCAGAGAGAGCAAAGCAGGAGGTTGCTCCACACAGCAAGTTGCTGATTGGGATTACGTTCAAGTCTGAACTGGAGGCTACAGAGGTCACAGGGTTGGCTGGTATCTGCTAACCCAGAATGTCTGAAATAAATTCAAGGGAATTCTTGAATGTGGTTTCCTTATTTGTTTGTTTGGGGGTTTTTTGGTCATTGTTGTTGCTTTTGTTGTTGTTGTCTTGTTTTTGTTTTATTGTAAATAATACCCATTCTCTTCCTCTCTTTGAAATCTACTATAATCATATTGGTCTCTTTCAAGTATAGGGTTTTACACTTAAATAGGATGCAGCATAGAGCAGTTTGAAGTTCTATGGGGAATAGTAGGTTTTAGGAAATGCTTATGTCATCCTGATAAGCCCTTAGAAACAGTGATCACAGGGGTGTTCATGTAATTGGGTGTAATGCCTTGCTTTTTCCTTGACTATTTGTGTTTATTGTATTATTTATTCCTTGACTATTTGCATCTATTGTATTGCTAGACCATCAACCTAGAACTGACTTTAATACATGCATGTAATCAAAATGGTATAAAAGCATAAAGGAGGAGGGGGTGGAGTAGGGGGTTCTAGGGAGGGGAAATGGGGAAAGGGGACGACATCTGTATTGTAAATAAATAAAATATCCAACAAATTTTTTTTAAAATTTTAACAAGAAAAAAGGAAAATGTTTATGTAGTGGTTTATTTGTAAAATGTTTTTTTATTACTGATATCTTGCCAAATTATCCCTCCTATAATACTAGACTATTATATTACATATTTCAGAAGCCAGTCAGAGAACTAAGTTCTATTCAAATAAACTAAATTTGCATGCCTTTGAACTAGGCAATCAGAATAGCTTGCTCTGAATTCTACAGCAAGTAAATCACCTGCCCATGATAACCAAATCCTCTATTCCTGAAGCTCATCTCAATATCCCTTAAAGTCAGCCTTGCACAAAATTTCATTGATTTAGAAACATTTCGCCTTGAAAAGTTAAGTTCTCCCACAATTACTTATATAGTTGTTAAAACTACATAAGATTAAAAATATGTCTTGTTTCAATCTCTTATGTTTCCAGAATTGCTGTATTTTTCTCTAAAGATTATACCCTAAAATATACCCTAAAATCATCAATTATATAAAACTTCCTGAACCTACGCCCCATTAATGCTATCTAATTGCTTTTTTTTCATTAATTTTTGGCAAAATAGTATACATTCACTCTCTTCATTCTGGCAGTGTTCAGTAATTCCTTAGTTCATTAACTTTCTGTCCAAGCCAACACACTGAGATACTCTGACAAATTTATCAAGACTAAATTATCCTTCCTATGTCTAATGGGCATGTCATTACCTTTTTATAAATCACCCTTGATATAGGTGTGTTTTCTTTGTTGAGTTCTCCCTCAATGCCCTCCCTCTTCTTTGGCTTGCTTGGTTATATTCCTGTCCAGTTTATCTCTTTCCTGGTCACTCCTGGCTTGTCTGTCTCTTTCCAGGCCCCTCCTTTTGGCATTGGTCTTCTCATGGCAGTTCTCTCTGTCTTAACATTTCCCTTTAGGATTATTTATTAATACAAGTTCTTAAACAATATTTTCCTTTACATATTTGGGTATTTTCCATACATGTATGTCTGTATATCATTTGTGTGTCTGGTGCCTGCTGAGGCCAGAAGAAGGTGTCGGATCCCTTGGAACTAGTGTAACAGACAGTTGTGACCTGCCATGTAGGTGCTATTAATCCAATCTGGGTCCTCTGGAAAAGTAGCCAGGGCTCTTAACCTTTGTGCCATCTCTTCAACCTCTACTTACTTTTACGATTTTAACTACATTCTGTCTCCTAGTACTTTGTTCCAAAGAGAATCTCCATTTGTGCCTTCTCATCCAGATTTCATTCTTCATACTTCCAGTCGTAGAATAGCCACAGGCTACATCCAAAATTCACTTTACCCTTGCCCTGCCCATCCTATGTTTTCTATATACTCCATGAACAAACAGCTATCAAATCTTGAATCTGAGAACTTTTCTCATTTTTTCTTTGTCCCTAGTTTCCCAGTTCAGCAAACGGATAAACTCTGTCACTTGTAGCTTTTAAGCATGTATTCATTTGTATCCACTCTCTCCTCTACAAACTTAGTCTCATAGCTTTAACTACATCCTGAGTTTAAAGTTCTAGTTTTGTGTTTTTTAATTAATGGACTACTAACCAAAGCTAAATCTAATGTTCGCCTTCTTACAGTCTCCAAAATTTCGGTGTAGTTACAGAATAAAGACAGAGCTTATAAGCATACAAACCAGGGCCTTGATAACTCAGATTTAGTCTACATTGTCAAAGAGTCCTAACACTTCCCACCTCACAATTTAAAAGTTCCAAAATATTTAGTTTCTCATCCACATGTAATTTCACAAAACGTAAGCTGTTGACCACATCTGTAATACTCTTCAGCTTTTCCCTCTCATGATTATTAGTATTATCTACCACTATTCCCACTCTTATCTCCTCCTTAAGGGGGCATGGTAAAGTAATGGTCTCACCCACCGCCTTAAAGATGGTGTGGCCATCAGACTCAGTTTAGCCAATGAAAAATAAGAAAAGGCAATGTGCATCACAATCAAGTAGACACTTTGGAGAAGAGATGTAGAGTGCTTACATCTTCCTTTCTCCTGCTATGGCAAGTGTAGCATTGTGAGGGATCATTCAGATGCTGATTCTATAGTTAGGGCAATTTCCTAAAATCAACATAAATATAGGTAGGGAATGACCTTCTACTTCGAAAAAGGGTGAGATGCATATGATTGCAGCATATTCTAACATACTGGACACTTAAGCCAACTCTAATCTTTCTATGAGACTAATGTCTTGCCTTCCTGACCTATTAGAACATTTTCTCTGAATTACCATTAAATCAGTTCTTCCATATTTTTCAGCCACTGGCTCTTCTGCAAATTCAATGTATAGAATTGTCTCTATAATTCATTAACCCCAACAGGCTGAGATTCTTCATAAGAGGGAAAGAAAATGTTATAGTATACATCTCTCTATTTCTTTGTGCCTAGTGCTTAGCACAGGTATCTGTTGGCATCAAGTTAGCACTAACAAAACTGTTTTTCAAGTAGTTCAAATTAAGACAGCAAGACATGTATTTTTAAAGCTAATAGTGTGGGGTCACGAGCAGTTTATCTTGAATCCAACTCAAAACTAAAAATAATTTAAAGAAAGTTGCACTTTGAGTCTTCTACAGTATTAGTAGAGTAACTTTGGAAAGTTTGATGTCTCTATGCCTGGGTTTGCTTCATGTAAAATGTGGATAAATTTGGAGGGCTGTGCCATTTGCCTAACTGGGCTGCTATAGGGTTAGAGAATAATTATAGGGCTTAAGTCTATAATTCACATAAGATACTTAAAATAATAGATAGCTAGACATTTGTTTTATGAAACTTGTCTGTTTGCATAGTGATTATTATTAAGATATAAGTATCAGTTACCATATCCCCATCTTTCAAAAGTACATATTTGACTCAAATATATAACTTTTATTCCCAGTAGAAAACAAATTAGACAATTTCTCCTTGAATAGTTCTCTTTATCAAAATATGCACATTAAAACTACAAATTTGGGGGCTTGAAACTCCCTGAATATACAGGGAAAAAACACAAAAGCTTTGTCAAGCTTTGGAGATAGCAGGTGCTCTAAGTTGCTCTGGTCTTTAGTTTCTTTGCATGTAAGTTTCCGTTAATTACTAATATGAGGTCTCCCACATTCACTTTGCACTGAAGGGAATATTATGCATAAAGATCCAAGCATTATATTTGATCATTTCACAATATGCCATTTCTGTTCCAGTTCTTATGTTATCCTCATCATCCTGAGGAGTGACTGTCCTTCTGTATCTGTAAATTGGCTGTAACATTCTCTTGCCTCAGCCAGAATCCACAAAAGTGAGGTCAAATTGCCCTTTTGCATATTATTCACCTATAATGCTGAGTACATTACTGTATTAGGTGTCGTCTTTCACTGTAGTAGATCACATACCTACAGCAACTTTTCAGAGGAGTTCTGGGAAAGGGGAGACACATGGCAGCATTGTCAGTAGCTTAAGATGTTACTCACTCACCTTGATGGACCAGGAAGCAGAGAGAGAACATTAAGAACCAATGGCTGGCCTAACACCTATAAAGCCTGATTATCAGTGACACACAACCTCCAGTGAGACCCTGCTCCCTGAGGATTCCACAGGGCCACCCACAAAAAGAGCCATTAGCTAACAACCAAATGCTCAAACCTGTGAGGGAAAAAGTCACATCCAAACTGTAACAAATGCTCAATAAACAGTTTTGAGATTTAACTGGCATTTTAATGAAATGTGTTGCTTGATAGCCCAGATAAATACTACATCTTTGTCCCAAGAGGAGAGTTGTAGTTATTGTTGTCTCTCAACTGGGGAATGGATGGGGAATGGCTAACATCAGCGTGCAAGGCCATGCTGTTAGCCTAGGAAATATCGCTGCTATCTGAACTATTGGAATTTCCACCTATTCTGTCAGTGATTATTCACAAATTCCATGTATAAATTTATCCAGAAAACAATGAGTGTGTCTTCTTGACTGTGAGGTACTGACTACTGTATAGGCTGGTTTCCAGAAGGTGTAAAATTCAGAAGATCTGGGATACAGTCACCACTCCTGCTATATAAAGACAGCGCCATATTGAGGAGAAATAACACATACTGCCTGAAAATATCTGTCAAGCACTACAGGAGGTAAGTAGAAACAGACAAGAGACTGTATTACAATTTGAGGAATTCTGTCAGTCACCCTAGAAAACCACCTGGAAGTAATTTTAATGTAGAAATTTGAGAATTTGGGAACTGGTTACAGTACACTTCATAGTTTGACCAACTTTCAACAGGACTGAGATGTTGGGAGCTTTAAAACAATCTAGAAATGTGATAACCCATCCAACAACCAGGAATAGCAGGGAGAAGAAAGAAACCTGCACACAGACCATTGGATGCTGTCCAGTATGCCACACTGAAGTCTCTCAATAGGATCTGACGTACCAGCACTAAGCAAAGAAAACTCACATGTCTCCTTTCAGTCACGCGGAAGCCTACTATGTAGAGTGACAGTCCACTGGGAACCAGTCATTTATCCTTGATAGGATGTCTGATTTTCTTAGTTCAGTCTTTGGATTCTGAGATAATTACAGGTTTCTCAAATCACCACAAGGAGTAGGAATCAAAGAACAACCTTCATTCCCCCATGCTAATGAGGTGCTACTTGGCAAAGCATTGGCTCCTGCAGACCACACCAGCACTGACAACCTATGGCCGCCAACGGCGCAGCTCTCAGCAGCACTCTGCCAAGTATCACCAGTTCAGTGGCCACAGACTCTTCCCTTCTGCTTCCTTGTGCAAAGGCATTCATTTTTACCTACTTCATCAAACAATGAGCTTCTAATAAAAGTGCCTGGGTAGGAGAGATTTGAGGTTTTATGGAAATATTTTCATTAGACAAAATAAATACATTTGTACAGTATTTGAGGGGTAGACTCTTCTTTATTTGGTTTGCATTTTGCTTATTTTGCTAGGCGTAAGAAAAAAAATTTTTCTGGCAGAAAAGAGAGAACTATTCCGAAAGAAAACATGGGAGAAAAAGAAACAGTTGATGGAACATTTTATTCAAACTTCCTCCTGAAACTTTATCTGGCAAGTCACTTCAAAAAACATAATGCATAATCTGCTAAAAATTTAGAAGTAGGAACTTTCATTATCAGCCGCTATGTCCTAAGCACTACTTTCTCCTGTAGTTTGTGAGACTAAATTTTGCATCAATATACACTTTTCCTCCCACAATCTCCCTGGGTTTAATGATTGATGCAGTTATTCCAAGATTTTAGAAGATAGGTGACTTCTGGGCCCATTTGGTGAGAAATGACATTAGTTTTCAAAAGGCACTGGAAATTAAGATCCAATTGTTCCCGTGAGGGTTTTTTTTTCCCCTCTGATGGAAATGATTAATTAAATTTTCATGATACCTTAGAACATTTGTGTCCTATCTGTGTTACTTAGTGAGGCAGCATGGAAGGAGATGGGAGGAGAGAAAGTTAGGCGTTGAAATCTGTCATTAAACTGATAACTGAGGATTGGATTTTACCTGTATGCCCCACTTGTTGCCTAAAAGATATATGACAACTCTGAAATTTATCCATTTCTTATTTGATTGCCACACTATTTGATTACTCATTATTCAATAATCAAAGAATCATTATTTTAAATTTTCATTTGTTTGTTTTATATGGATGAGTGTTTAGCTTGCATGTGTATATGTGTACCGAATGCAGGTCCAGTGACTGCCAAGACCTTAAGAGGGTGCTATACTTGTTAAAACTGGAATTACAAATGGTTGTAGGCTGCCATGAGGGTGCTGGGAACCAAACCTGGTTCCTTTGCAAGAGCAGCACATGTTCTTAATGGCTGGTCTGGCTTTATAGCTCTCCCACCTTTTTTAAAAAAGCATTTTTAAATCTCCCTGGCTGGTAGTGGGTGGAATCTGGCAAATCTTTCATGGTCATTAGTTTCTGTTCATGTCACTGTTTGAATTAGGTATCTTATACTTTAGCATATACCACAATCACCTGTTTTAAAAAAAAAACTGAAAAGCCTGTTGAATCCAGATCCCTGGGCCTTATTTCCAGGAATTCAGATTCAGTAGGGCTGAAGCCAGGTCTCAGAATTTGTACTTCCAGCCAATGTGATGGTGGTGATTGCCTTAGTCCCAGGACATGATTTGTGTGTCTTTCTCATCCTCAATGATATGCAACTTTCATCTGTAGCTCTCATTACAACTAGTTGGTATTCTCTTTTGAGACTATTCTAAGAGTGGGAGTCACACTTGAAGTGAGGAATATCTAATGTTTCTATCCTTCCCAAGACAGGTTTTCTTCTCCTTTTTCCTGTTTGCACCTATCACATTCAGACCCCTAGATCAACCTCACATTCGTACAGCCTCATGTTATGCAACCTATCCTTACTTACACATGGTGAGGACTGTGTGCTCCTTCTGAGCAGTTCCATGGCACCTACAGAACCGTCAAAGCAGAGCCCTATCCATCAGCTATGGAAGCATAGGAAGCACAGAAAATAAGTCAGACCAGCTTGTGTGACCGTGCATTTCACCTTCACGTGCCTGCTTTATACTAACCCAAAAGTCTATGAAACAGGCAGATTAACTCCAGAGTAAAAAATGAAGAAATGATGTTTCGAGAGTTCTTTTTTTTTTTCACTAATTTTTCCAAGGTGATACAGAAAATAAGCAAGCTATTTTTAATCCCAAAAGCTATATCCTTTATTGCTATAGAAGCAGGAAAGAGAAGAGACAGTTTCTCTACTTTGGGAAAACAAACCATCAAAAGCTGCATTCTAGGGATAAGGATCAGCTTACAAAATACATGGAAATGTTATTCTCATGTGTTATATTCAAATGAGACTGTAAATGGAGTTCTGTGCAGTTGTGGAGTAATCTCTCCTAAACATGATTCATACATCAATGTTCCAGGTAAGTTACTCAATGTCTTCAATAGATTTGTATTAACAGGCACAGATCTTAGGTTTGGGAGATGGGTCAGAGGTTAAGAGTATTAACTCCTCTTCCAGACATCTAAGTTTGATTTACAGCACAACATGATGGCATATAACTGTAACTTTAGTGCCAGGGGATCAGATGCCCTTCATTAGCCTCCAAGGGCACCAGCCATGTACATTGATGCACAGAAATCATAAAATAAAGGTAATATAACAGCAACAAAACCTCATATAACATATGTGTGTGCACATGATGTGTATGATGATAGATAGATAGATAGATAGATAGATAGATAGATAGATAGATAGATGATAGATAGATGTGAAATCTGAGACTATATATGCACATATATGCACACAAACATGTACAAATACGTATTCATATATATTCAGATCTCATAATTTTTATTTATTTTAGTGCTCTTTTTAAGAAGAATGATTAAATTGTTTATTAATGTAAAACCTTGTGTAGCTAAGGCTAACCTCAAACTGGCTAGGTAGTCAAGGAAAATAAGCAATTGACTCTGATCCTCTTCTCTATGCCTCTAGAGTGCTGAGATTGTAAATATGTGCTACTACTCCATGTTATGTGGTGCCAGGGATTGAGTCCAGGGTTTGGTCCATGCTAAGCAAGCACTTCACTAAGTAAGCTATATCCACAACCTCATCCTAGACTTTAAATTTAACTCACGTCCACTGGTTTGCTAGGCTTCAATATTAAAGGGCCTTTGTTTGCTTGTTTCTTTTTTTCTTTAGAAGGGCACCAGGATTCTATTTTATCAAATATTTCTTGTTTCTTCAAGTTTAGTATCAAATTAATTGTATTTAGGTATATTGATGTTTGATACACTATATTTTGAAGAAAAAAGACATATTTCAAATCAAGTCACTTTATTGGTTAAATTTCATGTATATTGCAATGTAATTTAATAATAAAAGACTACTATAAAGTTCTTCTCTCAAAGTCCTGGACAATATAGCTGTTAGTAATCTGTCTAAACTCCACCTCCACAGTCACCTGGCAACTGCCAGGTATGCTCCTCCCCACAGTTACCTGGCAACAGCCAGGTAGGCCTGCCCACTATAAAAGGGGCTGCTTGCCCCCCACCTCTTGCTCTCTTGGTCCCTTGGCCCTGGGCCTGCAGGTTCGCTGTCCCCTCTCCCTTCCCCCTTTCCCTTCCCCCTCTCTCCACGTGGTCATGGCCGGCCTCTACTCCTCTCTCCTCTCTCTCTCCTCTTGGCTCTCTCTCTCTTAATAAATCTCCCCTCCTGGAACCATCTGGTCTGCTGTGATCTGTTACAAGCTGCATGTGAAAACCTTTCAATAGCTACACTAAGAGCAGGGCTACCTGCCGCTCCTAGGTGTTTTCATGTTTGTGAAGATGAATAGTAATCAAAGCCATTTTGAAATGTGCTTAATTCTATTCCTTTTATGTTCATGAAGCTTGTTGGAAATAACATGTTCCAATTTATGTTGATAGAACTGTCTTTGGTCCTTGTACTTGGTGTTGAGAGTACAGTGAACCGTTTTCCAGCTTTCTTACTCTTCCTTCCAGCTCACTTTGTCCCAAGCACTGGAGAGACAAACAGCCTGGAATGTGTTCTGCTTTGCACCTTACAGAGCTGACTTGGAGATCAAAGAGATTCTTGTGTGAGAAAAAAGTCTGACAACAGAAGGGTGACACAGCTGATGGCAAGCAGGCAGGCTGATTTGGAGACCAACTTCCAAGTCATCAAAATATCATTAGCGAATTTACAGAAACAAGAATTGCAGGATTACAGAGTTTTGAAGACCAATGGTACATTAGAGAAAGCCCACCACCATATTTTTATTTCACAATCAATTTAACTGATAGAGAAAGACCACACAGGATTGTAAACTCAATTGTAAATAGATCGATAAAAAAAGATGATAGGTAGATGATAGATAGATAGATAGATAGATGATAGAGAATTCATTAGCATTGTCACAAATAATCAAATAACTAATGTTACAACACCTTTAGTGCTGATCTTTGCCAGAATAAACCCCAGTGACAAAGTAGCCCATAAGCAGCCAACTAAGGTAGACAAAATTTTGGAATTCTAAAAGTTGAGTCAACTGCAAAGCAGTAAATGAGACTTATTATTATATTTGTTTTCCTTGCATATGCAAGAATGAACCAGAGAAAAGGGCCACTGAAAATATACAAAAACCATTTAATTAGGAACAATTTTGATTAAAGTATGTCAGCTCTCCATGGTAGGTTTATAGTCAGATTCAGCCAAAAAGCAGCCGGAAAAGAAAACTTGGCATGGGGGTTGGGAAAGAGCCCTCAGAATGGGATCTTTCTTTAAAAATCAGCAGGGAGAAGAGGGTGGCCACCAAAAACAAAATTTTGACTCCACACTTTGCCTCCTGATATGAGTGAGACCCAACAGAACCAAGGACCATTTGGAGCTTCAGCATTGACTTTTGAAGTTGAGATTGATTAGAAACCAAATCCCATTTAAGCAAATAAGACTTATGTCTACAAATTGGGATAAGTCTAGTAACAGAGTAAAAGCTGTGAGTTAAAACAAGAGAGAGACAGAGACAGAGACAGAGGTAGAGACACAGAGGTAGAGACACAGAGAGAAAATGCTCATCTGCACAAGGAAACTTATACTGCCATATTTATTGACACAGTGAGTAAATATTTGCTTTCTTTGCCAATTGATGCAGGCACTTGAACATATAGGCCCCTGTTTGTTTATAAGACTGGCAATGATTTCCCTGTAACCATGGAAGATGATCAAAGTGGACTTTCTGTTTTGGATAAAAACAGAAAGCCTGTGCATCTCTGCTCTCCGAAGAGTAGATAGCTCCTTTACTGAGAGTGTTCCCTGTGTGATCAGGCCCTGTCAGCATGTTTACTCAGAGTAGGCTTAACAATGTTAGTAGTTACTGTGAATAGCCAGAAGTTCTTTTCTTTGGGGATATAGATACATTTAAGATGACACACATCAGAATTCAAAAGGAGGAAATTATAATAAAATTAGCAAGCATATGCTTTTCTGTGTGTCATTGTTTCCTGGACATATATGCTGTCACATCTTCAGCAGTAGCACACTGTCCCACATGCTTAAAACTCTGTCCCCAACAATGGACTATTGTTTACTTCTTAAAGACTCAGACTCTATTAATATTAGATAAAGCTAATATATGTATAGGTGTTTCTTGAATGTACTGCAAAGTTACAATCTGGCATACCCTAGTCCTCCAGTGAAAGATGATGGCTATGTTCACTGCACAGTTACTAGTCTGCGACATATAATAATTTCCAAACTGCTCTATCAAAGGCTTGGGGTGTTAGATGCAGGATGGGATCACATTTGGTGGCCACCACAGAAACAACCCCTACTATCAAACTGTATTCTTCCCTGCCTACTAGTAAGTAAAATATAGTATCTTGGTTTTGCTTTAGATTGTATTTTTTTAGATGTCTACAAAATTAACTATAATTCCTCAGGCATGTCTTTTATTTATATCTTCTTCAAACTTTTTAAAGTTCATGTAAATCAGGAGAATAAGAGATTTTTTAAATAATAATTTGATTTAATCACAATGTACTTTATTCTCTCTCCCTCTCTCCAGCCATCATTGAATCTTTTATATTATTCCAGTAATGCTTCCTTTCACCAGGCTGCTTATTCTCTGCATCAGCCCCTTCAAACCTTGCACTTGCATCCTGCTGCATGAGCAGCTGTCAGCCTAGAGTGTTACGATCAAGTGTCTCATCATAGAGCCAGTGCTCAAGACCAGTCCATCTTAGATCTTATGCCTGTTAGCTGAGAGTTGCCCATTCTGACCGAGTTTCCCACATCATTTCTGAGTCCTAGGCTTGCTGGTGAGTCTGCATTGCCTACCTCTGAGCTCTGAAATGTTCTGTAGATGAGTTGTGGATGATACTGTTTCTGTAGTGTTTAAATGAGTGCCATCCACCCTACTCCTCCTCATTCATCAGGCCTTCCCATGGTTGCCTTTGTCAGCTGTATAATCAGTCCTGATGAGTCATCTTTTAACTACTGAGAGAACAATGGGGAAAGAAAAACTGGGGGAAACATGTCAGGCTTTAGTTTATGAAATCCACTGACTAGATGAACAGAAGTTCTGGGTTTGTTTTTCCACCAAATGACACTTACATGTTATGAAGACAAAAAGCTTATCAAAGGCATGGGATTTTTAAATTTCCTTTGAAGTGATGTCTATTTATTAATAAAATCGATGATCAACTGGATGAGCCTAATTCGATCGTCTTTGCCCTTCTCCTTTGCCCTCACCATGGTCATCTCTTTCATCTGCAGATGAATCATGTGTTGTCTAATATTTCGCACATTCTTCCAAATCATTCCTGAATAATTTTTAACAGGGATATGCTGTGTAGACATAGCCAGAATGCTGTCCCAGAGTATAAAAGATGCACAAATACCCACTCCAGGGGGAAAAAGAAATACTCACTTGCAAATCCCAGGCTGTATACAATCATTCCCCAATACAATGGTTGATGATAAAAGTAATGGGTTGGATTTGGAGGAAAAATATATGGTAGAGAAAACAACATAGAAACTTGCATCCCTTGAAACCTAGACATTGCACAGAGTTTGAGAATTGTCTGACCACCAGCTGTTTGCATGTGTTCTGGGCATATTCTTAATGTTATCCTGTATTTAAGTGTATATAGGTTTAGCCAGAAAGGACAAATATGAACATCAAAGTTGTTACAATGCCAGAAGAAAATTATAGGGTGTTTCCGTGTTTAAAAGATCACTAGTTTTCACTATTGGTTTCGAGTGATGAATTGTCCATAAAAACAAAACAGAAAACCTTAGAGACCTCTGACCAAAACCATACACTGTGCTTACAAAAAGGATAAGTTCAATGAGTAGCTGCATCTATCCTGAAAGATCAAATGTATTCAGTTAAGAAAATTTGACATACAAGAACAGAAGCCATTGAAGTAGCTTTGAAAATATACTATCAACATAGTCTAGAGTTCCTTCCCTAATTCTGGCTTGTTTCAATAACACACACACACACATGTACACATGCACATATATGCAAACACACACAAGCACATACACAAAAGCACACACTCTAATTAGGAAAGGCTTTTAATAACTATAGGAAAAGCTTTTAATAACTAATTTTATTTAGAAATGTCTAGATATAACAATGGCTTTGGATTATGGACTGTTTTCTACAAATAAGACACTATGTTACAAAGTTTACATGGACCATTTTCTATGGGTCTCACATTCCCCACAATACTGGTTACATGGCTGTGACAGATAACACTTAGAAATGTCAACACTTCTAACAGCACAGGAGTTTATATCTAGCTTTCTAGAGAGTTGTATCTTATCCAATATGGGTAAGGTAAATTTGAGGGGGTAAAGTCCTTCTCAATCTATAGGTCTCTCCAACAGAGAACAGCTAAAGCCTGAATAGCAAGACTCAAATTCTTTCGACTAAATGCTGTTCACAACCCTTGGCTAAAGTTATACAACAGTGTAGACATAACTCCAGCAGAATGGAAAACCAAGTGAGACATCCAGTCTCACAGCCCACTACTGGATTTTGCCTCTTTCTGTCAGGAGACAGTCATTGCCAGAACACCTGGACCATGAGTCTAAATGTACCCCCATTTTAATATATATTCACTCTATCAGTTTTGTTTCTCTACAGAACTTGACTATTACAGTTATTTAGTGTATATTGACTATCTTCTTCATATTCTATGGAATGAATATCACCTCCATATCCCAGGAAAAGACATAGAAGGATTTCTACAGTGGCCTAGACAAGAAGTAGATCTGGAATTCAAATCCTAGACTCAAGCCAATTGCTCAGACATGGGAGTCATCATTTTTCTCATAGCTTATGATCTCTAGGTAGAGAAAGGACAGCTAATAAACTGAAGGCAGATGTGACATGGCAATTTTAGGAAGCAATTGAAGTGATGGTTTCTGAACTCTGAAGATTATAAATAAAACAATGTCAGGTTTGTTATCTCTGTGATATCAAACATAGAGCTTTAAGTAAGTGATGCCAGCAAGTGTGTATTGGTGGGCTGAGACAACTATCAGACTTTATCAATATTTTCCCTTTTGGCTAATTGGTGTATGTTCACTTTTAGATAATGGTAGGAAAGGCTGAACTTTCAAATAAAGGCAAAGACATCTCCAGCAACAAACAAATAAAAAATAAACAGATTTGTTGATTTAATTTATTCACCCTTGCTCAACCAGAAAAGAAAAAAGCACTTTACAATTATTGGAAACTGACTTACAGTATAGTCATATAGTAGCAGAAAAGCAGGTAACTATACTCAGGTACATTGACTTATGTGATTTGGCTACTGTGTATTTTAAAACAAAAAAACAAAAACAACAACAAAAGAAAACCTTTTTGGTTACTAGAACAGCTACCATTGGCATTGATCTCACCAGACATCTTCTTCAGCCTTTACAAAATTTAAATCATCCAACGTGTTTTGCATTTATCTTTTACCAACATTTCTTTAATGCTCCTTGCTGTATTATGTTTTTCTTTTAAAACAATGTCAAATCTATGAGTATGCCAATATATTCACTGAAGTGGGGAAGCCTATCACAGTTAGTGATTGCACAGGGTAGGAGTGTCATTTCTTCAGTGATCTAGCCACTGGTTCACTACTCATGTTCCAGTAAGTAATCTCCATTCCAATCTAATGCAAGCAACTCAATTAAACTAAGGGGTTCACACACAAAACTAATACAGAAAAATAGGAGAGAGGCTTGGGAATACAAAAACCCTCAGTGAGAAAGGGAACAGGATAAGAAAGATGAACGTAGTGTATACATACATGAAACTGTCAAGGAATTTAAAACCAATGTCTGCTCTCATTTTCCTACACATGGTCTTGTCCTTTTACAAATTGTTTAACTGTTCTACATTTCACATTCTTACCTGAGCACTTTTGTTCCCAAGATCCCATCACTGGTCTTAGTACCAGCACATACTTTAGTGATACTTGCTGATGTGCCAGCCGACAACAGGAGACATGTCTATGCCCACAGTTCCAAACTATGTTTCCCTTCATTTTCTATAACAGAGATATTATTTCCTGCCTTCTATCCTTGAGAAGACATCACAAATATTCCATTGTTGAGCATATAAGATCACACATTCACACATTTCCCATCTTTAAGAATATATTACTTCTATTGCTCTACTCACAAGATGTCATTTTTCCACTGTGCTTCTGTATGACTTCTGTATAGTTACGTGTTAATGAAAATGCCCATTAACTCTTCAACTATGTTCTTTCATGTAAGCTTGCAGATCAATTTTATCAGTAGGGAAAAAAATCAAATGATCAAATCAACTTGCATATACTCAGTTTTATTATTATTTTCAGAGTCTTAGTCATAGTTTGTCTCTGTTACAATGCTAATAGACTGACCAAAAGCAAGACAGCTGAATTACAAGGTACAATGCATCACCTTATCACACAGGAAAAGCAAGGCAGGAACTGAAGCAGAGACCATGAGGAACTCGGCTTATTAACTTGCTCTCTTGTATTGCCCAGCTTCCTTCCTTATGCAACAGAGGTACACCTGCCCAGGGATGACACAGTAGACAATACAGTGGCCCCTTCTATATCAGTCATTAATCAATAAAATGCTACATAGACACACCCACAGGCCAATCCAATAGAGGTACTTCCTCAACAGAGATTCCTTCTTCCCAGGTGTGTCTATATTTGTGTCAAGTTGTCAAAACCCAACCATCATTGTCATGAATGGTTAAAATTGAAGTAAGAGTGCTGTCCTCATGAAGTTATTTAGACCCAATGACCTGGTTCTCTAAAAACAGCCAGGCTGATAGCCAAATATCTCAACATTGTCATAATAATGACTTTCACAAAAATAATTTTTTTCAAACTGTTAATAGATGTCATTTGTAGCCCTATTAGGCCCATGTATTATGTTGCGGACTAGAAAAGTACCTCAGAAAAGTACCACCAAATTGCATATTTTCATATCTGGTTAGGAAGAAAGGACATAAAGCAAAGCCATCAGAATTATGAAAAATTATATCACAAGGACAAATGACTTAAAAACAAAGCAACCTAAGGCACTTATACTCTCAATGGTAGAGCCAAGAAATGGTTCTCTGAAGTATTTGTTAACCTTTAAGTTTCTGTGTATAATAATAATAATAATAATAAAAGGAACTGAGGTAACCTAAGAGGAGAGAATTCAGAACTCCTCCACACAAGATTTCATATATTTGTACATTGCATATAGGTAACTCCCAACACTTTATGTGTATAGCCATTAACTATTTCCTAAATCTATACTAAGCATTCTAACTATCTTCTCAAAATATTATTCATATATTAGTTCCAAAATGTCTAAGAAACCATGTATCTTAGAACCATATACTGACAGGCCATTCTGCCTTTGTTTGAGCTCAACTTTTCACTTAACATCAAATAGAACCAAAATGAGCTACCTAGCCTTTCTATCCCTTGGCCTTCATTTATTTAGTTGATAACTTAACAAGTGTTGATAAGTTCCTCATGGGGTTGTAATAAGGATGTGAACTAAGTTAGTACCTGAGCCGTGATTAAAACAGTATATATCATAGAGTGAGCCTACCATAATTATATATAAAATGAAGTGTTTTTAAATCACTGACTTTAAATCACCTTGTCACTATACTTCTTTTATAATAGGTGGTCTTTGCCAGCTTGGGAACATTCAATTTGCACCCTTTGTGTCCTCCATTAGAATGTGAGCTCTAGAAGAATAGGGGCATGCCCACCTTGTCAGCTACTCCTTTGGTGCCATCTGGAGAGTTTTGTACACTGCTAAGTATTTATTAAATGAATGACTGTCTTACAATTGTTCCTTATTTCTCTTATTGTTAGCATCTCAGCAGTTGAGCCCTATGGGTTCTACTGTTGTGTCATTAACTCTCAGATGCTGTTTTTCTAAATTAAATGTATTTATTTATTCACTTTACAACCTAATATCAGCCCTTCCTTATCTCCTAACATCCCCTCACACAAATCCTCCCCTATCTCACCTTCCCTTTCTCTATTGAGAAGGGAAGTCCGCACTCTGGTTGATACACACACACACACACACACACACACACACACACACCTGTACATCAAGTTGCTGCAGGACTTGGTGCATCATACTTTTTTTTTAATATAGTGTCTTCATCCTAATCCAGATTCCTGTGGCTTTTAGGTGACTAGCAAAAATCCAGCTAACTCACCTCCAAATATCTGTCCTCCATTTGTATCTCACTTCTTATCTCCACAAGCACTCAGTGGGCATACTAACCAGGCTCCTATAGCACACACATACACACACGCACACTATGCACATACTAGAATTCTAGAATTCATTTTCAAAACAATAAAGTACTTTCCAATTCATAGACACTAACTTGAACTAAAAGAGAAATGATTTAATAACAAATGCTCATTGTATGTGATAGCAAAAGTCAAGCATAAGATCTTTAATATAAGCACTGTTATAGCTCGAAAGTGATTCATGTGAATTAGAGTGATGTGGGAATGCTTATAATAAAAACATCATTCTGGATAGTTCTTGAAAGATGAGTGTAATTCAAAGAAACACAACATCAAGAGAAAGGTATTCTGGGAAAATCAAAGAGAGGATTCAGGTAGAAATACCAAGGTGTACAGGGAGCACAGCTCCACAGTGTCTAAGGGGATAGACAAGAAAGCATCAGTTCTGACATAGAACCCATTTGCAGAGGAAAGTAAAGATTCTAGGCAACATATCAAAGTTATGCTCCATACTTAAATGTTGTCAGAATTCCTGTTCCAGTCTAATATTTGCTGAGTCTGAAACTCTTCCATTTCAGTGTCTCTATAGAGCCTATTTCTCTGGAATGTAACCATTTTGAATCCACTTTTGCTTCCAAACAGCTTTCTTGGAACACACTTTTTCATGTAGGACAGCCCTGGCTTTCTCAGTACGCTTTTATTTAAGTGTGAAGCATTGTTATAGGATGAAAATATACGTAATTCCTCAGAAAAAAAAAGTTTGATAGAAAATTGCAAAGAGGGAAAAATAGAGTCGTTCATGTTGAGGTTTTAAAAAGACAAAAAGAATTTACTACAGAAAACAAGATGGAAAGCAAAGAATACCAACAGAGGGCAGTTTCATCTCTCAGTGAAGAACTTTGAAGAGTCAACAGTAACAGCGCCAGAATTACTAGGGAGATGTGGAAAGAGAGCACTGGAGACTCATAGGCTGAAAGTTTGCCAGTAGTCTTGAGTTCATTCTCTCCATCAATGACTGTTCAGGATCTAGGAAGGGCCAGGCCCTGCACTGAATGCTAGCTCTACACAGGGGAAAAAAAAAGATGAGCCCAAGAGCTTCAGATATCCATAGATGATGAAACAGACAAGTATTTATACACTTACAACACAGTAAGATAAGTGATGGCTAAGACAGGACATGAAGCCTATCCATGAGCTCCCACAGAAAGGCTGGGGCATTATCAGTGAAATCTATTTGTGGGGGGTGTGGTGTGGTGTGTTGTTTTGTTTTATAGAAAACTGGTGGCTAAGGCAAATTTGTAGGTTAAACTGTAGTCATTTGAGTGACTGTTGGCACAGGAGGGGCAAAGGGTGATCCAGGAAAGGGGAAGTGTACTCAAAGCCCACAGGGCATGAAAGGAAAGAACTTCAAGGAAGGAGTAAAGGTCACACTGTGCAAAGCCTGCTGAGCTGAAAGGAGAAGTATCAGCTGCCCTATCAGAAGCCCAGTGAGGAGCCACAGAGAGACAAGATCACCAGAGTTGTACTTCGGGTTCAGGAACATTCTCCTGGATTCAGAATGCCAAAAGACTTGTAGACAGGTAAGCCAGGAGACAGAAGGGGAAGCAGTAGGAGAAGCAACTGGATAAGGGTCAAAACTAGGTATAGAATGTGAATAGCAATGTGTAAACTAAAAACTAAAGATGTAAAATAGTGTTGGTGAAGGGGCCATCTTGTCACCAACAAAGATGAACATGGGGTTGGTTTGCTCTGATGCACAAGGCTACAACCATGTTAAGGAACCTGAATGCATAGAGTTAGCAAGTGCTACACGATTTTACCCAGTAATCCTACACTGACTAGGACAATTAAGGTCTTGAGCATAACCTGCGGCTGGGGATGAGTGTGACATTCAGAGTGGAAGGTTAAAACTTTCACAGATAAATAATTACACTGAAGCTCCCAATGTTTGACTTCCTACTCCAAAGATGGATTAACTAACAACTTTACCTAAAGATCAAAAATCAATTTAAGAGGAAGAAGAGTGGATGAATTCAGAGGCTGGAGGGTTGGCTCAGGGGTCAAGAGGACATACAGCTCTTACAGTTCAGTTCCCAAGGGATCAGACACCTTCCGCCTTCTGTGGGTGTTCCCACACAGTTGCACGTGCGTACAGATAAACTAGTTAGTTTGTAAAAGAATGGCTAAGTTGTGTTAGAAAGATCAGAGTCAGAAGTTTAGGAAGGATATGGAAATGATCAACTAGGAGAAAAAACATTAACCATCACTGATGGGTTATGTTAGTCTTGACTACACAGACAGTCTCATATAGGGAGTGACATCATTATAAATATAGAAGTTATCATGATTCTGGCTGATCACCTCACCTGTTTTGTTAACGGATTTTTAGGCAAGGCAGTGGTAGTGGCACATAGCATATTTTAGTAAACGTGCTGAGTGGATGATTGAACTCATTGTTAGTACTTAACAGGCATCTCCAGGTAAAGGGGGAAAAGCACCAAAGACCAAGAAGAAAATATTATTTTATCTTTAATTTTGAAAAAGAGTACTGATCACCTCGATGTGAATAGTGATGTGACAGAGGAAAGGGACCCAAAGGCCCCATTTTATCAAGGCAATGGTATGCAGACAGTAAGTAACATAGGCCAAAGTTCACAGTTTAATGGCACAGTTCCCCTTCCCTGTTACATCAATGAGTGGTATTTAGTGCATCCGTCTGGCAGGCACAGAAGAACTAGAACATCATGCTGTACTATATGTTGTATGCCGGTACAGACTGACTTTGAGCCTCAACCTTGTAGTAATTTAGCACACAGGGGCTTGTAGAAGACAGTTGTGCACACACAGTTGAACAAAAGATTCAATAATATCTAACTGTTAGGATTTATTAACAAATAGAAGTCTACATTTCTTTAAAACATTACATGTAACAATAGACTTTCATTCTGCAAGCTCATTTGCCTATTGGAAAAAAAGTCTGTATATAACAAGGGCAGAAGTATTGTATGGATGGGTCACTGAAGTTCTTAGAGCTTACAGTATTTACTCTTGACCACCTCATTAGAAGAAAAGCTGGACATAGAGTGGTATGCATCCATTCCACACTGGTATTCTTTACAGTACCCCACATAGCAAGCCTAAACCACAGTTGAGTCACATTTGAGAGCACAGCTAGGGAGGGCCTGTGGAGTACAAACTTTTAGTCTGGTGGTTTAAGTAGCACAGATCTTCAGCCCAGTGACCCAGTGCTCAGTTTCAGAGCATTGTGGAATGCTGGTTCTAAATTCTCAGGCCAATGCTGTGCTTTTCCAGAACAGTAGACACCAGCTTCCCTTAGTCTGCATTTTGTTCAAGGAAAGTATTTGCAGTGAGGCCACGTTGGAGCATCTCAGCCCTAAACTTCTACCCACTTGCACTACCAACCAAAGCTGGATGAGGTCATGGCAGACACACTCATCACTTCTTTGAAAAACACAGTGGACTTCCAGAAATCCTATAAAATAAAAGTAAGTTGACTTCTCTCTCATTCAGCCACAAATCCCAGAAATATGACTTGATAGGACTTTCTGATAAAAACACAGCTTTATCCTGTAGAGGAGAGGGGTGGTTTATCCGAATTTGCTAGCTGGAAGACTGATTAAGCTCCTTGCCTGTCCTGGTCCTCAGTTTCCTTATAAGTCTAAAGAAAATAAAGGCCTTGTCCCCCCCACCCCCACTAAATTAATTGGGTATTTCAAATATCAAGATGTGGTTGACATATTTTTTAAACTTTGAATACTGGAAATATAAAAGACAAAGGTAAATGATAACATCAAGTCACAGTAAGTCTTGACAAAGCTGGGGGTTGGGTGGTAGGAACACATTAAAGATTCAACTTTTCATATCTTTTCCTCCTCTCTCTTCCTTTCTGAGGTTTCTTGAGTCCTTATTCATTTACTCAAGAAAGCTTAATTTAGCTTTGGTTTGATTCAGAGTCTTCAGTATTGGTTAAGCGAGCCCTTGGTGCCTCTTAAATGCCACCTTCTGTTTCCTGGGCAAGAGTGCCTGGGCTGGCAGAATCCCACAGCCCAGCAGGGCAACAGCGGTTACGGGAGGAGCTGCTGAGGGGGTGCTGTTTCAGCTCCTGAAATTAGTGCCTAGAGAGCTGCAAATTCCAGTCGTCTCTGATCAGATGGTCCGGAACTGGAAATGACAGGAGTGAGAAGTTCATGAAAGAGAAGGTTGCAACCCCAGGGGGGAGTTTGCACAGGAGCCCACCCCTGTGCACAGGCATGGAAAAGAATGCTTCCTCTCTGCTCTGCCTGGTTCTCGACCTCCAGCTCTGGCTTCCCTTGGCTGTAGAAATAGCATCTGTGCCTAGACGGTATGAAAAACAGCGGCATCCCTGCCACACCCATGGCCAATTTCTTAAACATTCCAGTTTTCTTTTCATCATTTTTCTTCTGCTTCTGTGTTCCTTCTGAGTATTAGTCTTCTACCTCAGTACATACTTCAGAAATGTTAATGTGCCTTTTGAAATGTCAGACAAGGAATAAACCGAAAACTGAACAGATAAATGAAACCTTTGGTTTTCATACTGCCAGAGGAGGGCATGATGTATTGTATAGCAGAGCAGTCAGACAGAGACAATGAGCTTTGTTCTGTTTTGTTTTGAGGCAAGGGTTACTCTGTAGCCCTGGCTGTCCTGGAACTCATTCTGTAGACCAGGTTGGTCTTGAACTCAGAGATCTGCCTGCCTCTGCCTCCAGAGTGCTAGGATTAAAGGTGTGTGCCAACACCACTGAGCCAACAATGGACTTCTCAAAGTCTCTATAAACTTCTCTCTACACGTGAACCTGTCATGGTCATTCATTCAGTGACTGACTGCATTATATAAAACTATAATCTTCAAACAAAAAGGGATAAGTTATATGCCTTCTGTCAGAAGCAAAGTCAATTTTTAGTATCTTTTCTTGGAAATAATACATACATATATATATATATATATATATATATATATATATATATATATATATATTCAACATTAGCACATAACCAAATCTGATTGTAAAGAGAAATTTGGTGATTCCTGACAATATAGCAAGGAGCTGCCATAAATATGAGAGACAACTGATGGTTAAATTCCTTTGCTTCTTGGTTGACAGAGAGGAAGAAGGCCTGAGTTATCTACATCACGATAAAAAGCAGAGGAGAATATTAACCAGACTTAGTGGCTGGTGAGGAAAACATCTGTTAATATCAGTTAACTGACATTCTTAAATAAAAGAACAAAGGGACAAGCAGAATCTTCCCAATGTCCATGCTGTGCCTACATACCCAGCAAGTAGGTAATGTTGACATGGCAATAGAAAGATAATCGGATGTTCAAGACCCCCAGCACTGTCTAGCCATGTTCACTTTCTTCCATCCTGGCCTGCTTATGGACACTAGGCCCCTAGATATTTGCAAACATATTTCATCTTTCTGGGATGCCTTTTCTTCTCTAATGTGTTAAATACTCTCCTACCAATTCTTCAAACCCAATTCAAGTGTTGTTTGTCATTTATGATGACTGTTTTCAACAGACACTCAAGTGGAGTGTCTTTATGGGGATGTAAAATTTCATAACACTGATTTCTTTTCTCTTAGATGATAAATCACATTATACTGTATTACAGTATACAGGTGATGGCTATTTCTACCCTCTTTCTACATCAACCCAGAACTTAAAAAGTATAATTGGAGCAAAAGCCATGCCTCATTGTTAGATACATTGCACAGGTTTGGCACACTGTAAATGCCCAGTAGATAATGAAGGATGAGCTGAAAAAGCAGCTTCATGAAGTTACCAACAAAGTTAGATATGGCAGGGATGATGTAATACACTTACAATGTTCCTTGGAAACAGGGGGAGCCCCAATCTTGTTAAAAGTTATGAAATTATGCAAAACAGGTAAGAACCTGGATGTTTGTGGTGTTAAATTTTGAAGATTGTTGTATTAAACATTGTGAAAAGAACTGTCTATAACTGTCATGATCTTTGAAAACCCAAGACAAGGAACTCATTCCTGAACACACATCTGTGTGAAGCACAGAAGACACTCTCTGTCTGAAATCTCACAAGCAAAACTCCAGTTTCAGGAATGGAACATTTAAAAGGAAAACAAGCAACCCCGTATGTGAGGGAATAAGTACCTCACACACATGAAAAGAATGCTAATCTCTAGTTTTCTGCCTTTAAAGAAGGCTTGCGTGTGCTTCCACCCTGTTTAATTTATGTAATGATATGAGGAGCTACCATTGACTTCTTAAAGTTAAGGTAAGGAGCCATTCTAGGGGGCTGGGAAAAGCTTGCTTGGTCCATCACTGGTCCTATTAACAAAGCTCTCCTTCAGAACTCTCGTTTACGTGACCACACACACACACACACACACCACATTGAAGTTGAGTCTGAAGACACAATTTCACAAGAGATGAAAGTTAGAATTTGACACAGAAGAAAAACAACAGCCATGTCTGGGCAGGAATGCTGAGACCAACTGAACATGTGTTTATGAGCGCAGGCAATGATGACTTATGCATGTCTGGAGAAGGCAAAAGTGTGTTTATTTTTTTTCAATCATCTCTATGTATTTTTGAGGTGTGGGAATTTGTGAATCCTAGCACATAAGGTGAGGAGAAGAAAGAAAAATGGAGGAAAAGTAAGAGGAGGAGGAAGAAGAGAGAAGAGCAAAAAGGAGAAGCAGAGGAGGAGAAAGAGGAGGGGGAAGAGGAAAAGAGAACAAGGAGGAGAGATGGGTAGGAGGAGGGTTGTTTATGATGTCATATTTTGAAGACTACTACATTTAGCATAATGACAGAACTTTCTATGGTTGTCTTGACTATTTTGGATTATAAGACAGAGTTGATGCCAAAGTCAGAGTCTGCTGTCCAAATGAGCTGAAGGTTTGGATGTCAAATGGAGCATAATGTCTCAAGTATTTTTCTGTCTCACTCTAGACCACATGCAGTCTTTCCCAGCAGCACTGATGCCTCTAAGTGAGTGTTGTTTCTTCATCCTAATAGACCAGATTCCCGAGTATATGAGGAAGAACTCCAGGGGCTGTGTGTCCCAAAGGACACCAAATAAAGAGGAAAGAACAAACCTACAACAGCTCCGGAGGTGTGCTCTTAAAGGAAGACATCAAGAGGCCCACCATACACAGAGCAGCCCTATTTTTAAAGGCCTTGAAGTTTAGCCATTCTTACAAACACCAAGGCAGAAATCCAAAGCAGGGGCTTTATATTCAGAAAGTCTCTCTAGAAGACACAGCCACAAAGACTGTTGTGTCAGAGCAGGACAGGAAGAAGAGAGGGTTTGACAGGATGAGCTTTGTGACTCTAGTAGACCTGGTGTACACTGTAAAACTGCCAGCCTCCAGGTGAGGCAGCACAAAAGGGCATTATACACATCTCTGGCACTGTATGAATGAGAATAAGCTGCACAAAGAGCCAACAGGCAGAAGAGTGAATGGCATCCTTTAGAGCCAGAAGTAAAGGAGAGAGGACGGGCAGGAGCACTTTACCTGAGTGCCACAGACACAGGCCCCATATACTAGGTTCCTCATATACTTGGGCACCTGGTCAATAGTAGGATGAAGGAACAACACTCACTTAGAGGCAGGCATCAATGCCATTTGGAAAGACTGCATGTAACTAGAATGAGACAAAAATACTTGAGACATTACACTCCATTTGACATCTAAACCTTCATTTAGACAGCCGACTGTGACTTTGGCATCAACTCCATCTTATAATTCAAAATAGTCAAGAGTGGACCAGGCTGGCACAAAGAACATGCTTTCTTTGATTATTTGTTTGCTTTCTAATGGATGGAAAGAGAGAAAATAAAGTCCCAATCTTTCAGCATCACTGAAATTCTGTTATTAATGAACAAGGGCCTGAAAGGCACGAAGCTCATTAGTGGCTTCTGTGGAGAAGTCTGGGGTGCTGGACGGGAGAAGGAAATGGAAAGGCTGCCAGTTAACAGCAGGGTCATCTAAATCATCACACTTAGGAGGACTGGAAAAACAAGACAGCAGACAGCGTATTACCCTCTCCAGAAAACTAGTAGTGAAAGAAAGCTTTTATTGAGTATATACATGGAATGTCTTAAGTCAGGCTGCTAAATAAACAGCTGCTGTTGACACAGAAAAGAAGATAAACAGGCCTTCATAATGTCAGAAGGACAGAGAGCATGGGCTGTTGGGTAGAGAGCATTTAGAATTCTAGGTCACCTAATCAAACATACCCCTGGTAGAGTCAACTTAGTCATGATCAACCCATGACCCTCAGTCTGTGGCAAACACCAGGCCCAACCTCTTTACAACAACAGTGCTTAGCATATCAAAACTTTTAAGGGCTGAGGATGTAATTCAGGTAAATATAGTGCTTGTTTAGTATTCACAAGGCCCTGTGTCCAATCTCCAGCATCAAATAAACTGGACATGGTGGCACAAAACTGTAATGCCAGTCAGTGTTAGAGAGGCTCCGGCCAAAGGGTAAGTTCAAGGTCACCCTCAAAGATGTAGTGGGTTCCAGGTCAGCCTGGGCTACAAGAGAGTCTATTTCAAAACCAGAAGTGTATTAAGCTTTACCACACACGAGGGACTGTGCTCATTTGTGGAAAGACACAAAAGCACTCCACCTCTCAAAGGATTTCCCATGCATTTGAAGAAACAGGGTCAAAACATGTAAAGAGATGACAAATACTGTAGTTCCCAACATAGCAGGAAGGCTGACAGTCCAAATGGTGAAAAATGTGTGGGGGCTAAAAGGAAGGCAAGCTGCCAGGGTGTAGGGTATAGGTTAATTAGACTACTCAGACATGAAAGTACACTTGAGCTGAACAAAGTTCAGAAGGTCATGCAGTCAAGATTCTGGAAAAAGGGGAAAAAAAATGAAGAACTTGGGAGGCGGTGGCTTGTCTGTGGTATCACAGTGACTAATGGATGCTCAGGGGGATTGAGAACTTGGAATCTGCCTCCCCCGTGTTACTGGCAAGTTATTTAACCTCTCTGCACTCAGTTAGATCTTGAATAAAATAGAGATGGTGAACGTTAAAATCACCTCCACTTGCTTTGTTAATCCTCTTTGCCATTTAGCTGCTTTGTGCTTACTGAGTCAAATAAATCTAGGGGTCCCCAATGTTAACTGTGAAGGACACATAGAGGGGATTGAGTACACTGTCCCTCTAATGTGCAGTTCTCTGCCACTACAGTGCTAACAAGCACAAACTCTCAGGAGAATCCAACTATGGTCTTCTTTTCTATCCCTCTGATCTGTCAGTATCCTTTGTAACACATAATGTCTCAAAGGACAACCATTCATATAGACAATATACATATATATATGTTTTGATAACAAAAATCTATAGACAAAGTTTTTTCTAGCTTCAACTCTATTATAGCTCTTTCTTTCTTTTTTTTATTGAGAATTTCAGACAAGCACACAATGCATTCTGATCAAATTGGCCTCACTCTCCCCCATCCAATTTATAAACAGATTTTCTTAACTTTATAATTCATTTTATAAATCTTTCTTATGTTTTCTAAAGATTTATTTGAACTATTTTAAGTGTGTGTGTGTGTGTGTGTGTGTGTGTGTGTAAATATAAGTGTAGATGCCTAGGAGATGAGAGGCATTGGATCCTCCTGGAGCTGGAGTTACAGGATTTCAAAATACACCTAATGTGGATACTGGAGATCAAAGCTAGGTCCTCTGTAAGCGCAAGATGCACTCTTACCCACAACCATCTCTCAGCCCCTAAGTTATTCTTTTTTTTTTAATTCACAGTTTGCACTTTTACTAGATCATTGCCATTAGTTCATACCAATTACACAGAAGTTCTCTTAAACACTTGACTGGTCTCTTGAAGTAGGCTTCAAAATATCATGTGGGGATCTGCAGTGTGCTTTAAGGGTTCAGTGAGGCAAGATGTGGGGCAGAATCATTAACTGTCTTGCACAGAGTGAATGGAAACCTAGCTTCCTGCTTAAGTTTTCCTCTTAGACACAGAGAAACATTAACATCACCCCACCCACCCCCACCTCCACCCCTGTTGCTTTTGTTAATCCTCTCTGCCATTTATCTGCTTCTAACTTACTGAGCCAAATAAATCTAGGAGTCCCCAATGTCAGCTGTGAAGAAAACAGAAGGCATTGAGTTCACTGTCCATTCTAATGTGCAGTTCCCTGCCACTACAGCCCTAAGGCAAAGTGGAAGGATTATCACTTAGTCTTTGTTTAGCAATATATAACTCAAAGACTATCCATCCCATGAATCAAAGTAGATGCACCCGGAGCAGTAGAACTTGTGAAGGAGGAGATCTCACCTCATAGCCATCTTCCACAAAGAAGTCACCACTCTGTCCTGACTCCATGAGATACTCTATCTGAGTCTAGTATTGTCATTCTTTGGGAGACAGAACTCAGATGGCTCTAATTTGGAATGATCCCCAGCATGGTGTGTAAAAAGAAGAAGAGTCCAACCAGTGGAGGCTGAATGTGACACTGTCTGTGTTTCCAGGGAAGTGCGGTGACATTGGAGTCCCAGACCCCAGCAATAAGAAGATGGGATTGGGGATGGGAGCAGGCCTAGATGATGGTGCCTCCAGTCTAGTTAATGGGAAGATTATGCCCTCTAACCAACTTAGTGAGTCAGGGAATGCAAAGGGCTTTTGCCTATGATGAAGTGTTGATTAGGTGCTTGGCTACAGATCTTCATTTTCCGCCTTTGATTCACTGAAGTATAAATAATCTAAATGATACATAAATTTAATTGTCAGTGTCATGTAGTTATTTTTTGAGGAACAGCCACAAATCTGAGATCTGGTATTTAACAAACAGCTCAGGCTGCCTTCTGAGACTAAACAGTGTGTTTCCAGGCTGTAATTTGATAAAAAACAAAATGCCTTCAGAGAGAGGACAAGCCAATCTTGTTGCTTGAAACGTCACTTGGAGAAAAGCGTCTTTACCCGACTGGAATAAGACCTGGACAATCTATTGCACTTGCTGGCTGGCTCTGATCTGCCCCAGCACATCTTGTCATGATCATCATTCCATGGTCCTCTTACAGGAACTGATGCCTTCTACTCAGCTGGCTCTGGGAACGGATAAACTCTGTTTGGCCGCTCTAACTACAGTTTGAAAGCATCTGGGGGCTGGAACTCTTTATACTCTTTCAAATGATCAAAACACAAAAGGCCAAAGGCCACTTGCATTATCTGTTGGGGTTTACTGTACCAGAACTTAAGGCACATTTGTACTTGCTTTAAAAAATAAAACCAAAACACAAATTAGGAATCAAGCATTATTTGACATATTTACAGATCCCTAGAGTGTCTGGATTAATAAGCAAGGTTGGATTCTCCAATCCACAACTCATCCATCCTTCTCGGATGTGTTGTGTTTTCTATTTGATGTAGATCAATGTTTTTCTCAGGGAATTATGGGTGAGGTTCTACCATTTGACCAGAGCCCAGCAAGTGGTCCCCTCTATAGGATTAGTTACAAAGAGGAATTTAAATTACCTTTAATAAAGCTTTTGTACTCTTATCTTAAAATCCACTGGTCTATCACATGCTTTAAATTAATATTTTGCTGATAAGTAATTTTAATAAGACTATATACATTTGTCATTTATACTTGTTCTCTTATGATATCCAGAAGGTTCATAAAGACCCAAGGCTCCAGCATCACTACAAGGTCTTAAGATCTAGGGATCTTTTGACCTCATGGTAATGGGTGTAAGTTTTTTCAAATTTATGGCCTTTTTTTAAATGTGCATTTTGACACTGGTAATAACTATGTTCATTGTTTTTCTTGAGATAGGTTCACTTTTCTTTTTTTTTTTTTTTTGAGAAAATGTGTAATGAAGTATTAAAGTCCACAGTTTGATAATCAGGTTGCTTTCCAGACAATAGTGGAAATCTATGAAAAAATAAAGCTAGTTAGATGACAATCTTAATAGCCACACAAGAACTTTCCGTGGCCATAACCACCATACCCTGACATGACACAAAAAAAGTATGTGTGTCCAGCACAGGGACCATTGAATACTCAAAAGTGAAAGTTCTTATCTTGCTACTTAACCCAAGTTGTGAAGAGAATTGGCCATTTTATTTTTGTTTATGCATTTATTGTATATTTGATTATGTTGAATCACAAAGTACAGTCTGCAGTGGCTGCCTCAACTCAGGGAAAGGTACTAGCAGTTTTAAACCGTAGCTTTTGCTTTCCTGGGAGAAATTGCACTCCAGACTACTATACCCAGCATAACTGTCAACAACCATATCAAGGAAATATGACAGGGAGTCACAGAAGTCCAAGAATAGTTTGAAAATTCTTTTTTCTAGAATATTTTTACAAAAATTCCAAGCTAAGATAATTTAAAAATCAATTAAATGTAAAGCACAAGAATGCATGAATTTTTACCAGCAACCAAAATCTTTTATCTGGTGCTAACATGTACCACAAAACATTTCAGTCAATGGTAGACCACATTGAAGTTAGTCATCCCTGAAACTCATCCTAGTGGTTAAAAGGTGCTATTGTTCAGTGACATCACAGCCACCTTACTGTCTTAATGTGATGCATTTCACACATGCTCATGATGCTACTGTAGACAAGTCTACTGCATAACTAGACATAAGAAAATACATCACTCACAGTTATTCATAATACATGGTGGATGATAATGATACATGGCCATGTTAGTGGTCTGTGTATTTGCTGCACTATTTTTTGTTATTATTACTCCCGTTTATTTTTAATAAAGGTTAATAATAAACCAGGTTTCACTGGCAGCAGCTTCATAAACTCTCCTGTTAACTGCACTTGTTGTACTTCTTGACCTCAAGAAGTCACAGTGAATGGTACCATACACAGGAACTGCACAGGTTCAAGACAGATGGGGTCTCAGTGCTAAAAGGGGGAAATGGACACAAGTTCCCACCCCTAACCCAGAAACTATCTTCAATAAACAACTTCTTATAAAGCAAAAATCAGTTTTCTCCAAAGGAGTCTGTTTGTTAGGGTTTTGTTGCTGTGAAGAGACACCATGACCACAGCAAGCCTTCAAAAGGAGTGTATTTAACTGGGTTTAGACTAAATTCAGAGGTTTAGTCTATCATCATCATCATGGCAGAAGCATGGCCACACACGGGCAGACATGGTGTTTGAGAGGTAGCTGAGAGTTCTGCATCCAGATCAGTAGGCATCAGGATAAAGATACAAGAAGCTTACAAAGCAACAAATGGACCAGAAAAGAAAGTCCCCTCACCACATAATAATCAAAACATTAAGCATAGAGAGCAAAGAAAGAATATTAAAAAGCTTCAAAGAAAAAGGCCCAGTAATATATAAAGGCAGACCTACAAGAATTATACCTGGCTTCTCAATAGAAACTCTAAAGACTTAGACAGATGTGTTGCAGACTCTAAGAGAACACATATGGCACTCCAGACTACTATACCCAGCAAAATTGTCAACAACCATAGCTAGAAAAAATAAAGTATTCCATAATAAGGTCAAATTTAAACAATACCTATTTACAAAAGTATTTCTACAGAAGGTGCTAAAAGGAAAACTTCAACATAATAACACTAAGTGTACACACAAAAACACAGAAATAAATAATCTCACACTAGCAAAACCAAATGGACACACACATACACACACCACCACCACCACCACCACCACCACCACCACCACCAAATGTAGAGAGTTTTGAGTTAGTTCCTGCGTGGAGCCTTCACACCTATGTTCTAGTCTCTTTGGTGCAGCAAGGTATTCTGCAGGCTACAGGAAGAGAAACTTTGACACCAGCTCAGTCACAAAACATTCTACCTACAATCTGCCCTGCCTCCAAAATGTGCTGGGGCAATGGTGATGTAGAACTTGTGGGAGTGACCAAACAATATTTGGTTTAACTTGAGGCCTTCCTCAAGAGAGAAATTCTAAATTGGAGGTCTCCACCAGGACCCTACCCTTGGAGCTCAAGGAATCCTACAGAAGAGAGAAGAAAAGATTATCAAGTCAGAGGGGATGGAGGACGCCAAAGGAACATGACCCACTGAATCAACTAAGCAGGGCTTATATGGACTCATCAAGACTAAAGCAGCAAGCATAGGTTCTGCATGGATATGCGAGAGTCCTCTGTGTATATGTTATGGTTGTTCATCTTGGCGTTTTTGTGGGACTCAAACAGTGAGAGGTGAGAGCAGATGTATCTCTGATTCTTTTGCCTGTTCTTAGGATTCATTTCTTTCTGTTGAGTTGTCTTGTCCAGCCTCAGTGTGAGAAGTCTTTGCCTTGACTTATCGTATCTTGTTTTATTGTGTTTGTTTCCAGACTCTTGGAGGCCTACATCTTTCTAAAGGGAACTGGAGGAGGAGTGGATCTGAGGGATGGGGAGGTAGAAGGGAGCTAAGAGTAGATTGGAGGGGAAACTGTGCTGGAATCTATTGTATGAGAGGAAAATCTATTTCCAATTATCAAAAATGAAAGAAAATTATTACCAATAAGACTTGGTTTAAAAAGAAGCCACAAAGAATGGTGCCTCATTTACATAAACTATCCAAGTTTATGCAAATATACACTATGATAACACATCTGCAAAGCCAATAAAACTATCTAGACATATAAAGGATATATTCCCAAACTTCTGTCTGGTCTTCTTGCCCCACACCACTGCCCATAATTCTTGGTTGCTTAAACCTCTCCATGCCTCAGACATCACAACTCTAAATGCAAATAATAACTGCACATAAAACATCTCATTTTTCCACAATCGCTAGCTTTCATTGAGAATATTTATGACTCATAGGTGTGAAGGCATTTATGATTTTTTGTGTAAAAAGTACAACGGCCTTGGGAGTGGTCAGGTTTGCCTGTAGCAAGAGATTGAGACCAGAAAACAGCTGTTAGTTCAAAATCAGCCTGAGCCACATGGAGAATGCTACATCAGTCTGGGTTGAAGAGCAAAACTTCATCTCAAAATAATTATATCTCAGTATTTCATGTATATATAATTTATGTAAATTCATATGTAATATGTATGTAAATTCACATAAATGTATCTCCTGTTTTCATGTCTGCCATTATAGTTCAGTACTATAGTTCTTTTTGAGAGAAGTTTCAAAAGAAAATAAATTGTGGCCAGGCAAGATTTGAAATGAAATGTGTAGAACCTTAAAATTTACACCTGCTACATTTTTATCTGTAGACAAAGGACAAGGCTAGCTCCTGGAATTTGTTCAAAGTGATTGACTAACTCGGGGTGATGAAAGTTACCGAGAAGAAGGTTGAGAGTTTCATTACGCGGCTTAAGACTTTAATGATTGAATCGCATAAGGTGTTGCTCTTGACACGCTTTGACATTTTCCTTTATTAGAAATATTTTCAAAGCACTGAGGAACACTAGCATTAGCAAAAATATTTAATTTTGCCGAATATTCCTCTGAGCGTCAGCTGGCATAGGAAGAACTACTGCTCAGTGTGAATTCCAAAATCTGAATGAAGGCTTTGAAATGGAGCAAGAATTCCACAGACCTCACAAAAATGTTGCCTTTCTTCTGGAGTGAACTTTTAAGAAATGCCTCTGCCCATGTTTACACAGTTTTAGAGGGGCTCCACGGTTTATGATCAGATTAGCCTCTCTCCCTCCCAGGGCCTGACTCCCAAGTCCACATGTGAAAACGGTCTCAGTCTCCAAGAGCAGCAACTGTCAAGTGTTGTTTCAGAAGGGAGAAATCAGACCCTAATAAAAGACAGCCAAGCTGAGGGAGGCCAGGGTTTAGATGAGATCTTATTGAGTTGACTTAATGAGACAAAGATTTGAGTCATACCTTAGCATTATTAGAAAATACATTCACTCATGCCCATTCACCCGAACACCAAGAAAATATCAATATAAGCTTCAGGCAACATATGCCATATTAAAAATAAAGATGTAGGATGCAGAGACCTTGTCTCAAAACAAAACCAAGTACTAAAAACTGAGAATGGTAACATGAACATGGAAGGTAGTGTGTGCTTTAATCTAAACAGTTTATGGATGCTGTTTAGATTAAATTTAATTTCAATTAAATTAAATTTAACTTAAACATTAACCTAATGACATTTAAGTTGGGGCTAGGCACATCTACTCCCACTGAGGCTAGACAAGGCAACACCACTAGAAGAACATATTCCACAGATAGGCAAAAACTTTTGTGATAGACCCTGTTCCAGTTGTTCAGGACCCAAATGAAGACCAAGTTGCACATCTGCTACATTACATATAAGCAGGGAGGTTTAGAAACAGCTTGTGTATGCTCTTTGGTTGGTGGTTCAGTCTCTGAGAGCCCCAAGGGTCCAGGTTAGTTGACTCTTTCTGTCTTCCTGTGGGGTTCCTATTCCCTTAGGGGCCCACAATCTTTTCCTCTACTCTTCCATAAGAGTCCCCAAGCTCCATCTACTGTTTGGCTGTGGGTGTCTGCCATGTGTCTGAGTCAGCTGCTGAGTGGAGCCTCTCAGAGGACTACCATGCTAAACTACTATCTGCAAGCATAACAGAGTATCATTATTAGTGTCAGGGATTGGTGCTTGCCCATGGGATGGGTTTCAAGTAGGACAAGTAATTGGTTGGCCATTCCCTCAGTCTCTGCTCCATTTCCTGTGCCTGCATTTCTTGTAGACAGGATAAATTTTTGATCAAAGGTTTTGTGAGTGGGTTGGTTTCCCTATCGCTGCACTGGAGTTCCTGTGCCTGGCTACAGGAGGTGGCCTTTTCAGGTTCCATATCCCCAATGCCCTGTGTCACAGCTAAGATCACCCTCACTGATATTTGGACATCTCCCTTATTCCAGGCCTCTGGGTGACATTTATTTTGTCAATGTTTCATACAGGCCACAACAATAAAAAGAAGAGCCACTACAGAGGATGACACATTCTAGGAAAAGAACGTGAGCATGGGCAGGAGGCTCTTGGCTACACAAAGGGAAGATTATGAAGGATTCCTATCTCCCTCACCATCAGCAGCTGTATGTCTTCAAATGCACACATAAAGGCATGCTAGAGAGTGTGGCAGTGAGTGGAGAAAGGGATTGGGATTGGGAGTAGCTCATTAGCATAGAGTTTGGGGAACTTCAACCTGCTGTGTTCTGGAATAGATGATGCCATTCTTGCCTGATCTCTGCAAGTCTCTTTGAGTTGAACTTAATCCTAGTTTAAAGAAAGGGACAGCTGGAAGCAGTATTTCATTTTTATAACTTTCAAAACGTTTCTTGCAGTCTAGTATCTGGGGTTCTGCCCATGTTTGTTTTTGCACCTCCATGGGCTACACAGCAACCCTGCCTTCTGCAGGCCAAGGCCAGAGAGAATATGGGAGGCAAGTTCCAAAAGACTGACAGTGCCAAACTCTGGATATAAAGCGATATCTCTTTTATCCGCTCTCTTTCCTTCTTGGTGACAAGAATAGTAATGTTCTTCGCAATGTAACATTTGAAACTCTGCCTAGCTTTCACTAAAGATAAGCAAGTTTCCAGCCCTGGAAGATTTGGGAGAACATAATATCCTAGAACACAAGGCATACTGGTAGGCTTATTCCTCATCTACTTATGTGGCTCCAGTAAGCACTGACCCCTCTCTATGATCCTTTCTCCATTTCCTGGGCCTCTGCACATCTCAATAGCAATTGTATTTAAAAGAAGTAAAAGGGGCAAGGGGCTTGAGAATAGTCATAAACTAAGAAAGGGTCATGCCTTCCACTAAAAATAAAAAAGTAAGAGAAAAATGTGACCTTATTTTAGTAGACTTACAGAACTTTTGTGAGCTGTCACCTACCACACATGCATTGCTGCAGTTCTTGTCACTTAGTGCATCCTGTCTCCTGGACATGGACTTGATTTACCTGGAAAAAGAAAACAAAACCAGCCCAAGTATCACCTCTTAAAGAATGATCTTTGTGTCAAAATTAAAATGATAGTAACATGAAAGCTATGAAAGACTTCATTAGAATTAAAATGTGAGATTTTAATATTTATGTCTTTAAATGTGTTGATAGTTATCTTCTCAGTGTCCTTAGTATCTCTGCAGTGGGTACATTATGCCTACTTTAAACATATTTGAAGCAAGTTACCTAGAGAATCAAAAAACAACAAGCAAAACAAAGCAAACAAAAACAAACAAAACTAGAACTGTGGATAATCCAAAGCCACAGTCCTCTAACTCATTCTGTCCCCAACTTTTTTTTCATTCCACTGCTTGAGAAATTCCAAATGTATATCATTCTAATTCTTTTCAGGAGGCATTATTTGGATGTTATCTTCTCTTTAGATGTTTGTGATGACTCACAAATGCCATTCAATTCAATCACAGCTGTCCAGACACACAGCTGTAACATTCCTCTGATATTTACTGTATACCTAGAACATGATCAGACTTTCTCTAAGTGTGGGGACTATAGAGATGAAGTATGGGCTTATAGTGTTGGAAGAGATCTAATATCTCCATAGCCTTCCATTGATCAGTCTCATTGGCACTATACAAGCTTGGAGACAAGACCCCTGCTACCAAGACGTGTAAAGTTTGAATAGTGAAAGGAAAAGATGAAGAGGTGATTATTGGGTTGGGGTCTTTGGCTGTTTGTGGTTGAGTGCTTTTAGTTTATTATTTGTTTGTTTATTTTGCTTTGGATTGTTTTTTGTCAGATGAGTCAAATCCAGGTCCCGGAGATCTGAACACAAAGTCCCATGAACCTGGCATGTATGATATGTGACAAAAGCAGACTGTTGAGGAAGCACAGCTTAATAAGACCCCTGAGAATTTATAACTCTACCGTAATATAGTGACATCTGTGACTCTAGGACATTAAGTACATAGACAGAAACATTCCATCCTTTGTGTTTTATAAAGGTCTCTCCAAAAATCCTGTCCAGAATTTTTGCTGGAGGAAAAGGAAATCCATATGTAAATCATGAGTCTTGGGCTATTGCGTCCATGATTTAGAAACAAAGCTATGCGATTTCAAACAGAATTGTAATGACTTGTCACACTCTGGGTTGGGACATTGTGACTGAGGGTGAAGGAAAACCAAACATGACTCCCAGTTAATGATTTTGTGACTTTGAAGAAACATCAGTTCCAGAAAGAGACAGGCTCTCTTATAGACTTGTTTCTTCTTAGAATTACCTTCCCTATACAAGTCTCTGTGTGGAGGAGGCACCTAGAAAGGGACACATACTGGAAAGCAATCATCTTAATTACATAAATATTAATTTAAAACATGGAGTAAATGAGGCAGTCTAAGTGATGTAGGTGATGAATTGAAAGAGTGGTGTCACAGAAGACAAGGCAGAACAGAGCATGAAGAAGGCAGATGTGTTCAACCGTGTTCAGTGCAAAAGGAATGAAGTCAGATAAACTCTGAAGTCTTTACCTGACAGTCTCATTAGAGTGTTAAGGGTAGAAATCAGAATGTGGAATTTCAGACGTGACTGAAAGAATTGGTATGTCAAAAATGTAATATCTAGCTCCCCCATGAGACTAGCTCTCAACATTTAGCGAATTGATACAACTCAGGTTCAATCCTAATTGTGCAACATGGCCAGTGATCATCAGAATAACTGTTAATTACAGTCATGAGGGGACCCAAGCCAATGAAGAATCATTTTAACAAACTGCCTTAGTTTACTGGTCAAGGCAAGCCTAACCTAGAACTGCTCAAAATTGCACCATATACCAAGCTGTCCTCTGACCAAACTACTTGCCTCCATGAGTCCATTATATTTAAGTAAATATAAACTATTTCCCCATAGATGAGAGGGTACATTGCATCCCTGAAACTAAATAATACTGAACCCTACACATGTCCTAAGCTTTTTGCACATGCACACATGTATGGGTGTGCACGTGCATATGGGTGACTTATGTGTGTGTGTGTGTGTGTAAGAGAGAGAATGTGTGTCTGTTTTAACTAGATACAGTAAAGTTGAGAACAATAAAATTAAAAAGATTATAATACTATACAGTAGTAACATATAAACCTAGCATCTCTCTGAAATATCTTAAAAAGTACATTTCCCCTTCTTATGAGACAATACAGTTCAGATGAGTTGAGATCAAAGGCTTTGTCTCCTAACATTAAGCTACTAATGCTATAGATCTTGAACACAAACATGCAGTGAAACATGCAGTCACAATAGTTGATCTGACACCTCAGGCAGCTACAGAGTGACTAATGGGTGGGTAATGTATACTACTTGGATATGTTGGTAAAGGAATTCATGGCCAAGGTGAATTGGAGTGCAATGCTGTAAAATTTCTTCTCACTACTTGAAATAACACTCAATTTAAAACTTTTGAATTATTTCTAGAATCTTCCATTTAGTGTTTCTTGACTGTGTTCTGCCATGGGATATAAACCATGGCAAATGAAATATAGATAATAGGAAACAACTGTATTTCTTTATGCTTCCATTACTGCCTTAGTTGTGTGGGGTCTGTCTTTCTCACTTCTAAAGGGTGGGACCGTCCCCACCTGCTTCCTTTCTTTTTATGGAGTCAACTGGCAGTAAGGAATATGCTCAACCCATGATGCTCACCAAGCAGCTGCTTTCTCTGTGAGAAGGCAGTTCAGCAAAAACATTAGGGACCTTACCACCCCATCCCCTAGCACACAGAGGGTATTATACAATGGTTTATGAAGAGAATTGTAAACTGCTTCCCCCACCACCCTGCCATGGTTAAAAAGGAAGGAAGCTGAGCAGCAGCTGCCCCAGCTCTCATGGAAATGCCACTCCTTTACTGGCACCGTGGTAATTGTGCTTATTTGCTTTCTGGGACTTGCCCAAACCTGTCAAGTTCTCACTTTGAAAACTTGCAGAGGAATCCACCACATATTTATCCACTTATTTCCATATGCAAAGAAGTTGCTACTGGGAGGCCAATGGCTGATTCTCTACTTCACCTTTATTCTCTCTTCTGTCCCTCCAGGACCTTCTCCATTCATAAGCACAGTGCCTCACTGGGTTCAAATAATGTGTCTGCAGGACATGTGTGCTAACTGGCGCCTATATTAGAAAATGAAAACCTGGGCCTGTTACCATCTAAGCTACAGAGATTGAGAGCCACAGATATTCAGACTCCAGACGATTCTAAAAGGAAAACAGGTGTGCTTGTGCTCTGGTAAGGATTTCCATTATGTTCATAGCTGAAAATTTAGATTTGGTCATTAAATTTCTGAGCCAGGCGGAGTCACAAAAAACCACCCACACACAAAATAAATAGGTCAGACAAACCAAGAGGGGGAGAAAAGAGCGTTTTGAAGAAAAAGGAGACTTTGTCAAGGAGAGTGTTTAATGAGAGCATGGGTGAGACAGAGAAGACAGCGTATGATTAGGGAAAAGCTAAGCCACTGCCTTTTGGGTGAGTCCTGAGTAAAAGCATCTTCAGCTATGACCCACTGAAACTACTCAGTCTTTTTCACACAGGTATGAAAATGCACTGTGTGTCCTGTTAGTTTCAACTCCTGTTTCAGGGTAGCATGGAGCCTCACAGTCAAATGGTTATCATAAATAATCTCCTTCCGGAGGTAATTCCAGTGTGGAGTCAGTATAAAGGACACCCCCAGCAAACCACAGCTAGGGGAAGTAGATGGGACCTGGCAATCAGAAAGCCTGAGTTCTTTCAAGTGATTCCAAATATGTGACTCTTTGGTAACTAGATGCAATCAATAATACCAGCTTGAGGTGATCTTTCTTCGAACTGGTGTAGACTGTAACAGTGGGCAGTATGCTCCTCAGGGGTGCAGCCAGGGCAAACCAGTTACTGGTGCTTTCCCATCCTTCTGTTCACCTCGCATCTATTATTCACAGTCTCTCCCTTTCTCTTTTATTCTGATAAGTCATAGTTCTGTTCATAGGACTAGAACCCTTAGCTCATCATTAAATTCTATGGACCTGTTGAAGAGGCTACCACATGACCTTCAGAGAAGATGACACTGAAATGAACTCACAAGGGCAGATATCAGGTATCAGGGGTACCGTGAGCAGAGAGAAGCAGCCAATAAATGTGACCATGAAGTGTTTAATATATTGTCTGCTATTGAAAACATTTCTCTTAAGTTTTCAGATAAAATGTATGAACATTGCTGAGGTAACACACATCCTTGCCCCAACTTCTCCCTATCTTCTTCAAGCACAGGGAGAATTTTGCTTGTGGAGTATCACAACGTAGACTATTTCCTGTCAATCAGTGAAACCAAAGGACCAGAAGTGGGAATAGAACCAGGAAATCTCTTTGATGTCCTGAACTCATTCAAAACAGATTTAATTGATTCTGACACTGTTTGTTTCCTACTTTTTCCACAGAAGCTTAAAAGCTCAGATCTGAGACAAAGAGGAGAAAAAGAAAGTGCGATTGGAAATCTATGGAAGACAAGAAAGTGAGCCTCCCCTGGACTACTGCTCAGAACTTCTGGAAGACGGTGAGTCCAAAGTGTGCTAGGAGGATGCTCGGAGATTCTGGTGTGTTGTAAGAGAGGGTAAATGTTTTCTAATTCTGCCTGATGTCCTGAGTTATCACTCCAAATTCCAGTAGCTGGTAACCAGCTCAAGCAAGTTAATAGCTACTTCCAAAGCACTTCCGTGACTAATAAACCTCTCAGATACATTATTCAATTTGTTTGTTCCATGACGTATTTTGACTTTAGACACTGTCATATAAAAATAACCTACTATGAACTCAGACTGTTATTTTAAATTTGAGGCTACTTTTGCCAAAGCCACAGAGATTTTAGAGAAAACTCATCATTAGAAGAAGCAACATGCCACACTCCAAGTTGCTTAAGACGCCCAGTCTTCTACTACCCTACATCTCTGAGCAAACAGAAACAGAAGCTAAGTTTCTGGGTAGGGGCCTCATAAACACGTGTTACCCTCCCACATGAATCAAATAAAAGCCAGCCCCATAGTATGTACACCTGTAATGTCTTAACATTATGCTATGCAAAACCGTGTCTCATTCCATTTACAAATAAGGTGACGAAAATAATTTAACTTAACCCAGGCGGCAGTGGGGCATGCCTTTAATCTGAGCACTCCGAGACAGAGGTAGGTGGATCTCTGTGAGCTGGAGCCCAGCCTGGTCTACAAAGTGAGTTCCTGGACACTCAGGGCTACTCAGAGAAACCCTGTCTTAAAAAAACCCAAACCAACCCAACAAAACAGCAAAAAAATTTAATTTAACTCAATGCCACATTTGTATTTTGATTTTTGTTTGTTTGTTTGTTTGTTTATTTGTTTTTATTGTTACATGTTAACACTAGTAGTCAAGACTTTTTCCAGTTCCTGAATTAACTCAAGAGTGGCTATCAGATCCTTCCTTTAGGAAGTTAGTGTTTTCCAAGAAAAGAGTTCAGCAAAAGAATGCTGTAAACGGTTGGACCAAGCCCAAGTTAACCACCCTATACAACTTTAGATAGATCTTTTAAATCTAGGAGTGGCAAAGCTAACTCATTCATAACTGCACAGTAATCCCTAAATGGGAATAAACAATAATGCAACAAGTAATTATGAACACAAAAATCAGAAGCCAAATTTAATGTTCATTCAGTACATATTTTAACAAAAAGGAAAAAAAAACCTAAAGGAATATTAAATATCTTCTATATTATCAGACCTTGGACAGATAAGTGTTATAAAAGCATGAATAAGCCATGCATGGATTTGGATTTATGGCAGGCTTGTCCCTCTCATCCTCTCATAGTGTTCCATGCTAGAGCAAATTGTGGCTCCTAACCATTGCCCTACCTCCGTGCCTGTAGGCTGCTGTCATTGAAGTGGGTCACACTGTGAAAAAGAAGAAAAGAAAAAAAACTATAAATAAGCTTTAGCAAACACATGAGCTGATTGATTATAATCTGTCATCCAGACTACTTAGGGGACAAGAATGGTTACTTTCAGTCTTTCTGTATTTTTTTTTAAGGGAGTTTCCTGTTTTTGTCAATGTGAAAAATCCCAAGTTTTCTCTCCTAAATCAATGTTTAGGTTTTTTTTGGAACCTTAAAAGCTAACATTTTTGTTATTGAAACCATTTATGTTTATAACTTAGTAGAAAGAATAAAGATCATGAGAAATTTCCCATCTCATTAAGGCACTGAGTATGCAGAAGGAATTAGCAACAGTCGAAGGCTTATATTTATCTAACTATTAAAAATAACCTAATTTAATCCTGAAACAAACGTTAAAATACATATTATCTTCAAGCAGGACAGAAGAAAATGAAGTTTTCATGGAAATAATGTATTGTGCCCTGGGCTTCCAGCAAATGGTCAATGGGGCCTGAGAGTCTGTGCCCTTCTCACCACCCTACACAGCCCTATCATGATAGGTATGCATTTGCACCCCCATGAACACACCCAAAGATACTGATAGTTATGTTAGTAGTAAGGACATGCTGCAGAAGAGCTCAGTGAATTTGCATGTAAACTCAGATTCGTATATATGAATCATAAAGCCAGTCAGAGGAAAAACTGTGGAGTTGGCAGACATAGTCTTGACTGCCTCCACCCTGCATTCCCCTGAGGCCTTCTGAAAGCTTGCTGATGCCTGGCTCCATCAGCAGTCCCAAGTCCCTCCTGTATTGTCTTTTGTCTCCTGCACCTCCGACTACTTAGCATCATAATTATCTGTGTCCCCTCCTCACCAGCAGACTATCAACTTCAGACATTGAGAGTGTCCCATTTCCCTCTTCCTTATTGTACTGAGTATGAAAGAGCATGCTAAGCAAGTATTTATAAAATAGATTTATGAACATTGACTGGATCTCCCTCTCTCCCTATACTGAAAATATCTAAGCCCTACAATTTATATGTATAGTTCTCTGAGTCTTGCTTCTTAATATGACAAGTTAATAATAAAGTCTGTTTACTCACAAGGAGATGTTTGGCTGACCCTCTCAAATTATACATCAGTGTTATTATATATGAGAATAAATGTGCTGAAGACTAAATATCCAATGTTGCCTTGTACCCATTGGGTTACTTTCAATGTGCGGACTTGATCAAAGTGAATATAAAACAAAAAATGTCTCCAGGAAATCCAACATGTTACTGCATTCTGAGTGCTGGTTAACAGCACAAAAGGGAAGGAACTCAAGGTTATGCACTTGACATAAGCCATCTTATTTAGTTCTCAAAATGAATCTTACTAAGGTAGGTATTGTGTTTATGAAAGGAAAGGGGATACAGAGATATATTATCCCATGGACAGACATGGATGAAGGGTTGAGAAAGATTTTACTTTGGCTTGGCTCAAGGTTATTGTCTAGACAGCAGCTGGAGGACTGAAAACTTATTACAAGGAAAGTTTTGCCATAAGATTAGAGCTGTGAACTTTCTTAAGATGACAGCAAAGAAGAACCTTGGGATAGAAGAGAAACAGAACTCATTTGGACACAATTTCTAAAGCTTTGGCTCTGATCCTGTCTGATATTCCATCAGGAACATCCTTCTCTCGATGTAAGAAACCCTTGACCAGGGTTCCAGATGATCCTCAAATCTGTACCAGCTGCAGAAATACAGGCCACCATGGTCCCATAACAGCACCTTCCCAGAAGACTGCATCTGATAAGAAGGTCACTTCACAGCCCAGGGTATTTAGATTCCAGGTAAAAGTCACAAGACAAGCATCAAAGGTCAGAAGAAGCTTCTAGTTGATTAGTTACATAGGATGGAAAGATAAACCCTGGAAGAGAGGAAAAACCTTTTGGTCCCCTGTCTAAAAATAACGACGTGACCTCAGGTATCTCTTTAACCAGTTTCTCAGATTTCTTCGTCTCTGATTGTCATGATGGTACTGTGCTTAAGATAGCAGGGAGAAGTAATGGCATGATGTACAGAAGACACACAGGAGTCTCAGTGAATTACTGCTCCCCTTTTGAAATGTATGAATACTGACAAGCTCAATCTACTGTCACGAGCCTGTGGGTATGATGACCAGAGGGCTTTGAACACAGAAGGAGACACAGAGCTATTTAATCACATGCTGAAAAGCAGTTGTGTCAGCCTTCAAGTGAAATTCTAGTGCTTTGCCAAGGCCCGGATCACTTTTTGGAAATACATTATTTCTTTTACAACTGAAAATAATATGTGTTCCTTTTTCATAATCTGGAAAAAGTATTTTTCAACCTTTATTTTAGTATGTTTGTTTATGTGTTTAGCATTGTACTGGGAGCAAAGAAGGGACTCAGAAATGCTAGGCGAAGACTTGACCTGTCCTCCATGGCTGCATCCTTTGTGCTGTTTTCTTCTGATTTTTTATTGTGACACCAATTTTTAAGTCTCCCAAACAGGGTTTAATTCATGTCACTGTTGCCTCAGCCTCCTGAGGCACTAGAAAAACAAGACTGTGCCATCAAATCCCACTAAAATTGGGATTGCTATATTGATTTTAAACAAATGAATTTTGTTATGACATGTTCTACTAGAGTGATATTTGAATGATCTTTAAAACATAAGGAAAAACTCTCTCTCTCTCTCTCTCTCTCACACACACACACACACACACACACGTGTGTGCACATGTGCGCGCGCGCGCGCGCGTGTGTGTGTGTATGTGTATCACAGCCGAATTTTAATATATATCATGCATAAGTATTGTAAAGCATACAGTTCACACAAATATTTTGTGGCAACTAAATATTTAAATTTTTTAATGAAACAGCATTTGGATTTATCTTAAGATTTAGGTAGGAATACTAAACAGAGACAGGCTTCCAAAGTGGGCATGGGTTTTTCAAGATAAATGCCGAAACATTCCAGTGACCTATAGCTTCTAAGGGATATCTCAAATTACAGTTTATGACTTTATTATATTTCACTGAATAAAATGTTAAAGGGAATTTTAATTCTGTCTTTAATGTGATTTTAAATAACTGACTAATGTCATTTTCATAGAGTTTTACATGTACTCTAAATAATGTATCTAAATAACTTTAGATCATACTCTAAAATAATTTTATTCCCTATGGTAATTTTTAAAAACTTGTACAGAAATATAATATGCTAGGACATAGGTTTTAATACATATTTCAATATTATCTTTTAATGTACCAATTTTGATGATTTTATTAAAATCTACAGCTAAGTATTATAAAGGCCTCCTAGTGTAGTAGGATAAAATCTCTGCCAAATTATCATGTTTTTTTACGCTCCTCTTCTCACATGACCTCAAGTGTCTTCATATATGTGTCGGTCATTTATTTTTACGTTTTAGAGCATCATCTGAGCACAGGATTTTCCCATGATTCGACTGGTCTCCACCAAAATATCCAATGCTTGGAAGAGTTCTTGAGACATATGAGGCATAAATCACTTGCCTGAGCACACATTGTAAAATGTTTCCCCACATATTTTTTATCTGGCCAGATTAATCAACCTTTCCAGAACTTAAAAATAAATAAATAAATAAATAAATAAATAACCTCAAGAAGTATAAAAGTGAAGCATCCACTTCAATTAATATAAAAATGGAAACTATTTAAACTACCTGGTTAAAACTATAATTTCCAAATGATTAACAAAAGCTGAATATAACTATATTGAAGACAGAGATCAAGATGCTGTTTTCTGAAGTACAGTCTGAATGGAGGAGACAAAGAAGTACACCTACTACTGAGGGCAAATAATAAACATTGACAGTTTTGGTGTAAGAAAATTAAAGGTTAGGGCAAAATAAGATCAGATAATAAGCACATTTGCTATAGCTGAGGGGATAGGTTATCTGAATGATAACAGTGAAAGTATGAGTGGGAAAGGGCAAACTATGTAAATAAAAGTCTATTATAAGCCACAGGTGGTGATACATGCCTTTAATCCCAGCACTCTTAGTCAGAGACAGGTGGATCTTGGTGATTTTAAAGTCAACCTGGCCTACAGAGTAAGCTTCAGGACAACTGGGCTGCTACACAGAAAAACCTTGACTCAAAAAAACGAAAAACAAAAAACAAAACAAAATGTACTAGAAATTCAAAAAGAAATAAGAGAAATCAGCATAATTATAATACTGAAGAACAGAATCCAGCACTTTGTCTAACAGATACTTGAGATAAGCAAACAAGAAATGAGAAAACACATGTACAACTGGCCAAGCTTATTAACCCAGCGTGAACAAGTATGTATCAAATTCTGCAACCAAACAGAACTGCTTCCATATAACCACCATGCGTGTGTGTGTGTGTGTGTGTGTGCTTATACTGTATGTGTGTGGATGTATGTGTGTGGATGTATGTGTATACATGTATATGTACCCATGTGTATGCATGCATGTGTATGTGTTTGTGTGTGCATGTACATGTGTGCATGTCTGTCTGTCTGTCTGTCTCTCTCTCTCTCTCTCTCTCTCTTTGTGTGTGTGTGTGTGTGTGTGTGTGTGTTTATGTCAGAGTTAAGTATTATGTAGTTATTGTTTGGGGATTAGGATAAAGCTAGAGGTATAGTTAGGATTATGATTAAACCTAAGATTATGATTAAAACTAAACTTAAAAATAGAGTCAAGTGAGAAATATATTTAGAATTTTGGTTATGGTTAGAGCTTGGGTGTTAGGACTATAGCAGTTAGTGTTATTAATTGTTAATGATTAGTTTTTCACTTAGTTTTAATGTTTAGGTGATATAGAGAGTAAGGTTTGGGGTACGGTCTGTTTAGGGCTATTGTTAGTGCTAGGGTTAGTGTTAGACGGAGTTAGGACTTGAGACTGTTTTCGTATACTTCTAAGATTAATATTTGAGTTAAAGGTAAGGTTGTGGTTAGACTAATGTTCAGGGGTAAGGATCCAGCTTGGAACAGTATTGCTATTGTTTCTTAGGTTAACCTCAGGGTTAAGGTTAGGCCTAGGTTGTCATTAGGGTTAGTAATAGTCTTGAGGTTAGTATTAGATCTGGGTTTAAAGTTAAGATAAGAATCTGTGACACAGTATTATGATTATAGGTAGGTTAGGTTAGATCAGAGCTAGGGTTAGACTTATGGGTAGAGTTGATATACCTCATATAATTTTTTGAGTTTTATGGAGTTGCTGCTGCTGCTGTAGCTGTTATTATTGTTTAAATTAAATTTAGGATTACTTGTGGTGATGTCATACTTTAATTCCAGCACAAAGGAAGCAGAGAGAGGTAGAGCTCTTTGATATACATGGGTTCCAAGATAGCCACAACTACATAAAGAAACCCTGTTTCAGAAAACAAACAACAACAGCAAACAAACAAAAGCAAAAAGTTTTACTTTCAAATGAAAGCATTATTGCAAAATCTATAGTTATACTGAATAAAACCTGTGCTTCCAATGTTAATTTTGGGGAGTTTTCGCATGATCACAAGCTTAGTAAATATCTACACTGTTCTTGCTTCCTCATAGTCTAACAGTGTTAGATTATGCTTATGGACATAGAATGCCGAGAGAAAAGCCAGCCCAGGTCTCTAGTCTGCTTTACAGAGTGTGTACCTCTGCCCACATTAGGAATGGAAGGTTTCACATGGGTCAGTGCATGAAAAAGTGAGAAAATTACTCATAGATTTTTTAAGAATAAAAAATACCTTCTTTTAACCCATTCTCTGGGTCAGGACATTAGATCTATAGTGGATAGGATAAAAGTTGGGTATCTCATCAAAGCATATAGAAAAATTCTTCATCTCTTACCCTCTCATGGATAGTGCTATTGTAATGGAATACCTGGAGAATGATGGAATTTCTTTTTAGGAAGTAGCAGAGAAGCCCAACAGGATAGAGATCTGGAAGAGGCTGCAAATAGCAGCTAACTACTTGTGGAAGCCTTTGAATGTGTACAGATGACAGGAAAAGGCATGCACACATTCCTTTCTGACTCATCTTTGACAACAGAAAAGATGGGAAGCAGTTTGAGGTGAAGGGAAATCACAATAAAAGAAGGAAGAAAATGTATTCAACTTAGATGGGGTTGCGTTGAGTTTTCTGAGTACTTTGGAAGTTCAGAAAGGAAGTAGACAAATGGGGAGAGTGTTATCAATTGGTGCAACCATACCAAGGACGTATACAGGGCTGGGTGCCATCTTATGAATACAGAGTATGCTCAATCAGAGAGGGGAGCTGGGAACGATAAAGAATCTGAAACTCATTCTATAAGGAAAAATTAATGTCTTGCCTATAAAATAAAATAATAACATAAAGATGAATTAGGTCTGTGGCCTTGGTGTCTGTTAATGTAGAAGAGATTCTGTGCTGGATAGTTTTATGTCAATTTGGCAGGCACTAAAGTCATCTGTGAGGAAGGAACCCCAATTAAGAAACTTATCTCCGTAAAATCCAACCTGTAAGACATTTTCTTAATTAGTGTTTGATGATGAAGAGCCCAGCCCTTTGTGAGTGGTAACATCCCTGGGCTGGTGGTCCCGAGTTCTATAAGAAAGCAGGCTGAGGAAACCATTAGGAGCAAGCCAGTAAGTAGCACTCCTCCATGGCTTCTGCATCAGTTCTTGCCTCTACCACCCTGTCCTGTTTAAGTTCCTGCCCTGACTTCTTCAATGATAGACAGTACTGTGGAAGTGTAAGCCAAATAAATTCTTCCTCCCCAACTTGCTTTTGGTCATGATGTTTCATCACAATAGTAACAAAATAGCTAACTAAAGCATGCCAGTAGCAGGAGTGGCATATTGCTGTGATAGACCTGACTGTGTTGTTTTGGGAAGGGAAGGACTATGGAAGAACTCTGAAACATTAGACTAGAGAAGCCATTGAGTGGTGAGCCAGTGGGCTGTTCTGTAGGCACTTAGGAGATAGGAATGTTGAGAGCAGTACAGATGACAGAAGTTGGATTGAGACGTTTCAGAGGGAAACAAAAACTCTACTGGACTTTTTGGGTGACAAATCTGTGTTGTCTAGTCAGCTGAAGCTGTTGAATAAGCTGTGATTAACAGGAGACCAGAATCACTGAAGCAAGACTATTGTCTTACTGGAAAAATGGATGCAAGTCTACTACTGGATCTGAGAAATTAGCAGTGATTAAGAAGAGATTAGCATCACTGAGGTAAAGTCTTTGGGAAAGTGTTTCCTGAGACTCAGCATACAGAAGCTATGTTCCAGAAGTGGCTAAGGTTGTACCTCACACTGGCAACAAAACTTGGTAGTGTAAAAGTCATCCTGGTGGTACTGGTTTTGAAGGCATGGTGCGGTCATAAAGAGCAACTGAAGTTTGGCTCTGTGAAAAGACAGAAGCCACTGGTGAAGTTTCAGTCTCAGTAGCAAGACTTAAGGAGTCATGTGGAGCAGTTTTTAGCACGATGAAGGGATCCTAGGAGAAGTACTTAGTGAAAGTATAGCCCACTTGCAGCAGAAGACTCCAGCACTTTGGAGATGCCATTACTATGGATGACTACCAAGAACATCTTCATTGGTGAAGGAGAGCTTGCCAGCACTGCAGAGAGCAGAGCTGGAGAAGTGACCCAAGCCCTTTGGAGGAAACCAGAAGACCATGAATAGATCCCAGATACTGGACATTGTGTTATTTACACTGTTGGAGTTTTGGGTTTGCTTTGGTCTGACTGTAACTGTGCCGTGGTTCGTCCCTCTTGAAGTAAGAAAGTAGTAGATTTATTTTTGATTTTACAGGAGTCTACAGTTGAGAGACTTTATACTTAAAAAGAGAGAGAGAGAAGGAATTTGGATTTTTAAAAGGGACTGGGTATTTTTAAGCAGACAATTCTTAATGTGTTTGAATTTGTAAAGACTTTTAAAAGTATTTGTGTTTTTAATGTGATATATTAAGGATGAATGAGAAAGGGAAGGTTATGGCTTAACAGTGATGTGTTTGTGGGTCAAGTTGTGCTGAATAGTTTTATGTCAGCTTGACACATGCTAAAGTAATCTGTGAGAAGGGAACCTCAATTTTAAAAAAAAAAAGCCTCTCTAAGATTTCCTCTTCAACTTTTCGGTCATGGTATATCATCACAGTAATAGTAACCCTAAGACAGAGCTAATATGGCCTCAGTGCACTTCAGAGGGATGTTAGAGTTGGAATGAGAATTGTGTTGGTCCTATCATAGCTTCTCAAAGAAGGCCTGCTCCCTCTTCCAACGATCTTCTTTACTTTGCTTTTCTCCTAAGTAAGGTAATACAATCACATTCCTGGAGTTGTGACCATTCTGCAAGGATGTGATCCAGGCTCAGTTGATGACAAACATGAACTCCTTCCTTCTGAGCCCCTGTTCTCTGCCATCACATATCTGCATCCCAACTTGCACTGCTTGTGAGCCCTGAAAATCAGTTCTCAAATAGTGCTTCTTCGTTCTGACCAGAAAAGGAGCACTGAATCTTTTCTGTGTAACTCATTTCATTGGATTCTACCCTGCCAACATTTGCTGTCTTCTGATTTGTCTATGTGGTACAGAGTTCAGATGCTTGAGATCAGTCACACAGTGCATATCTATGGAGGTGCTGGGCAGCTAATCAATGAGAAGCCTGAGCTCACCATCAGGAACTAAAGCTTTCCTCTATATGGGCCTCACTACAACTACACCTCAACTCTTAACTCAAGTGCTGAGGTTCCTTCTTGTAGCTATGTGGGGTACTGCCTGCAAGTGTTCAGTTACTTCTTTGGCTTTCAACACAATTCCACATTTGAATGGAACAGCATGTTGCTACCTTTGGAAGATGTATTAATCCAGTTTGCTGAGACCATGACTAATTTTATCTGATATCAAGTATTGGGCAACAGAAACCTTAAGATGCAGGCACATCTTTTCCTGTAAGTGCTGGGTGTGACTAAAGCAATAAACCTGAATTATTTCTAAACATGACTACCATTTTGGAAGCTTGCTCTTGATTACAAAAATTATCAGCTCAAGGGAAAGTCTTGCCAGGCTGGCACCCTTTCCACTGACTAGACTATTCTTCCCCCACCCCCCATAGCTTTTAACTTAGGCTTCATACCACACCTCTCATTTCATAATGGTTTGAAATAATGATGCTATCATTAGAAGGTAGAAACAAGATGCACTGCCTGTGGTAGTCCAAATGTTTTCCAAAAGCCTAAAGAACATACAGGTTTGAGGAAATTTACATATTAGCAAATTCTTATTGAAGGTTAGTGTGGTATGTATATAGGTCAGGATTCATTCCTTTTTCATGAGATATTTATTAAAACTATATTTTTAAAAAAATAGTATAAAGAATGATCAGATTCTCATTCCACCTTCAGGAAAGTGAAGAGGGGAGATGTATACTCAGGAAGACTTAGACTTTTTGCTAAATGGCCTGGCTTCTCATTCCTGAAAAATATTTTCCTACAAGGTTTATATCTTATCCCCTGAGCAGCACAACTGTGCTTGTTGGAGGAAAGGTGTGACACAAGAATTAAAAAATGTTAGATCTTAATGCCCAGTGCTGAGTTTATATGACATCCTAACACCATGCTAAGTGATCTACATGAATTATCTCACATGACATAGCTAATATTATTATATCTATTTTACACATGGAAAAGCTACAGTCTAGAAAGATGACAACACTGATAAAATACAGAGCAAGGATTTGAATGAGGTAACACTGAATTGAGAACCACCTTCTTAATTGTGGTCCTTAGCTTTGATAGACAGAGGTGATTCTTTGAGCCAGAATGGCCAGTAGCCTAATGGTCTGTGGAATCTGTAATCCTTCTCTTTCTCTTAAGTTATAGGCTGAAATATGTTTAACAGTAGAGTATAATGTGTTCAAAGTCACACTTGCAGACTTTCCACCTAGGAAGGCTTCATGAATTCATACAAATATATAGATTTAAACAGCCCTGTCTTTAGAAAAAAGACATGTAGATGAACACATGGCGTGAGTCTTACAAGGGAGTTAATATAATTACCAATTTCATGCAATTTTTACAATTGTGGTAAATATTTCTCCCTTTTCAAAAGCTATAATACACTGATGCTCAAAACCTATTGTTTGAAGCTCACTCTCAGACTGAGCTTTGCCCTTCCTACGGTACCCCTCTTCTAAAGTACAGATACTGCAAGCACAGTAGCACATTGAGTTGTGAATAAGTAGATACAAGTAGTTTTATTATACTCTTCAGTTCCTATGAGCCAAGAAACCCTTGCAGAATGCACAATGAATCTCATACAAGAACAAAAATATCCAATATCTGGGTAGAATTTGTCTCAGACCAGGGGATGAGAATCCACACTGACCATCATGCATGGGGTGATGATGCTTCTGTTTCAGAATATAGACAACTGTTTCTATGTTCTAACATTCAAATGATAGTCTTAATGCAATTTTGATATACAAGTGACTTTGAAAAGTTACTTGTGGATTTTAGATATTTATATAAACAGTGTTCTTAGACTCTATTCCTAATGGTTAAGCTTTTTTGAGGAACACAAGGAGAGAGCTATTTCTAGAGATGTGGAGAAGATCTACTTTCCCATATACCTTTCATCTTAGTCACAAAGATGTTAGGACAGACACAGAGACAGACAATGGCTAGCCCAAGATAAACTGAAATTTGACTCAGACCAATCGAAGATAACCAAAATTAGACCTTCCAGTCTTACTGCGGTTGCTGAAGTTCTAATCAGTCAATCAGCCTTATAGGAGGTTTCTTAGTTAGGATTTTCATAGCTGTGAAGATACTCCATGAACAAGGCAACTCTTATAAAGGACAACATTTGATTGTGGCTGGCTTACAGGATCAGAGGTGGTTCAGTCCATTATCAACAAGGTGGGAAGCATGACAGCATCCAGGCAGATGTGGGGCTGGAGGAGCCAAAAGTTCTACATCTTGACCCAAAGGCAAACAGGAGAAGACTGGCTTCCAGAAAGCTAAGATGAGGGTCAAAAAGCCCATCCGAACAGTGGCAAGGCCACATCTCCTAATAGTGCCACTTCCTGGGCCAAGCATATTCAAACCACCACAGGAGGTTTCAGTGTAAGGTGTCTTTTCAAGCATAAATATTCTACTGTCATCATTGTGCTAGTTTGTGTTAGATAACAGATCTGGATACTCTGTTCCATTTAAAGATTTTTGGAAATATAATTACATCGTTTTCCGTTCTTTTCCTCTTTAGAACATGTATCGCTCCTGTGGTCAGCTCTCACAGCCTAAAGAAATCCAGACTATAGCTTCAGGCATCAGTTTCTCTGAGGCAGAGTTAAAAAGACCCTGCAGCTGCCGCACTGTTGATGCCTAAGAAGAATCAGATTGCCATCTATGAAGTCCTTTTTAAGGAAGGCGTGATGATTGCTAAAAAAAGATGTCCACATGCCCAAACACCCCAAGCTGGCAGACAAGAATGTGCCAAACCTTCATGTAATGAAGCCCATGGAGTCTCTCAAGTCTCGAGGCTATGTGAAGGGGCAGTTTGCTTGGAGACATTTCTACTAGTACCTTACAAATGAGGGCATCTCCGAGATTACCTACACCTACCTCCGGAGATCGTGCCCGCCATCCTGCGCAGCAGCTATCCAAAGCTGGCAAGCCTCAACCCAAAGTTCCAGAGGGTGAACGGCCTGCAAGATTCACAAGATGGGAGGTAGACAGAGACACCAACAGGAGTGCTGTGCCCTCTGGAGCTGACAAGAAAGCTGAGGCTGGGGCTGTCTCAGCCCAACCAAATTCCAGTTTAGAGGCAGCTTCGGTCATGGATGTGGTCAGTTGCCTCAAAGAAGTTGGAGATTATGATGTATTGAATAAACTTTAAAGAAAAAACAGTCATGATATATGGTCTAACGGCTCCTAAATTATGGTCCTATCCAATGCATGGCTCTCCCATGCTCATTTTTACATAGGCTATGCTAGGCTGAGCTAAATGAGCTGTTGTGGAACTTCTTACAACCCACTCAAAGGATCTAAATGTCAAATGTTTTTCTCTGCTTGGGGGATTTCCCTACATGCTCTTCTCCGGTTCTCTACCAGCCATCCTCTTCGTAGTGACAACTTTCCTTTAACTTCAATCTATCTCTTTTAAGGAAGCCCCTCTTGGAGGTTTAGGGCAAAAATACAATGGTATCCATGTCTAATATAATGTTAATGGAACTCCTGATACTCCCTTGTAGATAGAGGGTCAAGAGGCCGTCACCTGATATTCTACCCATTGTTCTCTACCCCATCCCTCAGATATTGATGAGCTCGACAAATGTTAAAGTACAAATGAAGCCAAGGGTTAATTGAAGTAGGGACTCCATGATACAGTTTCCATGAGGTGGTTATCCACAATGGGATAAAGGTTGGAAGTGTTGCAGTTGGTTGGGAATCAGTGTGAACAAAAGCTCTTTTTGGTGGGGAACTGTACCTTACAGTGAACCTTCTGCAGTGTTAACTGATTAGAACTGCAGTGATGGTGGACAGGTTAGGAATGTTATAGGTCCAGGACCTAATAATAATTTATCTTAGATTATCTTTAGCCCTCTTCAGAGTCATCCCTTCCCCACTTCTGTGATGATATAATATTCCAAATAATATACAATCATACCACGAGCTTTCTCCAACCAAAGCACTGAGAGTTTTCCTCTTTGAGAAACCTGTCTGCCTGGTGTTCCTACTAATGTATATGAAATGGGTCTTCATTTATGGCTTTCTTCATTCTGTTACTCTAAAACCTTCACGAACCTATCTATTACCACATTGGAACATAGAATTTAAAATAAACTGAATCTATGCTCCTGGATGGTGATGATTTATGTGTAGCTTTAGAATAAAGTCTTTCTTATTGTATTTGAGGTAAGGGCTGTGTTTATGTACCCACATATGCACATATACAGAATTCCTGGGATTATGAAAAATGGACTGTTATGTTATGAAAATAGATATATTAACAATATAATATAACTTTGAAAAAAATGAAATTCTAAAAGTGAGTCAAGTAACTCACAGAAAGTCAGAGGAAAGGAAACAAGAAAGAACAAACAACATAGAGAGCAAACAGAAAACGGCATAATTAGATTCTAATATATCAATAATTATAATAAATAAAAGGCTCTAGTTAAAACACAAAAGAAACTTAATTTAATTTCTTTTGAATTTCTAAAAACTAAAATAAAAAATAAAACAAAGATCCAAACCAAGATTCTGTGCAGGAAAATTCTATAAATTAGATGCTAATTCTATAACTCCTTTCCAGAAAACATGACTCTCCTCAGCACCTCCCTTCTATGAGAGAGTATAAATAGTCAACAGACTTGTCTGTGATGATCTTGGTCAGCAGGCACAGCAGAACACCTGAAAAAATGGTGGCAGTTTGACTTCGAGGCTAGTCAGCAAATCCATTAAACTCAGATGCATTTTTGTTGGGAGAAGAGAGATGCAGTAGAAGATGAATGTCTGCCACACATCCTGGAGCAGAGGTTACAGCTTAGACTATTCATCTATTCTTGACAGAAAGTTTTAACCTGAAGTCTTATCTGTGTTGTCTCTGACAGTATGGGAGTTACAGAGTCTAGACTTTTCAAAATAACATTTGTAGTTGTTTTACTCAAGTCCTAGGGTTTAAAAGCTGCTAATTTCCCAGGCTGTGTTTCTGGCTGTGCCTTTGTAAATGGCTGGGCTATACAGCCTGTTATTTAGCTGATGTACCACAATTACCATTTGCTGACCTCCCCACACACTTGATGCAGTTCATTGTGCAAGAATATTTTCTCTTTGTTTGAGTTGCAAGGATTAAAAGCATTATAGCTTAATCTCTTTGATGCATCCAGCCCATTCTTAAATTGAATGTTTTCCTATTAAATCTCCTACTGAGAACTAATTCACTGAAACTGTAGCAACAGAAGCAGGAATCCTGATTAATTACAGTACTTCTGCCTCCATGAATCTCCAAAATATCTAATAACAAAAGGCACTTATACAAATCTACAAGGTTAATAAATGTTTCATGTAAAATAAATGTAATTTGAAATAAAGAACTTCAAAGCTTTTGAACAGAAATAGGGAGGGAGGAAAATGAGGACCATAGAGTAAAGGAACCGGTGTTTACGAATTCATATGTATTAAAGGCTCAAATCACAGCAATTTTCCATCTAACTCAAAAACTAATTCATATTAGAAAATCAACACACACTTGGTTGGCCTATTCTTCTTGAAATGGAGAACATGAATTTATAAATTTAATTATGCATTCAAGTCAGAAGCTTCGATGCTGCCAACAGATTTACAGCTTCAACATACAGAGCAAAATAAAGTAAACTGTCAAGGAGGGAGTCTGCACATCACATCTGCTTTCAGTAGGTGAGTTACACTGATCATTCTCTGTATGGTAGCCATGGAGATGAGAGAGGGCTTCCCCTTTGCTGTCCTTTGTTACCAGTGCCCATCAGGAGACCCACATCAGGCATGTCTAATGCAGACAAATGAATGCCATTTTTTTTTTATGTTCTTCAAATAATGTCTTGGATCAGAGCAAGGGGAACTGCAAACATCTCAGTCTTATACACAACAGGATCTGTGTGCCCCGTGAATAATAAAGCAACAAGTAGTGACCTAACTATTGGAATCACAGGAAGTCTGTGAGATGGAATGTGTTTCTACACTTGAAACCCAGAATTTGTTGACATGTAAAACTCATAATCTAGTTGTATTGTTTTTCTCACTGTAGTCTTGACTTAAGTTTTATTTCAGACGAGATGGATTTTACTTATGAATTTTTGTTGCATGAGCTTTTTTCCTTACTTTCTTGGAGAGGTTTAGTTTAACCAGGCTTGTTTTACAGTCCAAAACTGAAGCCTTTATAATGCTTTTTTTTTTTAACCACAAAGCACTATGTTAAATAAAATGACAATGTTGTATCATGCCCAGGCACACAATCATAGTCCTTAGAAATGAATTTAGCTAGACAAGAATTAATTCCACTTCCTTTTGTACAGTGAGGTATAACTATAAAATTTGAAAATATGAAATTACTCCAAAAGATATCACCTGTCAATCCAATATAAAAATCATTGTTTGTACCTCTCCTTATTTCCTCACAGTTAGACTTTACTAAAGGTCTTCCAAGCATCCAAACATTGTAAAACCCATTGCTCATTTTACTTTAAGTTTTTTTGATAATTTCATAATAAATATATTCTATTTTTATCATTTCTATTTCTTCAGGTCTTCCTATGTCCTCTCACTCCCTCTAAAATTAATATTCTATTATCAGCAGCATCATTATTTTTATACATACATACACATCACTTGCTAAGTCCATTTACTCTCATGTATATGAACATGAATAAAGGAATTTTAATACAACGACATGACTGCTCTGGCATAGGATCACATCCAAAGACCTTCTAGGTCTGAGTGAGCCAGCTGGAATGATACATGTTTAATCCCTTTAGCTGGAATACAGACACACTCTTAGTACACACCTTTAATCCCAAACAATGAAGGTATAATTAATTTTTAGAAGGAAGATTCAAAATTTTAAAGTGATATCTAATTGAGGAACAGACAAAATGGTGAGTCAGAGAAATATTTGATAGAATAAGTCAGAGATAGGATATATCCAACTCTCACAAGAACAGCACAAAAAAGAGAGGCTACTGAAGAAAACAGAACAGGAAAGAGAGGTGACTTAAGAGATTTAGAGAGAGAATGAGAGACAGACAGACAGACAGACAGACACAGAGAGACAGAGAGACAGAGACAGACAGAGACAGACAGAGAGGAAGGAGATGCAGTTTTACCAGCAGTTTTACAGATAGAGGTTGCTAGTGAAGACAGAACTAGCCAAAAAATGAGAAGAAGCCAGAAGATTATAATAGATTGCCAAAGTTTGTTTGAGACTAGGCAGAGCAATTCAGTCAGAAACCAAGAGAAGCCAATTTGAATCAGTCAGCTTGGAAGATCAATTTCTACAAAGGCTAGAAGCTTCTGGGCTTAGGCTTAAGGCTAGTTAGTACAAAGAAAGAAATGCTCTGGGTTCAGCCCAAGCCATATATTCACACACCTTGGGTAAGGCTCTCATCTCATCACTTTATCTGATGAAATAAAAGTGACATTTACATATATGTGTTTAAGGCTTACAACTTGGGATTGGAAAATCTATCGGGGAGCTCATCCCTAGAGAAAAGTGATTCTCTTTCCTTAGCAGCCATTGTTGGCTACCTGTACCTCCTCTTCTGGGAGTGGGGACTTCTGAAATCTTCTGTCTGAATTGTCATGGCACCTGGTATGATTGTTATATAAGTCTTGCTTAGGAAACCATACTTTTAACATTTCATGGATGCAGCACTTCTGTCATGTCTAGAAAGTTTTATATTGCAGGTGTTCTGGTCCTCTGGTTCTTTTAACCCTTCTGTCCTCTTTCATACTGTTTCTTGAGCTATAGTTATTTGGGTTTTGTTATAGGTATACCAGTTGGGGTTAAGCATGCTAAAATCACTAACTCTGTACTTTGACCAGTTATAGAGCTCTGTGGTAAACTCTGTCTGTTCTAAAAGAAGCTTCTTTGGTGAAGGATGAAAGCTATACTTATCAGTTGGTGCAATGATCAAGATTTAAATACAGTTTGGAGATATATTGATGTAGGAAAATAGCAGAATTAGATTGACCACTCATATCATATTATCTCTCCAGGCATGTATGGTTGGTTATGTTTACAGTACCAGGTATGAATACCACCCTACTATTGAGTGGTCCTTAGATCCAATTAGACAGCAATTGGTTACCCCCAAGATATAAGTGCCATTATTGCACTTTTTAAAGATATCTTACTGAGCTGGTCATTGCTGCTCTTTGTCTGGTAGGACCACTGTTGCAGGACTTTTCCTGCCCATTGCATTTGCAGTGGAGCTTTGCCATTGGATACAGAAGAGGTAGGCGGAGCTAGAAGTTGAGAGGAGGAAGGAATGAGAAAGAAGAAGGTAAAGAGAGAGGAGAGAATATGTCTGCACGTCTCTAGCAGTCTAAGATAGTTATTCATATCAAGGTTAGGTAATTGGGTTAACAATTCTAATTGTGTGGGCATCTTGTGTATTGAGTATTTGCTAACATATAAATCCATTAGATAATCTTTAAGCATTAAGAATATTATTTTTACTGGGTACCACGAGGATGGCGGTTATTGTCTGGGGTTGAGCCAAGCACTATGAGGGTGGTGGAGTTGCCCCAGGGCCCATGCATAGAGCCATGGACTCCAGGGAGTTGACCAGCGAATGCAACAGCCACGCCAACATCTTGTGGGTCTTGGGCTGGCGCCTCTGTCTAGGTGGTGTCGCGCTTAGTGCAGGAACTTAGAGCAGTTATACTGGCTGCAACTGGGAGCTAGCCAGGTCCGCGCAGCCTTTTCTATATACCTACCTACAGCTATAGGTGGCACCCAATGTGTGCTCAAACCCATGACCCTGAGATTAAGAGTCTCATGCTCTACCGACTGAGCTAGCTGGGCTTCTAAGATATCACTAGCACAATTCCTTACAGCTCTGTATCCAAAGTGTATGTTGTGTTCAACAATAGGGTCTTGACTTCAAGTTGTGACTCACACTGTCCAAGGAGTCCCATTACTTTACCATAGGTTTCCTAGGAGTTAAGATGTACACATGTCTTAAAATAAGGTGCATATGTATAATCTTGAGACTATTTCTTTAGGAAGACTGGATAATCAGACTTCCCATCCTCATTTCTTAGGCGTTTTCCTCCAGTGCTATTTGCTATATTTAAGAGTAGGAAAGAAACATTTAATCATTTGCATCTTTGAAAATGTTGCTATTTCCTTATAATGTGTAACAGAGTGTGAATTTACGGATAATGGGACAGACAAGTTGGTAAGTGTATGTAAATATGTGAAATCTTCTTTGTAAGATGATAAAGTATGTCTAGAAGATGATGGGCCCTGTCTAAAGAAATGTTACTTCCAAGAAAACAAAATCAAATTCCTGGATACAGCTACAAAAAGCCTGCCTTCCAAGCATATTAAATTAAGTAACCAAGATCATTGCTGTGTGCCTGTTGTTCTGAGCCTCACAGGTAAATGTTAATATGCACTCCTTCCCTTACCTGATTGCCATCAACTCTCTTTTCCATGGTAACTAAAATAGTAAATAACTCCAATTACTCCCAGATAATTAATTGCATTGTCTTTGTTTATTATTTGTTTTATCTTTACATTCCCTGAACTTAGATAATTGGCATTAAGTAGAAGGAAACCATGTCAGACAAACAGAAAGAACAGCTGCCAAACACTGAGGGTTCATTTATTGACAGATGCTGTAGCAAGGTTTCTCTTTTGCTACTTCATCTGTTCTTTTCAACTGGCCTATTATATCAGTATCAACACTGTCCCAATTTTATAGATAAGAGAACTGACTGAGGCCAGAGATGCATAGTACTGGAGCAGGCAAGTCCATGACTTCAAAGTCCATGTTTTGAATCAAATATCTATACTTACAGTAGTGCTAATGCCTCAGTGGTTCGAGGGTTGTTTGATAGGGTTGAGGGAAAGATACCAGAAGTAGATAATGATTAACATGAATAACCATGTATAAAACTAGAGCTTGGCAACACAGCAAGGCTGTGAACAGTGAAGCCAAGGAAGGTGGAAGAGGAAGCTCGCAGTTGGGGAAAGCCTAGGGACTAGGTGAAGTGTCATCTAGCAATCATGATAGGCAGTGAGAGCATTCAGGCTGCTCCTCTGCCACAATTCCTTTCTGTTTCTTCTCTACTCCTCTTGTTTCTACAGAAGTTCCAACTAAAAATATGTAACATGAAACTAAGAGAAAATAATACTATACAGATATTTTATAAATTTACAGCAGATACAATTTTTTTCTCCACCTCTTATCCCAACCTTAAGTGTCTAGACTCTATTCAAGTTAGAAAAAAAATGGAAACTTCAGTGACTAGAGGAAAAGAATGGAGACTTTTCCCCTTAGTAGAATGTCATGTGCACATTCTAACAGGTGTATCCAACCTGTGTCTCCTGGTTCATACACATCCCAAAACAGCTTGAATGAATCCTCATATATTTGTAAATCACATTGTAATATCAGAAGTTTGGACATCCCTGTGCCTTGAATCAAAGGGGTAAGTGTGCTTTATGGTGAGACTTTCTCTCTGAAGCAAGAGGCTGAGCAAACCAGTGGAAGAAAGACCAAGAGAAGAACCCTTCTGACCATCTTGACTCTAAATCTGTAGGACTTCATATTTTTTCCTTGCGCCTTCATAGGACTTTTCCTAATCTCACTTTATGAAAAGGAATTTATACATCAGTTTGGCTAAGCCATGCTACTGAGATATTTGCACAAACCTGGTTCTGGAAAGGTAATATTTTGAATAACAGTGACACTTTAATCAAGGAGTATTTCAGCAATGCAGGTTACCTTCCATTTGAGCTTAAGCTATTCAGTTGAGATCTCAATAAAAAAGAACTCTGAGGATGAAAAAAAGTCTTCATTCAGAGTGTCTTTCCAGGGTGCAACTTTTACCTGGGTCTCTGGTGTGCCAGATCCATCTTGTAGATTTTGGATCTGTCCACAATCATATGGTCCAATCTTTATAATAATCCCTGTTTCTGTTTGTCCTTCTCTTTCTGTGCCTAGGATGGGGATGGTGGCAGCTGTGTGCCATCTCTTTTGTGTTTAGATCACTTGAAGGTGGTTTGGCTCAAATAGCATGGCTTTGGTGCCACAGCTCTGAATTCTGGTCCTGCCATATATAGGCAGTGTGACTTTAGAAACATGACTTGTCTTACCTTCAGTTGTATTGTTTGTTTAACTTTGCAAGTGAACATTGAGGCTTAGAGATAGTTTTTTAAAGATATGAACACTTAATATTGTCAAAGAACCTCTTGTGCATTTGTCATCGTCTCCAGCTGTATAGCATTAGGGATAATGCCTTGTGTTTGGAAGATACTCAGTCATGTTTGTTGAATGAATCACACAAAGGGGGTTATGACAAAAACACAAACTATTTTTGTACTTTGTGTACAAAATGTAATAAATTTTATTGTATGACTTAAAAATACAAAATCAAATAATTCAAGTATAATAACCTTATAACCCTAAATGTTCAATATTCTCATTATTTTTATTGCATTATTTTTGTTCTAACCTGACTCATGTGTATATGTGTGTATATATATATATTTGCATATATATAATTGCAATAAATGAATTGAAGTGCAAACATATTAGTCAAATCATAAAACTTATGTCAAGTTTGTATCATTACTACTTTGAATTTCCTAAAAGAAACCAAGATTCTTGTCTGTACATTTTTAAGAAATAAAAACCATAGCACACATACCTTGATAACATACCTTGATATAAATATTCTTTTTTTCTCTCCCTTTTTGTTTCCTTCACTTTTTTCCCAGACTTCTCCATTGCCCACATCTGTTTTTTTTAAAGATCAATGAATGACTCATCCAATAGGAAAGGAACTGCTGATGATAGGTTACTTTAAGCAACATTTTGAATGAATTAGAAACTTAAAAGACTACATAATAATATTAGTCACATGAATGCTCTGCTACTTTCAGAAGAACCCTTTATAGCATGCAACTCCAAGAAGAATCTATTCAGCGTTCATGCATCATACACATGGCTTCATATGAAACCTTGGTGGCCATTTTGTATGTGGTGATTGGGCCTCCATAATTGTTCTCAGATAAATAATTCATAGATTATGGTAGCATTTCACCAGAGAATCACATTAATAGCTAGAAGAATGTATCAAAATCAAACTTGATGTAGTATTGACAGAAACAAATCTAGCCAAACCCATAGAACAAAGCCCATAGAACAGTGATTCTCAATCTTCCTAATGCTACAATCTTTTAATAAAGTTCTTCCTGTTGTGGTGACCCCAACCATAAAATTATTTCATTGCTACTTCATAACTCTAATTTTATTACTGCTATGAATTGTAATGTAAATATCTGATATGCAGAATATCTGTTATGCAAACCCCAGGTTAAGAACAATAGAATGTAAGAGAGAAGTAGAAAGGTGTGCAGGAAGAAATCAAGAAGAAAATAAAGATGGAAATATGGCTGGATGATTGGATTTAAGCCAGATGAGCTCAAAATCCTAAAGTCAAACCTCAACTATGACCTGTAAGATTGAGAAGCTAGAATGAAATTGTGTGTTATTCAAGGGAATCATGTAACCAGTGCTCTCAGCATTTAGCATCATCAGGAGGTGATGTCCTAAATGATAGAGTTGTGCCACTGAACAAAACAGAAATCTGTTCCCTCTTATACATTATAATCCACTAAGGAAAGATACAACAAGCAATTAATGTAATCAATCAATTAATTGTATATTTACAGAATAATTCAGATTCAAGTGAAGAAGACTGTGTCAGAGCAGTTGCTTCAGCTACATTATTCAGTTATGCTAAAGTTTGACCATAAGTGAAGATTACTTAAATATCAGCAATCCAACAGAAACTTGATGAAGCAATGAAGCAAAAAAGAAGCAATTTTGTAGCAAGTCACCAAAAGAATTGTATTGAAACAATGCAAAAATAACTGCTCCCATTTTTCATCTAACTTAAATAAAATATTTTTATGTATATAATGCCAGGAAAGTAGTGGTAACATTTCAGAAAATTGCTTGCCCTTGTGCTTCTTTACTGAACAGTACTACTAAGTCCATAAAGATATATAAATTCAACTTGAGGGGAAAGTCACAAAGTCCTTTCGAAACAACTTCCTTTCATCACCATCCATGTGACTGGTACTATTATCCCTATTTTACAGGTGGGAACATTAAAGTCCAAAGAATATTTATGACTGAACACAGTGAGTCAACTCTGTGAATTACAGAAAAACACACGTGCTAGGCAGCATGCAGAATGATGTCATCTTCTGTGGGTTTGGCTATGGAAGAAGTTAAATTCTCTCAGTGATTTTTGTGAACTTGGCTTTCCTTAGATTATCCCTCTTCCTGTCTATCTTTCCCCCAAAGACTTGGTTACTGAGTAAATTCCTGTGAGAGCCCAGAGTGAGGTTTTGGAAACACTCCACAGTATGTATAATGTTCCAGGCTGCAACTTCTTCATGAAGGGATCCAGGAAAAGACCACATGTTGCCAAAGGGTGAGTGCTATTTTGCCTCCTAAGGTCTTTACAGCAAGTTCCCTGTGTCATTTCACTCTCTAGATCCATGTATCTCTACTGACCTATGGTTGGGTTCAGCCAATGAACTCCCTGACTATGTAAGTGCCAGAAACATCAGTAACCCCACAAAGCAGGCAAAGATGGGTTTTTAACTTTGGAATTGAAGATAAACTTGGGAAATTTTCATCAAAGAAGGACAAAGTCCTTAGGGTTTTCCTATGACATACTTTGAAAGTTGTACCCAAGAGAATGCAGAAAAGTGTTTACTTTATATTATTTAACCATTTTTGAAATTTTTCCAAGTTTCGTCAGACTAAACTCGAGAAGGAGAGCGTATTAATTAAGTCTTAAATATTAATGTGGCCAAACTGCCAAACTGCTTTCCTTGAAACTTTATGTTACCCAGCTAGTTTTTCATGTAAGAGATAAAGCATATAGAGCTATTAACTCATTTTGCCTCTGAGACTATTAAGTTCACACATTCACACACACACACACACACACACACACACACACACACATCAGCCTAATTTTCCATGGACAAAATCCACGAAATATTCAAATTTCCTTTCCTGTAGACTCCTTAATTTTTTCAATAGCCGTTCCACTAATGATAGATACCCTTCTCTTGACTGATGTCAAAATTAAGCTAAACCAAGCAAAAACCAAGAATTCAAGGGCATGGGGGAAGCCAGCTTCTTCTCTGTCATCTTTGTCCCTTTGCCTCTGTACTGAATCCTAAAAACCAATCCATAGCTCCATAGCCTGACCAGAGCAGACCAAGTTCCCTTGGGTTGAGCTCAGCTTTATAGAGTGCTTCTCTATGCCTTAGGGTGGGAAGTTTTCCAGGAAGATGCCAAAACATAAGGCTGACCTGAATGCTAGGTTATCTAGCTGAAGAGTAAAGAAATGTGCTCTGTGGTGGCCATGGAGGGCATGGCTGCCTCATTTCTTAGTTGGATGGCAGTGAGGTGCCCTACATACCAGTCTTCACATGAGCTCTGCAAGGTCACTGGAGAGAAACCTTAGCTGGTGAGACTGCTGGAACTATGTCTGTCCAGGAAACTGGTAACGGAGTGACATCAGCTGTACTCCACGAGTCTTAAGGGCACCCATTTGGCTTCCAGAAACACTTTCAAGGTGTTAATTCTGATTTACGATGCCGTCTGTGTTTTGGATGCTGCTTACCTTAGAAACCAGCCTTAAAAGTTATAGCTGAAGACTTCCCGAATTTACACTTCAGACATTCAGAAGCAACACCCTCTTTGAAGAGCCAAGGTGACTGAATCTAAATCCTGCCTTAATCTGTCAGAATCCTACTTTGTAAATTAAAACTTACTTTTTCCTTCCTGGCTCCCCATACTGAACAGAAGAAAATGCAAATGTGTAGGGGAGCCCTGTTTTAAAAAAAAAAAAACCAACACTAGCACTAAAAATCCTTAGGTGCTAATACACTTAAAAGTTCAATTTTGAAAAGTACTGCTGTGATATCTACCGTGTCTTGAGTAAGACTCCTGTTTATGGTCTGTGCTAGTGTGTAGTTACACGTATTAGCTCATACAGTTAAGTCATTTCCATTTTACTGACATGTTCCCACAAGCTACAACAGGCGAATAAACCATGTTTGTAAGTGTATTGTGTCTCAAATCTGCCTGCTAGTCAACCCAGGTTTTAAAATATAATTTGTCTGATTTTGTTCCTAACTTCTTTGTGGCACTGACTTAACTCAAAAGCACCCTGTGTCTTTCTGCTGTATCCTAATAATTCATTCTTTACTTTGATTTTTTTTTCCTTCAGAACCTACTGTAGCTATCTTACACTCCCTGGAACTGGCAGTGTCTCTTATGCTCCGTTCTCCTCCTTTCAGTGTTCTAGAATGTTCTGCAAGATTCTTTTCACCTGCAAATCACTTGCCTGGTTCTTTTTTTCTCCTTCACCAAAAGGAAGGCAAATGCTGAGTGGTTAAACAGCTTAATCAAGATCTACTGAACAAAGCAATTGCAGAGATCAGACCAGTCTATACTTCTTTGTGTGTACCACTCTACCAATCAGTTACCCTGCATCTACCTTGCAATAGATGCTAACCTCAGGAGAGGTAACCATTCCTGTTCAAGCACATAGTTGGAGCACATGAGGAAACTATATAAAAGAGTAAGAAAGCAAGAGCAAAAGCTGGTTTCAGATTAAGTCTAAGGAAAAACTACACGGCTACTTGGCATCAGGCAGTTCCTGATAGCCTCAGACAATTCTGCCTGGTTATCAAAAACAGTAAACTCTGAGCTCAAGTACCAGGGAGAGTAGCTGTTCACTTGCTCCCTTTCATGAGCTCCTTAGCACAGGCACCAGCACAAAAAGCAAAGATTGTCAGCAAGGCCTGACCACTCAATTACCCAAGTAACCGTCGCTCCCATACAGGCCTCATTGTCTTGAGAATAAAGGAAGTGGCACCTCAAGAGGATCATAATCTCTAAGCTGTCATCACTAGGAATGTCAATCAATGTGTCGTAACACCAACACACTGAGCAGAGAGACAGACACAGGGAGACTCATCTAATAAGGTCTGTGCTAGACACTGCCTTCGTCTTTCTGTGAAATGACTCACACTTACAATGTCGGGTATGCATTCAGAGGGAGGAGATGAGGATCTGAAGAAAGAAAGAAAAGAAGAAGAAACTTTAAGTAAACAGGGTCACTTATTAGACTCTATTAGACTGTTTTACATTGAACTCATAGTCTTGACCCACAAGACTGTAAACTTGTAATACAAACATATACTACACACACACACACACACACACACACACACACACAAATAATTTATTCCATATAGCAGGTAGCAAAAGAGCAGATCCAGCCTCACAGCTGGCCTCTCTGAGGCTCATACAGTACAGAATATAAAGGAAGCTCAATGGCCCACACTGAAAGTTGATCATTAGAATGTGCAAAACCAAAGTTAGTATAAACTAAGTCACCATTCTACATGAGCCAGTCTGACTGCCAAGTGTGGCTCAAACAGCTTCTTGTTTGCTCATTCTAACCTCTGGGGCATGTAGGTACTGGCATATATGAGTAACTTCTCAACTTTGAGAAAACCATTTAACTGTTAAGCTACTAAAAATCTTAATGCCCTAATATCATTCTAGACATTTCTTTGCCTCTTTTCTAGCCTCTACAAAAGTCAGGTATCCTGCTCTGCTGGACCTGATGAAGCTAACCAGACAGATCAGAAAAAAATCCATGACCAAGAGCATTGAAATTAACTGACACTTTCCCCATGAATTAGAGACTAGCTTGTACATGACAAGCTTAAAATTAAGTTTCAAGTAATCTTAAAATCAGTTACCAAAACAATACAGGAGAAAAAGTAGTGAAAAGCTAATAATCTTTTAAACAGTAAGTTCTAACAAAATATTCCATAACAAAAGGTTTTGGAAACCTGAGTGTAGACGGTAAGTGTGAACCTTAATGAATTATTTCAGCAAAGCAGTTTGGTTCTGTTCATAAATTAAGGGAGATTGCTTCCTTTACACTTTGATGGTATTCATAGGTGTGCTAGTGACTTTTCATAAAAAATACAATAGCTTTCTTTTTATACTGCTTAGGAGGAATGAGCAAAGGCCAGGCAATTTTGGTTTATTCAAAAGAATATATCTTTTTTTCTTTTCCAGAAGTGATATTTAAGGTTTCACAAAGTAGATGGATACTCCAAAATTCTAAGAGCTTGTCAAGTCAATGAAACATAAATACTCGGGCATTGTCAGTCAGCATCATGAAGAGGAGGAGGGGAAATGTGCTTCCTGACATATTTTAACCTCACTTATTAACTTTATTCAATGAAATTCAAAGGTTATTTTGAAGAAGCAGTAGACTGATAATGTTATTTTGTATATTCTGATCAAGTGTGGTCAGGGTTTAGAAGTTATCTCTAACTTACTTTATTCATGGGACATTACCTCAGACTTTCAAACCATTTAACCTTTGTGCACATTGTTTCCCAGCTGGCCAGACATGAACTCAGGAATCAAAGTGTCATGAGAGCAAAGGATAGCACTGTTCTGTTCTGTGTTGTTCTGTACTTGTTTTGTTCTGTTCAGTGGTGGTTTGCGTGTGACATGGTTTTCTTCCATGGAAAAAGCTCTTTGCAAGGCAGAACTATAACACACCTCTAAAGAGGAAAACACCACACCACAAAATCACACACTGAAAGGAAGCCCAGTGGTCCATTGAACATTCAGGGTAAAACTTAATATATCTGAACAAAAATCTGCATCTCCTATTCCAAAAAAAAATCAGACGGCTTTTGCCATGGAGGCCACTGTTATAAACCACCTTAACCAGGATGTCTAACAGGGACACTGATCCCCAGTACAACTGACAGTCTTGGAGCTCAGTCATGTGCAATGAACCAAATTTGATTGTATTTCCTCCCATTTGGAACTTCCAGAATTTGAGCCTGGAAGAGCTTGGTGTGCTCCCTCCCAGTCCCATGTGTCTTAGGCTCCCTTCTTGAGCTAAAGACAGACTACCTCTCCACCGAATCCTTCTCTGATAAAGTAGAGACAGACAGGTGTTAAGACACCTTAGTAGTTTGACGAGAGTCTACTTGGATGTTAATGAATACATTAAAAGTATTTGGGGGCAAGAAAAGTGCATCTCTGAAATAGGTTTTGTGATAACAAATATTCACAGCACTTGCCTTTTGTGGGGTCAGGAGGACCCACCCGCTCACATTCTAAATGAGGAGCATATCCACTACAGGACATCTAAATAGAGACCCAAGATTATGGTGCTCACTGAGGCAAAGCCGTGAGGAAAAACATCCCAACTAAAAAGGCAGTTTACTCTGTAAACAGTAATTTTCAATTGACATTTGACTTTGGATAAGTTGAAACATCTGAGCCTGAATCCCACACCAAATTAAAACACACATATAAATCACCCCCTTGGGACTGTGGTCCTTGCAGAGATGGAGGGCTAGCACAAGCATTCTTTGAAATGACCCATGTAGCCTTGTTTAAAACACTTCGGTTGTTCACTGCCACGTTGGAAAAATCCAATACTTCTTTACTGGATGCATATCTTCAATGACTCCCCACTTCTTCCTGTTTACCTTCAAGTCCCTGCCCTGAATATCTCAGCTTGGATCTTTTTCTGTGACACTTTTGCTGATTCCTGAAGTCATAGTTAGATGCCCCCCCCCAGTCTCTCTAAGACAAGAGGTATGTTCCTCATGTAACATTTAAAATGATGTATTTATAGGTACTATTTCCTTGTCTCAGGGCAAGGACTCTGTTCCCTTTATCCTTCCTGAATCCTCAGCACACTGTCTGTATAGTCAGTGGCCAATGGACAATGGGCAAGCAATCCTTTGCTTACTAAATGGATAAATTTAGCTCCTATAATAGTGTTCCATTATTTTTAATTTATTTAGTCATTTGATTTTTTTATTATTGCAATTAGTAATATATATATATATATATATATATATATATATATATATATATATATACATATATATATGTATGTGTATATATATTACTATAATATATATATATTAATGGGTCTCACTGAGACATTTCCATATATTTGGTCATATCCATAGTTCCCAACCCTAATGTTCCTGTCTTCCTGTACCATGATCCCTTGTTTTTCCTAGTAGTCCTTTCACTACTTGCAGGTGAGTTTTAGTTTTTAATTCTTAATTCTACATGTGAAAGAAACTATGTGTTGTTGAGCAGTTTTCTCTGAGATAAAGCATCCTATATTGGAGGGAAGCTCCTTTAAGGACTAGGCTTTCCATAGGGATGTGAAATATTCTGTCCTATAGAGAATCTCATCGAACTCAAGAATAAAACAACTGAGAGCCTTAAGGAAATAACCAAACTGACAAGACTCACTAGACTGCTCCTTCCTCAAGCATATGTAAGCAGTAAGGCTTGGTAAGAAATATTCTCAGCCACCTCAGCTGTACATAATACTCTTATACAAATCTAACTACCCAGATGAGGCTCAGACCAGCCAAACTGCCCAGCCAAGATACTTTCCAATTTCTCGAGCCATTTGCAGGTTATGCAGTAAACTCCAGGTTTGATTTTTCATGAGCCAACAGCTATGTTAGGGTGCAGTGTCTTTGGCAATATAAAAGTCATTAATTTCCTTCTGCTCCTATAAGTAACCACCAATAAAACTCATTTTCTCACCAGGATGGATTTTGGTGGTATCCTTAACTATATTCTGTGGTCAGTTTCCTATATATCTGTTTACATCTCTCCAGGAACAGTGGCACACTACACCTTGCAATAGCTGTGTCTCTATGTCTGACTTATTTTATCTAATATGATGAACTCTGCTTTATCCCTTTTTTCTGATGTTATTTTTCTATGACTAAGTAATTATCTATTTGTATATAAGCTATATTTTTATTATTGCTTCCTTTATTAACAGGCACTTTGGCTCATTCAATAAATTAGCTGTTTTGAATAATGGTACAATAAGCACAGGATTGCAGACTCTTGTGTGTATACTAACTTATATGCCCAGTCATATGCCCAGATGTGATATCATACATCAGTTCTAAGTTGAATTCCCTCTAAAGATCTGTGAAAATGCAATATAATTTTGACTTCCATTTACCTGCTGGCTAAAGATCTTCATATATTTACTCTTTGCAGAATCATCTGCTCAAGTCATTTGATTTTTTTTCATTTGATTACTTGTCTTCTTCTGTTATGCATAGTCTAGATATTGCTCATCTATTAGATAGCTAACAAAGATGTTCTTCCATTCTGTAGATGATCTTATCTCTGATGACATTAGCTTTCCCATGCAGAAATCCTAGTTGACTGTCTCTGGCTACTTGGGGTTGTATGGCCTTGAAGAAGATATTGGGATACTTGCTACTTTCCTTGTCTGTTTTCATCCCAGCCATAAAATAAACAGCTTGCTCTTCCATATGCCTCCGCCACGATATACAAGGCTCAAAGTTGTTGAGATATCTGGCCACGAACTTCCAAAATTATGAGTCAAAATAAATCCTCTCTCTTCATGGGTATATTATGTCAAGTAATACATTATTACCATAAAAGAAAGGTGAGAAACGCAGCTCCAAATTACACAAAAGTATTCCCTAACCTGCACTTCTAGACACAACTGGGTTTCTGTGTTCCTTGCAAGAAAACAAAAAGAAGAAGACTTTTGTGGATCTCCTCAACAAGACAAGTTTGGGAAAAATGAGAATGAAATGATTCCATATGAACACAGAAATAAATAGTCTCAAGTACAGCTTAATCACAATACTTGATTAATCTACTACCAATATTTAAACACTTTTCTTTGAAAATGTTCCTCTCTCTAAATATATACATTATTTATAGAATTACTACTTCCATTTCTTATAGGAAGTTTAATACCTAAAATCAATAATAAAAATACCTATATGATGGAGAAAACAAAATTCTATATTCATAAACTCATGGTAGTCACATTGAAGTGGGATCATTGGGGTTCTCCACCACTCTTTGCACCTATCCCTAAAGTATAATTCAGAAAATATTCTTTATGTATACTTAGGTCAAGAAAATGCCTTTGACCAGATTAAATTCTATGGTACAAATTACGTTACTATGAAAATGCACCCTAACTTATTGTTAATAAAGGAAAGTAACCAAAATTACATGGATGCAGTCACTTATAGGCCTGAGTCTAAACTATTACCAACTAGAGATATGACTGAACCCAAATTTGTTTGCATGTTGCCTTCTCTAGTAAACAAGACTTCCCTTCACTTCTATAGCTCCTCTTTCGATCCTGACTTCTAGAAACTTTGTATTCTCAGTCTAAATCAGCAATCAGCAGCTAATAAGTAATGCCAGAGGTGTATCAACGTAGCTCTGACTTAATAGAAACAATCCTCCACACAGAGTGACTGAAGCCTTAGAGCTGGAAGCTCATAGTTGGTGACTTGTAGGACATGATGTTTCCTTTAAATACCAAGGTGGGGTGGGGGGGTTAACTACTAGGCATCTTAAATAGGTGTCAAAAGAAAGTTTCAAGTAAAGTAGGTGGTTTCTAGAAGTCTTTCCTGGAGACTATTATACACTATCCCTACAGTGAGTAGCTCTCAAACACAGTTTACAAAACTGTGCTATCCAATACCAAGACACCTACAGATGCAGAGTCTGATAGAGATCTATTTCCTCTTATGTCTTTACATAATATAAGGGATTAACAAGGTTTCCAAAGCCTCCCTCATACTCTGTTCACAAAGGTAAAGCACCTATAACCTAATTATCTGCCAAAGGCCCCATCTCATAATTCCTAGCATCTTAGGTGTTAAGCTAAGATGACATATCATCTAAGCACAGGTATTGAGATCATAACAATGCTTCTGAGTTTCCAATTTGTACTCATAGGGGTTCTCTAGAGGATCAGAACCATCGGAATAAATAAGATATTTGTCAGGAATTCAGTCTCAACTGTAGACTTAAAAATTCAAAATGATGGGCAAGAGTAAGACATGGTCCCAGAACAAGGAGAAATGAGAACAGAAGAAAGTAAACAAAAGATGTCCTTGAAAACAAGAATTCATGCTGCCATGGTCTTTGTTTCTTTGTGTACAGGTCTGCGCCAAATGGGGTCCTACAACTGAAAGGAGAAGTGGATAGAAGTCTCCATTCCTTACCCAGAAACATCTACAATTGGTAGCCACTTGCAGAAAAAAAAATTAGTTTTATTCAACAGAATCTCACTGAGGAAACCAACCACTCTTAAGAATATACTGCATGTCCAGCAGTAGATAGCCAACAATAATAAATAAATAAATAAATAAATAAATAAATTTTAAAATCCTCAGTAATTTTTGGAAGTATCTTGTCTCAGATTGTTTTGTAAGGGAATTTATTTTTATCTTTGCAGGTCCTGTGTGTATACATTATGGCTTCCAGTTTTGTGTTTTTATGGGATTCCAATGTGTGAAAATGTTTATGTCTCAGCATTTATATGTGTGTCGCATGCTCTTTCTTTGGTTCTTATTCTTTTATTTGTTTTATACTGTTACAATTTGTTTGGCTTTTTTATCTTATTTTATTCTTCCTTATAAGCCTGACTGTTTTTAATTAGAGACAGAAAGGGTATGGATCCAGATGGGAGAAAAGGTGGAAAGGAACTGGAAAGAGTTGGGGAAGGGGACACCTTAATCAAAAATATGTGATACAAGAAAATCAATTTTCACCGGGCAGTGGTGGTGCACGCCTTTAGTCCCAGCACTTGGGAGGCAGAGGCAGGCGGATTTCTGAGTTTGAGGCCAGCCTGATCTACAGAGTGAATTCCAGGACAGCTACGGCTATAAAGAAAAACCCTGTCTCAAAACACCAAAGAGAGAGAGAGAGAGAGAGAGAGAGAGAGAGAGAGAGAGAGAGAGAGAGAGAGAGAGAGGGAGGGAGGAAGAGGGAGAGAGAATGTGAAGAAAATCAATTTTCAATAAGAGAAAAGAATATACTTTAGAAAGAAAAGCAAATGACCGATAGTACTCTACTTATTCTTATTGATAATATAAACTATTGGTTCAGAAAATAAAGGTATCTTTTTCTTTAGTTTACAATTCTTTGATCACACATAAGATAGAGTATAGAAAGGACATGCACAGATAGTCTAGATACCATTTTCTCTCTTGCAGTTTTGCATAAAATTATATGGTTTCTGGGTTTATATTGTGAGTATGGATAGTCTCTATTATGCATTTTAAAAAGCATTCAAGAACATTTTCTTCTCAAAAACTAAATTGTCTACTCAGAAGAACTACCTGTTTAGTACCATTTACATGTATGTCTTTCTATTTTTCAGTGCTGTACCCACAGATAGCCCATGCTCTACTTACTTGCTCCCAACTACACAGAATGAATAACTCCTATTAAATTCCGTGGGCCACACACAGAAGTATGCCATGAAGGGAGAAGGGAATCTTTTTGAGAAAGGCTTCAAACAGAAAGAATGGAAAGAGGGACTAAAGTTACTGTATACATGCATGAGTCTGTAATTAAAAAAAACAAATAATTCTATGAAATGCATTTCTTAAAAAATGATTCAAATAGGAATCAGTGCTTTGAACTGAGCCTGGGTCAGTACTGGGTAACTGTTGACTGGATATTGAGCCACTGGGTATTTGTCTCACTGTTCCTGAAGATCCTGGAATAAGCTGTACTTAGTCTTTAGATAGATTGCAAAATACTAGATTTGTCAAGGATTGGAAGTAAAGACCTGTAATTATCTGGACCTCTCCTAATCTGGTGATATCTACCATAATTGCCTGCCTTGCCTCAAGGCTCTACTTTCTGCAAAAATTAACACTTTCTCTTTATATCAATCTTAGCTACACATTGGTTCTTTACAATGAAAACTGACTTTCCTAAGTTTCACTAGATATTTTTTGTTGTTATTGTTATGTTGTTTTGTAGTCAAAGGGAAGCAAACAGTCAGTAAAACAGAAGAAAATGTTTAAGGTTGTCATAATTTTCATCTCATAGTGTTGGAAGCTGGGTTGAAACCAGAAACTTCAGGAGGACACATATTATCATGGAGTGAATTCTTGACAGAGTGTATTTTGCTATTGAATTCCACTTGATCCTTTTCCTCCCAGCTGTTCTTAGCAGTAACAATGTCTTCCCATCACTTACATATTCCCAGTCTCTTATCCAATCTCTTAATAGTTGATCTTCCCAACTCCAAAGTTCAAGCATATTTCAAAGTCATTGTGATATTCTTTACATTCTATGACATGTACAATTTAATAGCTCACATATTACATCAAATTAAGCTCATTTGTTCTGATTTAAGAATTTTTCTGGCATTTCCACCCATTAATAATAATTACAAGTAAGCCATGTAAAAAGCTTCTTTGGGCTGCTTATCCATTTTAGAGATGACTTTTGAAGCATGATGTAAATAGTCTGGAGTCGCAGGCTTTACCAAACCAAATCATTGATTCAGAGAGAAATCTTGGTGGCAGTGTTTGTTTTGCTTCCTTAGCAATAGTTTTGCAAGTAACTTAGAACAACACAAAGTGAAAGTAGAGGTAAACGTCTAAGCTGCTTAACTTGGAAGCTCTGGGCTCTGACTTCAATTTGTGGAATACTGAGGGACAAAAGAATAACATAGCACATGACTATAAAAGCATCTAAGCACTCCCGTTGGTGTGTGGCTTTCCATTTGAAGTGAAATCAATATAGTCCTTTGCTCTTTAAGACTGCATCACAGCTGCAGTAGCCCATCTCTGTTCTATATGAGGAAAAACATCTCATGGCTTCATTATTTCATGGTGAGGGCTGAATCAAGAAAAAGTCTCTTGTAAATTATAGAACATCAAAGCTATAAAGCCAGTTCCTGCTGGCCTTCTACTAACGCAGACCCATAGCTCTGTACATGGTCGAGCTGTCATCCTGACCTGACATATCTCTGTCCAGACAAGTTCTATGGTTTGCTAGCTTCCCCTAGTAGTAAGGGCTTTGTGTCTTTTTGTTCTTTGTATTGTTCATATGAGGCTTATACTTCCATCAGAGACCTCTACTCCCCATCTAATCTGCCAAATGGGATTATTTGCTTTCACAGTCTTTACAGTCTTCATACATACATACATACATACATACATACATACATACATACTCCTCAGTAGAGTATTCTTTATATCTCCTATATTCTGGTTATTAAAACTTGTAAGCACCTGTGCCAGCACAGAATAAACATCTGTAAATGAAAACAGCATCATTGTCGATTTCCATGACAATAAAGTATCTAGCTCAAAGCTAACAATGGCTTCTCAAACCAACAAAACAAATCTATGTATTTTCTAATTTTCTAATTCCAAAGTTATTCACTAAATAATTCCACTAAATGAAGCCTCAAATTTTCCCAGCTCTCTCTCTCTCTCTCTCTCTCTCTCTCTCTCTCTCTCTCTCTCTCTCTCTCTCTCTCTCCTCTCTCTCCTTCAGGATGTCAGAATCCTCTTTATAAACTCACATTCCATTGATACCTTTCAATTAACCATTTCTCTGCACACAGCCCGAAAGACAATCTTCCTTCCTACCTCTAAACCTGCTACAGAGACTTCTTATACCCTGTGAGAGCTACGAGTGTTATCTCAGGCTTTTGCTGTCTTGCCTGGAGGGTTCTTCCCAGAACTTCACAGAGCCAGTTCCTTCTTCTTCCCTGTCATGCATCAAAGCACCATACCAGCCTTGTCCCCACAGTGTTTTCTTCTTCTTCATAAATAGACTTAAGCAATTATGTCACAATACTTTTCGTCTTAGTCACAAAATGAGGGATGCTTATGTTCTGTATCACCCACATGTTGTTTCTACTCTATAAAACATACTTAGGCAATTCTGTCACAATATTTTGCATCTTAATCACAAAATGAGGGATTCTTACTTTCTGTATGACTTCCATGCTATTTCTTCTCTGTCTTGATTACACATGCTGAGAGCCAGTGTATATTATTTTCTCCATTATTCTTTCTCATTGTGCAGCAGAACCTGGCACAACTTACTGGCACATGGAAAACACTAAAATATTTCCATCAAGTAAAGTTTTGATATCAATATGTGCTAAATGGTAGAAATACCAAGTAAACTTAAAGCCATATCCTCCATCAGTGTCAATGTAACTTTGTGTTCAATACCATCATTTCATTTGCCTGAACCAAACAATGGTGCAACATTTCATTTTTATTTTAAGTATGTATATATGGAGAGGGGGTTCACATGAGTGTGGGTGCCTGCAGAAATCTAAACAAGGTGCTGTATCCCCTGGAGCTGGAGTTACAGCTGGTTGTGGGCTGTCTACTGTAAGAGTTGAAAATCAGACCGAAATCCTCTCCAAAAGCTGTCTGTGGTCTTCACTTCTGAGCCATCCATCATTCACCTCATCTCTCCATCCCCAGGATGGCTGTTTAATGAGTCAAGAAGTTTAGTTCAGGATGATGAAACAGTACTAGAGTTAGATAGTAGTGATTTTTACATTCAGTGTGAGAGAACGTAATGTCAGTCAGTTAAAAATAGTTTAGAAGCTTCAAATAATTAGAACAATAAATTTCATATTATCTACTTTAATATAATAAAAAATAATGTAGGAGGTATTGATCTTAAGGTGCTGTAAGAGGTGTAAGGACTAGCAGTGGGTTTGGAGAGATTCTGGAGAGGGAACATTTTAAACATTTCATAGAAGTGGCATCTCTACAAGGAGAAAGAACAAAAGAAACCACATGTACAAGGAAAAGGCATGAGTATACAATTGCCCAGGCTAAGTTAGATGAAAGCCAGACAGATAAGTCAGACTTTGAACTTGACTGCTTATATGTCCTGCATTTGGTTATATAGTAGTTTACAAAATCACCCAAAATAGCCCTTGTCCCATTACTACCAATTTCAGAGAGGGCATTTAAACTAACAGTAAACTAAAAGGTGAGACTTTTTATCAAAGAACTAAAGACCTATTTTGCAATGATGTTAAAAAAAAGCAATGAAACTTCTTCATGAGAAATCTGGATCCAAAACTCAATATCCAGAAGATAAAACAAAAGGAGCTGGAGTGGTACTTCATCTTCCACGCAGCACACCCCACACCAAGCCTCGGAAAGACTATTCTTCCTTGGCTTAAGATGTTTCAAGACTTATTTATTTCTCTCAGTAGTATATGTTTCAAAACTGGTTTTTAAGCTTAAGGTCAACACTTACATTTGATTAACTAGGGACTAAAGAGATTTCTTGGCTGTTAAGAACACTTTTGCTCTTGCAGAGGAACCAGGCTTGGTTCCCAACACACATGGCAAATATAATAACCTGTATAACTGCAGCTCCATAGGATCCAACATCCTCTTCTGGTCTCTGCAGGCTTCCTGCATACACATATTGGACATAAACTCACATAGATACAATCACATAAATATAAAAAATATTTTTAGATTTTCACAATTAATTATATATCTATTAAAAAGTAGGCCAAAAAAACCTGTTATTGCCTACTATCTGCCATAGAGAGCTGACCACAGTATAAGATATGATATTCTGGAACTGTGATTCAGCATGGCCATGTGAATACCAAAATGAATGAAATGAAGTATCTGACACCAAAAGCCATAGAGTAGCTATACAGACTAGGTCTGCATTAGTCTACCTTTGTGCAGTAAGATAACTACTTGTCTCTTAGAAACCTGTCCTCAGGCACTAACACCCTCCCACAGGTGAACTTATTCAGACAAGGTCTCATGCACCAAGGGCTCTGAATAAATGAAGAGATGGGTAATCTACAAATGGATTTTTAAACAAAATGGTAACAACAAAAGCATTTTAAGACTAGAGTGATGGCTCTGTAGATAAAGTATTTGACATCCAAGCATGAGGATTTGAGCTTATATCCCCAGTGCCTATATAAAAGCCAGATACAAGGGAGAGGAAGAAATGGATAAATCCTTAAGGCTTACTGACCAACTGACCAGTCATCCTGCTGAGTTGGCAATAGCCATGTTCAGTAAATGTCTCTAATAATAAGATATAAATCAACAGTGGAAAACAACAGCATCAAGTTCTGTCCCCTGTATGCATTTATACACACATAACACACACACACACACACACACACCACAGAAACATGACAGAGAGAGGGGGGATTGAAAACAAAATAATTCCTTTCTATCATTGCAAGGGTTAAATAGCATCTGAGGTCACCTATGAGCCTTGGAGTGAAGTAAAGACATTTCTTCTGAACAAAGGCAATTTTCAGTTTTACCATTTAGTTCCTTCCTGACGTCATTTCACCCTTCCCATTCTGCCCTCTTTCTCTCTTCTCCACAGTAGCCTCATTTAGTTAAACATTCTCCACCCAGTGTCTTAGGAGGGCAGAGGTTGCCTCTGTCTTTGGGGTTTGCATTTCCTGTAAGTATGTTGTTTAAGAACTACATTCTTCCTTCATATCAAAACCCAGTCCACTTATTTTTCTAATTTTAGTTTCCCTCTGTGAAGAGCAACCTGCAATCAAAATTTTGGCGTATAATATATTGTAGGGCGTCTCATTCTATGAATGTGGCTGTAAGCTTGGGCACATAATATGGGAAGTTCTGAATATTTTCATAGCAACACCATTCTTGTCTTTACTCTCTTTTTCCCATCACACAGTAAGTCCAATTCTATTACTGAATGTATCAATTGGTGTGCATTCCCTGTGATGTTTTATGCTTCATGGGAAATTAACTTTAATATACTACTTCATTTAAAACCGATTTGCCAACTGACAGCTGAAAAGCAAGCACTGGACTATTGCTTGGGGATATAGCAAAAGTTATAAATTATGGAACCCATATCCTTTCCATGCATCAATGCATACACTCTACGTAGTTTCACTAAACATCACTAGAAAATGCCTCATCTTGAAGATGATGGGGAATTTTGGCTAGTTACATCACTAAAGATAATTTCTCACCACCTGCTTTTGAGTGTCCACAGAGAAAACTGCAAGAGCTTGTAAAAGTCCAAAGCTTTTCTACACCTCCCTTGTTTCTAAACAAAGACACACTTCTTTACAATGCTTTTGGCCTTAAGCTAGGCTTGCTCCCCAGTTAGCTCCTAACTTATATTAACCCATTTATGTTATTCTATGTCTGTCACATGGATAGTTACCTCTCCTCAGTTTCATATGTCTAACTTCCTCAGAGTCCAGGTGGTGAATTCTCCTGCCTCTGACATTCTCCCAGAGTTCCAATGACTTTACTGGAACTCCCATCTTCTACTTCCTTTTTGCTAATAGGCCATCAGCTTTTTATCTACTGGTGATGTTTTTATATAGTACACAAGAGATTATCCCTACAAGAGCTGTGACTGCCAATCAGGCAGCCAATAAGTAGGGGGAACTCCACCCAAGATGTACTGAAGGGAAGGGAAGATGTGCAGAGGGTGGATGAATGGATGACAGAGTATGACCACGCCCCTAAGCACCTATATCTGTGATAGGGCAGCTATGTTGTTGACCTTAGAGGGCCCTGCTTCATGAGTATTTTGCCTTCATGAACTTGACTAAATTTAGAATGAAAAGTAACTAAAGGTAAACAGATTCATTCAAATGTTTCATAAAGTTATTGATGAAAATGCTTCCTTTGTATCTTCATACAGTGACCTGTGAAAAGATGTATCATAGACAAAGTGATGTACTGAAAGAAGTCAAGAGACCATGTAAGTGGCTACCCCTGATCAATTAGTATCATGAGAGACTTAGAATTTATTTTTACTCCTGGTTTTGTTAACTAAGCCAAACGTATTCCCTTCGTCCATGAATTCCTACCTAAGTTCTTCATACATAAAATATTTGTAGTATATGCCCAACTTGTTGGCCTTCTAGGGAAGACCCTGTGTTGAGCATGGCCTGTTGTAAAATCAATAAAATATCCAAGATGAATGTGATGATCAATGGTAGAGCTGTGCTTTCAAAGACAGATAGTGCAAGAATCATCTTCAGTAGACCTACTAGACAAAAGCAAGATTGATGGGAAGAGTAGAGCAGATCTGCAGTGTCTGAATGTGATTGGATAAGGTTGGTAAGAATCGTGGAGAGTATGAGTCTACGCTGTCACCCTCAGGTGTGTCTCAAATACTAGGAAGCAGAGCCTGGAGTGTGCACACCTTTTATCATCCCACTGAGTGAGAGGCTAAACCGGGAGGACAATTGTGGGTTTGAGCCCAGTTTGAAATACAGAGTAAGATCACATTTAAAATATATATAGTATGGCTTTAAGCTATTGTAAACAGGCAGCTTTTGTGAAAATATACGAGCCTAAGTAGTCATAGACCTTGTAAATAGGTAGTCTTGGCAGACAATACCAACTTAGATAAGGACAAGCGAGTCATAGGCAGAGTCATAGCGATTTGTCCCCTGAACCTTCACCCAGTCGATACCCTGTTCTGAAAAATATCTGTATTCCCCCTGAACACCCACACTCCAGTGTCATCTCCTTCCTCACGTCTTGCCTTTTTGTGTTTATAACCCCTGTGTGAATAAGTAAAAATTATGATTTGAAAAAAATAAAATTATATATAGTAAAATAAAAATTACGTATATATTCATTCTGAAATCTCCAAGCCATTCTGCTGTACTATTTTCTATTCTGATGACAAAAAAAAAAGAAAGAAAATGTGAGTTGTTTTCACAACCACATTTAAAATATCCCTTTCTCACAGTAATTTTAATGTATGTTCCATGTGTCCTGTTTTCAATGGATATAGGCTCATTAATCCCTGTTTTTATAAAGTAGTTGAAGAAAATGTATCTTTGCTTCCTTGATTTCCCTAGGCGGTACTGAGTAAAATATTCTAGACTAAAAACAGATCTACATGAAATGCCATACAACAAATTGCAAGTTATTTGTCAGAACACTGACAAGAAATAAATGGATGGATGAAGATGAATGGGTAAATATATAGAACACTTTGATGGGGGAGCCACAACATTGGGCTTTCTTTTTCTATTTCCTAGTCCTGATGTCACTTCTATATAAGATGCTTTCGTAGCCCTCATTTCAGAAGTGCATTGTGTTTAAACAAGTTACCTAGGATCACCCAACTAACAAGCAACATGGTAGGGATTCAATTAATTAAATTGTAGAACTGATTTCTAAGCACAGGGCTATGTTGCCTCCTTCCAAATGGTACAGTGATGTCTGTGTCCACACTCTGCATCTGTCCTCAATGGCATGTGTGTCAAGTATACATTAAGAGAGAATACATATGTGACACTTTAATAAGAAGCCAAATATATTAAATTCAGACAGCTTACAGGGAATACAGCTTGGCTGATGAAATACATGTATATATTTCATCATATATATATTTCATACATATATATATATAATCAATCATAGAAAAACTAAAGACATAGTATAGGTTAATATCCAAAATTTTGTGAGTTATAGAGGTAAATCTAGAGATTTTCAGGATGAAGTGTTATATTCTTCATTTTGCTTAGCTTGTATTTATTTCAAGCTTATTTGTTTATTTGTGTTTATTTAGTGCACGCAAAGATACATTTTTTAAACAGTCTCTCAGGCATGAGAGTCTGAGGTTTTTCAAATGGTGTTCATTGTGGACAAAGTTACAGTGGCTTAATTTTTTCATAGATAAGAGAATACAAGGAGGATATCTGGCTTCACAGATTGTGTAGACACTAAGCTTTCTTAGAACAGAGTGTTTTTGAGAGCCAAATGACCATTCCTCTGAGGACAGTGTATGTGGGTCTGGAACTTGCCAGTGTCTAGCACTGGGGTATGGAGTCAGTGGCAGATGAGGCCAAAGGGTTTTTTTGTTTTGTTTTGTTTTGTCTGTTTGGTTTTGCTTTGTTTTGCAGCTCTTCTGTCTACAGCTCTCTGCTATTCTAAGACCAAAAGCTTCTTGTAATTAACTCCTGCTGCCCAGCATCAGGGGATAAAGAAGAGGAAGCTTATTTGGGGCTCTTGGCTCTTTGTTCTTTTACTTGGGAGCCCCTTACTGATCAGTCAAAAGCTCAAAGTTTTAACTCTTTGTAAGCCAGAAAAAAGGAAAGAAAACCATACATGCAGAAAGAAAATCTTTTACACAGATAATTTGCACACATACACACACACACACACAGGTCAGGCTGGCCATCTGTCTCATCAGCTCCACAAGTGTTCATACATAATTACATATACACACCTGCACTAACACATGTACATTTGGTGGACAGAGCAAAAGCTCCCATGAGCAAATTCCAATGAGCTAGAGCCAATGCAGAAAAAGAAGGATGAATGAAAAAGAAGCTCCACTTTGAGAAAGAAAAAACTTCTACCTGTAAAGTGCTAAAAGAAAAAAAAAGCCCCTTTCTTATTGTCGTTCTTAGTTCTTATACTTTCTCAGTGTCATAAATCACATGGTTTTCCAGGCATCTTTACATTCCATAAATTCATAGCTAGATTAAGACACTAATTGAAGTAATAAAACAATAAGAAATTTAAGCAGAAAAGTTTACATGTGTTTCCATTAAGACTAATACCTAACTAAAATTTGTTACTAACTCCACAGGTTTGTTAAAATAAAGGAGAGGGAGAGGGAGAGGGAGAGGGAGAGGGGGAGGGGGAGGGGGAGGGGGAGGGGAGAGGGGGAGGGAGAGGGGGATGGGGAGAGGGGGATGGGGAGAGGGGGATGGGGAG